>NC_139227.1:53764754-54087254 GCF_055691185.1 Crinia signifera
AGAACCATACTAGAAGAACATAACGCTAGCTCCAGCCCTGCCAAGTTAACATACAATATGAGCAGTAAAGAAGCTAATTTTTTGGATGTAAAAATCAAAATTGAGAATAATCAAATCATAACATCTATATTTGTAAAAGAGACAGATCTCAATACCCTGTTGAGACAGGAAAGCTGTCATCCCAGGGCCTTGCGACATGGTCTCCCACATTCTCAAATGCTCAGGGTGAGAAGAATCACCAGTAATGAGGAGCAGGCAAAGGAGGATCTGGACTTGATGCAGTCAAAATTTGAAGAAAGAGGATACAGCAGAGAGGAGTTACTTGCAATAAAAAAGAAAGTAACCAACCCAGAGCAGACCTGTTAAAGCCAAAGATTAAAAATAGCTCACTAGAAGAGAGAATACCATGGGTGACACAATATGCAGCCGACAGTGAAAATACCACTAAACAAGTCAAATCACTGTGGCCCATTGTGTCGACAGATGCTGATCTAAAAAGCTTAAAAAACGAAAGAATTATGCCAGCCTATAGGAGAGGGCGTAATTTGGCTGACATGTTGGTTAAAACTGACATCACTAAATTGACCAAGACAGTGGCCCCCACACATTTTATGTTGCGCCCAAAGGGTTGCCATAGATGTGTGGGGTGCACCACTTGTAGCTCCATGATGACGGGTGACTCTGTCATCCGCACACAGGGCGTAAAATCCCCATAAAACACTTGGTAACATGTTCGACCAAATACGTGGTTTACATTCTGTCTTGCCCATGTGGATTATACTACGTGGGCAAGACAGAATGCCAATTTAAAGAGCGCATGGCGAACCATCGCTCTTCCATCAGGCAGGCCCTAAACACAGGAACCAGCGATCAACCAGTGGCTAGGCATTGCATACAAAAAAGCATAGCATTGCCAGCATGAGGTCCAAGATCATAGACCATATACCCCAAAATATTAGAGGGGGCAACAGGGGTAGATTACTGTTGCAGGCAGAAGCCAGATGAATACACATCCTGGACACTTTGGCTCCGAGGGGCTTGAATGAGCAACATGGGATGCAAAACTTTATATGAATGATTTCTGTAATATATAGGGATGGCATAGAAGACTAATTTAGCATTGCCCATATAAATATCCGTTAATAGCTTAACTGACAGAAAATAAAAGATAAAAGATGATGGATTGTAACTAATGCATAATAATAATAATAACATTGTAATATTTTAACACAGAAAAATAGTAATTGCACTATAATAATAAGAATTAAACATTGAGAAACTGTGTAACACAAGAATGCATTAGAGCTTGTCCAGCGTCTATTCACATATAATGTATTGTAACAAGTTGCAATGTATCGTATTTTTAAAATTTTTACTTGTATGTTCACGTTTTTATGGCTCCTAGGAGCCTCCTAAAATGGCTAGCTAATAGCCTCTTAAAAGTTGCACTTTTTAATATGTATTTTTTCAATATGCATTTTTGTGATTTTTAGATAGCACAGTTGCCTAGGCAACCGGACACAGTGATGCCCAGAGTGAGGCTTGGATCCCGGAAGTCCTGACCAGCGGGGAACAGCGGCGCATAACGGGAATGGTTGTGGACGCTGAGAGGCGGACACCCCGATGACGTCACGGCCGGGGCGACGAGGGGAAGGACGCCGGGAGACGGAGCCCGCATGGGTAATCACAGGTGAAACGGGCGCCAGGTAATGTAAAGGTGTTGGGGGCGGGTTCTTAGAAGTGTGTTTAAATTGTATCACTGTGTGTGTTGATATTGATCCCTGAGGACGGGCAGACGCCCGAAACATGTCGGGCCAATAAAGGAGTTTGTTTTCATCACGAAATCCGAGAGTGCCGCCTAATATATACCCCCGTGTGTGTGTATATATATATATATATATATACATATACATACATATACATACATACATACATACATACACATATATATACACAGATGTGTCCACATACATCTTGGCTTTTTTTCTCAATTTGTCACAACATGTAGAACACGGCTTAGCTGTTTTTCCAAATGTAGCAAATAGATAGAGTCTAAAAATGCCAAAACAGCCATGGAGTTGATGAAAAAGAGGTTTCTGGAGAGGGGATATGACACCATAGAAGTGGAAGAAGCATACACCAAAGTCCTGAAGCTTAAACGTGATGATCTCCTGAAGGCTAAGGAGACCACAACACAAGAGAAAAGTGACAGAATGAATTTCGTGAGCACCTATACGGTGGCCTCCAAGCAGATTCGAAAGAAAATTAATGAACATTGGCACATAGTGTCGAGTGATCCGGTCCTTTCGAAAGAGATCACAGGACCACCCAGATTTGCCTACCGAAGAGGCCCTAACCTCAGGGATCTACTGGTCAAGACTAAGTCTAACCCCAGCGTGGGTTCTAGACATAACTGGCTCAAATTAAGAAAAGGTACTTTCAAGTGTGGTGGATGTGTCAACTGCCAGTTCCTACTGACTGGCAGTAAATTCACAAATCCATCTAATGGCGAAGAGTTCAACATAAAGTTCCACCTGGATTGCAACAGCAAGTTTGTCGTCTATGCCCTTCAGTGCCCCTGTAAAATGCTATATGTGGGTAAGACATCCCGCATGTTAAAGGAGAGACTTAACCAACATCGGTCGTCCATCAAGAAAAGTACTGACCCCAACATTGCCCAAAGTGACCTTAAGAATCTCCCTGTCGCAAGACATTTTTTGGAACGCTGCCACAAGGTTGTGGATTTAAAGTGCACCATCCTTGACCACATACCACCACTTAGATATGGTGGCAACAGAGAGAGACTACTTCTCCAAAGAGAGCTCTCTTGGATATTTAAATTGAAGTGCCAAGCCCCGCTGGGCTTGAATGAAGACTTCAAGATGGGCTGCTTTCTGTGACTGTGGACTTTCCATTAACAGAACTGTTCTATTGCATCATATATATATCTGCACCTCCATGCACCGCCGTGTGCTAATGATGTGGCTTATTGTATATGTTTATCTGCTGCACCGCCGAGTGCTATTTATCTCTGTTGGCATGATTGAGATCATGCATAAATATATTATTGTATATTGACATCTGTTCATATCGCTACCTAGCGCCTTCTATGCAGGTTGTACAAGCATCCATATAGTTGACTATAAGTGTATGTTGACACCTCCAAGTGTTGTAGTCATTGCAGAATTAAATATCCTATGTAACGGTTTTCCGACACCGCCGAGTGTTATAGCTTTTATTTACATGGTCGACATACCATGAGTGTTGACACAGTATGACTCATATGAGTGATCAGGAGACTTTAAGGCTCAGAGTGCCCTGGAGCTACATGCATATATTATTCGATTGAGTGAACACGAAGATACTATTAGGCTGAGAGTATATAGCCGGCATGCATCCATGTTGACGGCTCATCTATGCAAAACATGTTGCTCATATGCCCTTGTTATGTCTCCAAATACGAGATGCCTCAGAGTCTACAAATACCATGTATTATTATGGTGGTCGACATGCTAAACTGTCTATACACCCACGCAATGTTTATTTCTGTACACACTGTCAATGTTTAATGGACAACCAATCCTGCGCGCTCCCCAGGACCAGACCTAGGTGGTCCTGTACAGCGGTGTTATAGCCCAACACCACAGTTGACACCCACTGTCCCCACCAGCCCCGTCACCACCTCTCTTGGCGTGTCAAACGGCATTGTCTGTACGCACACAGACAGCTGCCGTCCGCCACACACTGGCAGATATGGGACTCCTGGAGCTAGCCTAGTGCTTACACTCTGGGAAATCCCAATGAGGCTGCCTGAGCCGCGCCCCCCACTACAGCTGTCACTCACTGTAATTGAAGTCAGCTGCAAATCAGTGGAGGCCTGGTTGGCCCAATTTACATATGCATTTTGGCGCAATTTTCAGCTATTTAAGCAGGCTCTTTTACTGTGTGCCTCACCTCTGATGAAAACCTTTTATTTCGGTTGAAACAGCTGTCAGGTGTACAGCTGTCGTTTTGTGCAATCATGTTTGTACAATAAATCAACTTTTCTTCACCATCCACCCGTGTGCCGGTTCCTATCCTTCTACAACCAAGGGGGGTAAGTGCTTTTTATATATACACATGCATACATACACACACAGTATGTATTATATGCAACTCGCATGTATACAGCATGTACCGTATGCAGCCCGCATGTAGCCTACTCAAAGTGTCTAAGCACCTTGCAACAACATATTTCTCCCATATCACCGGGCATCTGTGTGGTACAAGTGTGTATGCGAGTGATGGCGTGTACTCGGGATGTACAGGTGTGTATGCGAGTTATGGCGTGTACAGGTGTGTATGTGAATGATGGCGTGTACTCGGGCTGTACAGGTGTGTATGCGAGTGATGCCACAGGTGTGTATGTGAGTGAGTGTGGCGTGTACTAACTCCCAGGACACGTATAAGCAGGGTGGGAGGTATCTGATCTTCTGTGGGACTCACATGTAAAAATGGGACACTCGATCAGCTGCACCAACTTATCCACTTCTGTCAGGAAATCCACTGTCACCTCCAGGTCACCGCTGGCAACGGACGCTAAGGAGCAACAAGTGAGCAGCGCAGCTAGGTCACGCCAGGCGTCACACTGAGGAAGGATACCACTAGACAGAGCGGCCAGGTTACACCAGGCGTCACACTGAGGAAGGATACAACTAGAGAGTGTGACCAGGTTACATCAGGCGTCACACTGAGGAAGGATACCATTGTACAGCGCGGCCAGGTTACACCAGGCGTCACACTGAGGAAGGATACAACTAGACAGCGCGGCCAGGTTACACCAGGCATTACAGTGAGGAAGGATACAACTTCTGGATGAGGTGGTAGGCATGCTTGTAGTTCTGTGTCAGGAAACAGAGAGACACTGTAGCCACAGGACTGTGACACCATGAGCGATACAGACAGCAGAACAGGTTACAGCTCTCCTGGAAGAGAACACAACCATTACTCCTGGGATCCCCTGAATGCAGCACCCAACAACTGCACCGCTCAGGATGGTCAGTAATGCGCGATCAGGCAGGCGCTCAGGACAGCGGGTTTGGTGTGCACAGGCTGGAGCTCAGGGACAGCGGGCGTGGCGTGCACAGGCGGGCCCTCCGGACAGCGGGCGTGGCGTGCACAGGCGGGCCCTCCGGACAGCGGGCGTGGCGTGCACAGGCGGGCCCTCCGGACAGCGGGCGTGGCGTGCACAGGCGGGAGCTCAGGGCAGCGGGCGTGGCGTGCACAGGCGGGAGCTCAGGGCAGCGGGCGTGGCGTGCACAGGCGGGAGCTCAGGGCAGCGGGCGCGGCGTGCACAGGCGGGCCCTCGGGGCAGCAGGCGCGGCGTGCACAGGCGGGCCCTCGGGGCAGCGGGCGCGGCGTGCACAGGCGGGCCCTCGGGGCAGCGGGCGCGGCGTGCACAGGCGGGCCCTCGGGCGTGGCGTGCACAGGCGGGCCCTCGGGGCAGCGGGCGTGGCGTGCACAGGCGGGCCCTCGGGGCAGCGGGCGTGGCGTGCCCAGGCGGGCCCTCGGGGCAGCGGGCGTGGCGTGCACAGGCGGGCCCTCGGGACAGCGGGCGTGGCGTGCACAGGCGGGCCCTCGGGACAGCGGGCGTGGCGTGCACAGGCGGGCCCTCGGGACAGCGGGCGTGGCGTGCACAGGCGGGCCCTCGGGACAGCGGGCGTGGCGTGCACAGGCGGGCCCTCGGGCGTGGCGTGCACAGGCGGGCCCTCGGGACAGCGGGCGTGGCGTGCACAGGCGGGCCCTCGGGACAGCGGGCGTGGCGTGCACAGGCGGGCCCTCAGGACAGCGGGCGTGGCGTGCACAGACGGGCCCTCAGGACAGCGGGCGTGGCGTGCACAGGCGGGCCCTCAGGACAGCGGGCGTGCACAGGTGGAAGCTCAGGACAGCGGACGTGGCCAGGTGGGCACAAACGGGTGATCAGGACAGTGGACATGGCATGGTCAGGTGGGCACTCAAGACAGCAGGTCTGGTGTGCACACAAGCGGGTGATCAGTATAGCAGGTATAGCGAGCACAAGTGGGAGCCCAGGACAGCGGGTGATACATTGATGAGGACGGAGCATTGGCACATACGTACGGGGGTCTGCAGGTCCTTCAACTGGCTGCGGAGCTGGAAAAGCTCAGATGAGGTCAGTAAGATGCTGTTTAGGTTCTGAACCATGGTGGAGGCAAACTTCAGATTTTCCTCCCGCAGCAAGATGTCCGCCATGGAGTGGAAAATATTTTCAGCATTCAGGAGTAGACAGAGCTGCCTGAGAGAGAGGAAGGAACATAGGGATAACGAGAGTTATAGTAGACCTACCTTTGGTTTACTCTCTTTCTTCGAGATTCATGGTACCCACTGGCTGACATCGGGTTGTATGCGGATCCAGAGGACCATAGCACCAATCAGCAAATCTTTGAGACATCCCAGGATGCACGGCTCCTCTCCCCTATAACCCTGCCTCCATGCTCAGCTCCTACGGTTTGTTAACCAGCCGATAGCATAAAGCGGAGAAGGAAGAAGACAGGTGATGATAATACTAGCACACTTAGAGTGAGGGAAGTAGTGACCAAGGTCATTGAAATCACATCTTGTATGTCAGAAGGAATACCTCAGGCCTATAAGGGTGGGTGCCCTGCGGGTCCCATGAACTTTGAAGAAAGAGTTAACTGAAGGTAAGTCTACCATAACTCTTTGTTTTCTTCTTCGGGTTTAATGGCCCCCACAGGGTGACATCTGGGGATGTACAATAGCAGTACTCAAGGGAGGGTACCAGCCTGAGGTGTCAGAAGGACCCGATGACCAAAGGAAGCATCCTGGTAGGCGAACGTGTCCAATGCATAGAACTTTGTGAATGTATGAACAGATGACCACGTTGCAGCCTTGCACAAATGCGCAGTGGACGCCCCCCGGCGTGCCGCCCATGAGGGACCTACTGACCTGGTAGACTATGCATGAATAGACGGTGGTAATGGGAAATCAGCTTGCTGGTAAGCCTGCTGAGTGACCAATCGTATCCCGTGAGCAACAGTTTGTTTGTTCATTGGCCAGCCCCTTTTGTAGAAAACAAATAATGCCTCTAGAAGCAGTACGGTAACGTATGTAGTTAGAGCCCTAACTACATCCAAACGACGCTCAGCCGGAGACAGATCCTCTGAGTTGAAGTCAGGGACAATAAAATTCCTGGTTCATATGGAACCTGGAAACCACTTTAGGAAGTTGTGTAGATCTGGTTCTCAGAACCGCCCTGTCCGAGTGGGATGCGGTCATTTGGTCTACTGCATTATGGTCGACAGTCATTAGGTCGAATCCATTAGGTCGACATGCTAAAAGGTCGACATGACTCTAGGTCGACATGGGAAAAGGTCGACATGATTCTAGTTCGAAAGGTCATTAGTTCGACAGGTCATTAGTTCGACAAGGTCATTAGTTCGACAAGGTCATTAGTTCGACATTGTCTATGTCGACATTCACAAGGTCGACATGGAGTTTTTCACTGTTTTTTGAGCCAACATGTGCCGACAGGCGGTATTTCATGCCCTACCATCCACTAGGGCGTGGTGGGAGAATAAAATAGTGTGCCGAGCGTAGCGAGGCACCGTGCCCGACGCATAGCGAGCGCAGCGAGGGGATGCAGTGCACTTTAAACTGTGTCCATGTCGACTGTGTTGACATTCAGGTAAAAAAACAGTGAAAAACCCCATGTCGACCTTGTGAATGTCGACATAGACAATGTCGAACTAATGACCTTGTCGAACTAATGACCTGTCGAACTAATGACCTTTCGACCTAGAATCATGTCGACCTTTTCCCATGTCGACCTAGAATCATGTCGACCTAATGGATTCGACCTAATGACTTTCGACCATAATGCAATAGACCAAATGATCCCAACCCGTCCGAGTGACAGGTAAGAAAAGGGGGGTGACATGAGAGCAGTCAAGTCCGATATACGGCTAGCAGATGCAATTGCCAACAGGAAAACAGTCTTAGCTGTGAGCCACTTGAAGTCCAGTGTGTGCAGTGGTTGGAAAGGAGGTTATCCTAAAGCCTGTAACACTAAGGACAGATCCCACGGTGTCGTTAGTGGCACATATGGAGGTTGGATACATATCACTCCTTGGAGGAAAGTACGTATGTCTGAAATAAATGCAATCTTCCGTTGGAACCAGATGGAAAGGGCTGAGATATGTGCTTTCAATTAAGCTAGTCTCAGACCTAAGTCTAAACCTCTCTGTAGAAAAGCAAACAGTCTTGATGTTATGATCATTTACGTGTCATAGCCCAGAGCCACACACTAGGAGAAATATGTATGCCATACTCTCTAGTATATTCTGGCAGAGGCGGGTTTACCAGCTCTGAGCATTGTCTGGATTACTTTTTTGGAGAATCCTTTCTTTTTGAGCGGGACCACATGCCTTTGCAAGGATCGGGATTCTACAACAGCTCCCCAGCCTTGTAGGCTGGCGTCGGTGGTTAAGATAATCTAATTGGTGAACCAATATGGTAGTCCTTGGTTCAGATGTGATAGTTGAAGCCACCAATGGAGGGATAACCGAACCTATGGAGTCAGAGTCATGAATGTGGTTCTGATTCGATGATGCGGTCTATCTTATTTTAGGAGGATGTGACGCAGTAAAGAGCGTGAATGAAACTGTGCATATTTGACCATGTCAAACATCGCTACCATAAGGCCCAGGATCTGCATTGTCAGGTGAATCAAGACTGAGACACTGAAGGAATTGGCGTATACTCTGTTGCAGAGTCTGACATTTGTCTGGTGTTAGAAATAGCCTCTGTGATTGGAAGTCCAGCAGTGCTCCCAGGTGCAGCATCTGTTGTGATGGTGATAGAGAGGATTTCTCACAACTGAGAAGCCTTCCATGCTGCTGAAAAACAGCTATTGTTGTCTGCAGGTGTGCGGACAGAACCCCCGGTGATTTGGACACTAGGAGGAGGTCGTCTAAGTAAGGGGATACTCTAATGCCCTGTTGTCATAGACAGGCTGCCATGACTTTTGTAACAATCCTGGGCGCCGTCACCAGGCCAAATGGGAGTGCCTGGAATTGAAAATGACGGGATAGGATGGCGAAGCGGAGGAACTGCTGGTGTGAAGGTAGAATAGGGATATGCAATAAGCCTCCCGTATATCTAGAGACACCATAGAGTCCCCCACCACCATTGCCAACATCATTTCCACAAGGTTTCAATGCAGAATTTCGGCACTTTGACAAACTTGTTGAGTGCCTTTAGGTTTAGAATTAGCATGTAAGTCCCATTTGGTTTCAGAACTAGAAACAGGGTCAAATAAAATCTGATCCCTTTTTGATGTTGTGGGACCGGTACAAATCACATGGGATTATAGCAGGGAGTGTAGTATTTCCTTAGCTTTTCCGCTTTGTGCGGGTTGGATGAGGCCTGTGCAAATAGGGAGTGTCTTTTGAATGATACCGAGTATCCCCGAGACACGACTTCTCTCACCCAAGCGACCGCTGTGGTGGTGAGCCACTGCTGTGTGAAGTGTAGAAGTCAGCCTCCCACTTTGGGGTCCACCTGAGGGAGGCCAGCCCTGTCATGATGTAGATTTGTCAGGCTTCTCCCACTTTGGGGTCCACCTGAGGGAGGCCCGCCCCGTCATGCTGAACGTTTGTCGTGTTTAGCTGGGGGCTGTCTAGTGGTCCAGGCCTGTTTGGGCTTAGACTTGGCCAGCTTAGATGAACTGGAGGTGCGAGGGAAGCTTTGGCCTCTGGCCTTGCCTTGGGGATGAAAGGAGCAACCTTAGGTCAATGCGAGAGAGCTGATGGGGGACACGCGGTCTTGGCAGCTGTCAGAGAAGATACAATTTTGTTAAGCTCCTCCCCAAACAATATGTCGCCTTTTAAAGGGTAACATTTCTAGGGTCTTTCTAGACTCTAATTCAGCCTTCCAGGGTGGTAATCACAAGATATGATGTACCAGTACAGAATTGGCAGAGGACTTTGTGGCCAATACACCAGCATCAGACAGAGCCTCCATAATATACAATGCTGCCTGTCTGATAAGAGACACATAGTCTGGCATCCTCTGATGCATCAGATGCCAACTCATCCTCCAGCACTTGCAGCCATGGCAGAATAGCTTTTGCAGCCCAGGATGCAGCCACAGTGAGTCTTTGTATCGCCCCTGTGAGCGCAAAGATGGACTTAAGGCATTGTTCCATGCACTGGTCTGTAAGGGGGACCCTGTAGTAACAGTGAGTACCGACTGTTTAACCAGTCGGGTTACATGGGAACCGAGTAGGAGGGGGGGGGGGGGTGTTTGTCCCCCATAACTTACACTCCTCAGGTGGGAGAGGATACCTGGACAGCAGCCTCTTAGATATAGAGGACTTTTCCCTAGAGCTTCCCATTGATCCATTTTGATTTCCATCAGAATGTAGAAACTGGGATTTTATGACTTTTTGTTTTATTAAACACGTCCGTTTGTTTTGCTGCTGGTGCCGGCTCGTCTATATTTGATAGGAGCACAAGCTGTATTATGAGATTTATGTTCTTATCAGTTCACTCTTTCTTAGAGATCCATAGGAGACACAGGGCTGATGCTGGGTATAGGTGTGATGGACCTGGCAGGCACCAATGGGTTAAAAAACTTCTGCCTTCGGGAAGCCAGGCTCCTCCCCCTTCTATACCCCACCCCAAGTTTTAGTAAACAAGCCCAGGGCAGGAGCAGAGAGAGAAGGAAGAGACTGTATAACATACAAGGCCACAAACAACAGGCCTAACATACCAGTAATAACGTATAAACACATAACAGCAGGTGCATCAGGGAGGTAACATCATAAATCTAATTTTCTATTTCGAGCCATAAGAGACACAGGGCTACACTGGGACGTCTTAAAGCAACATCTCAAGGGTGGGGACGCGCCTAAGGACACTCCACCTGAAATCCGAGTGCCCGGACGCAAAGGTATCAAACGCATAGAAGCGCAGGAAAGTAGGAGGGGACGATCAGTAGATTACAGTATTCCCCCACGGACAGCCCAAGAGGTACTCACCGACCTCGTGGAGTGAGCCCAAACCCCCTCAGGGGCTGGAAGACCAGTGATCAAACAGGCCTGGCAGATAGCCGATCTGAGCCAACTGGCCACAGTCTGCTTAGATGACAGCTAACCCCGCTTGTGGGCACCATACAGGACAAAGAGGGCATTCGACTTGCAAAAAGACTTTGTCCATCTCACATGCAGGCGAAGGGCATGGACTATATCTAAGGAATCCTCTTCCGTTGACTGTCCAGAGTGCCGAATAGCGGGGACCACAATCTATTGGTGGAATCTGGATACCAACCTTAAGTAATGAGAGGAGCAGCCTATCCAGATGGAAAAAAAAATAAGGCGAGCAACACTATAGGGCCAAAAAGTCTGACACTTGTCTTGCAGACGCAATTGCCAGCAGGAAGGCTGTCTTCCAGGTGAGCCACGGAAGGTCGACTGATCGCAAAGGCTCAAATAGGGGAGGCTGCAGAGCCCGAAGGACCAAAGAGATCCCACAGAGCCATAGGAGGGACACGGAGACTGGATGTGTACCACCCCCTACAAAAAGGTTCGGACATCCAGAAAAAAAGTCAGTTTACTCTGGAATAGAATTCTTCCAATTCTGTTTGGAGGCTGGGTTACGTTTCTCCTCTTTGAACTGGAGAAAGGACAAAATCCTAGACAATCGAAAAGTCCTGGGCTTAAGACCCCTAGCCGTACAACAGGAAAAGAAAGCTCTCCAAATGCGGTGGTAGGTCCTCACCGAGGAAGGTCGGTGCGCTCAAAGCATCATCCGGATTACTCTGGAGGAAAATCCTTTTGCCCGCAAGAGGGACGTTTCAATAGCCAACCTGTAAAATGTAGATATGACAGATCTGGATGCAAGAACGGACTCTGACTGATGAGATCCAGTCACAGAGGAAGATGGAAGGAAGGATCCATCGACATGCCCATCAGATCCGCGTACCAGGCCCGTCTGGGCGAATCCGGCTCCACCAGAATCAGGGTTCCCCTTTCTGCTTTGAATTTGCGGAGAAGCCTGGGAAGGAAAGATATTGCATTAAATACGTACATCTGCTGAAACTGCCAAGAAGCTGACAGAGCATCCGTGAGACAAGCTTCTGGATCTCTTGTGGACTTTGCGATTGTGGTGGGACACCATCAAGTCCCCTTCCGGAACCCCCCATCTGTCTAACAACAGGGTGAACATGTCTGGATGAAGTGACCATTCCCCAGCGTGGAGGGCTGAGAAAGTCCGCCTCCCAGTTTAGAACCCCGAGGATGAATATCCCCATGATGCATTTCTCCGCCCACTGAAAGATGCACCTGGCCTCCCCCATGGCTCCCCGACTGCGAGAGCCCCCCTGGTGATTGAAATACATTACCGCCATAGCATTGTCTAACTGGACTTGAACGGGGCGACCATGAAGTAACGGAAGGGCCAAACAAAGAACTCTGTAGACAGCCCTCAGCTCCAGTTGGTTGATCGATAGATGGCTCTCCGCCTCCGACCATTACTTCTGGAACGACCTCTGACAGGAGACCGCCCCCCATCTGCGCAGACTGGCGGTCGTCATTAGAAGGACCCAATCTCGGATCCAAAACGGACGACACACCTGTAAGTTCTGGGAGAGAAGCCACCATGTTTGGGACAGGTGAACCTCCTGAGAGAGAACAATCCGCTGCGCCCTGATGTGGCAGTGTGAACCATCCCATTTGCCTAGAAGGTCCTGTTGAAGTGGACAGGAGTGGAATTGGGCATAGTCCACCATCTCAAAGGTGGAAACCATCGAGCCCAGGACCCGCATGCAGGTATGAATGGAAACAGCCTTGCGTTTGAGAAAATCCTGGACTGGAGTGTCTGGAACCTGTCTACTGGCAGGAAAACCCTTTGAAACCTTGAATCCAAGAATCCTATTTCACAGCTAAGTGCGAGCCAGATTGAAATACTGGCACCAATTTAAAAGCAGAAAATCTTAAGAGAATATCCCCAATGTAATTTTATTTTTATTATATTGTTTATAATTACGTTGATTTCAGGCCTATATTTTAATTATATCATTGTTTTTAACTAAATGAATTCAAATCTGTAGTCTGCTAATTAAATAAATTGTATATTTTACTTAAGTGTCATATGTGCTCTCTTTAAAAATTGGTATATTTTGTGTATTTTATAATTAACAGTGAGTGACACAGAGGTCCTCTTTGAGAGCAGCAATTGACACCAATTTCTGTGCATGAATTTTTTAGTACTGTGCGCCCGATTTTTGTGTTTGTGTTGGTGGGGTGTGTGTCTAAATATATCACACACACACAGAGATGCTCATAAAAATGTCTTTGTTTCTTGAATCCAAGAGAGCCCCGTTGGGATGGAATGAGGGTAGATTTGGACCATCTGATAATCCAGCCATGCCGCTGGAGAAGGGTCACTGTTCGCTGGATGTGATCCAGGAGTTCCTCCGGAGACTGAGCCAACAGAAGGAGGCCTCCTAAGTAAAGGAGGATTCTGATCCCTTGCAGTCGGAGAGTTTCGGTCATGATCTTCATAAATATACGGGGTGCAGTCGACAGACTAAAGGGCAGTGCACAAAATTAAAAATGCCCGGCCAGCAGAGCAAAGTGGAGGAACCGCTGATGATCTGGACGAATGGGCACATGAAGGTAGGCATGCTGGATATCCAGAGATGCCAAGAAGTCTCCTGGTTCCAAGGCCAGGATGATGGAACATAGGGACTCCATGCGAAACTTCGGAACCCTGAGTAACCCATTGAGGGACTTGAGGTTGAGTACCAGTCGATAGGCCCTGCTGGGTTTCTGAACCAGGAAGAGACTGTTGTAAAAACCCAGTCCCCATTGCGCTGGTGGAACCGGCACAACCACCCTGGATTGAAAGAGGGGTCGAATCCAGATCCCTCTGCAAATTGAGAGGGGGGTGATGTCGAAACGTGAGAACATAGCCTTGCGTGACGACATCGTGGGCCCAACTGACTGCTGTTTAGTCCAGCAATGCAGTGGAAAATCTCAGTAGACGACCTCCCATGTGAAGGTCCGCCCAGTCAGGCAGCAGGCTGGTCTGATTACTTGGGCTCCAGACGACGGGTAGACTAGGACTGTCTCCGGCGTTGCTTAGGCGGTCAGGAAGGCTGAAATCAGGCAAAGGACTGTCCACATGCTTTACCTGTGGGGCGAAAGGAACGAAAGGAAGCAGCATGGGGTCGAGGCCCTGCAGTAGAAGGCAGAAAGGCTGCATCCAAGGCAACTTCTCCCAAGAAAGAGGCGGCCTGTTGGGAGTGCCGTTAGACAAACACCTGACCAGAGAGTCCACCCACTAAGCCAGCAGAGCTTTAGCTATCCATGCCGAGGACAAAGCAGGTCTAGCGACCGTGCCTGCGTGCGCATAAATAATGTTCAGAAAGATAATTTTCTGTCCGGTTCCTTTAAAGGAAGCGGTATTGGGGATGGGCAAAGTAGAGACCCTCACTAAGCAAGCTATGTGTGCATTTACTGGGGGAGGATTTTCCTATTTAACATGATCCTCCGGGGGAAGAGGACAATGGGTGGGAAATTGCCAAGAAATCTGAAATTCACGATTAGGGGTAGCCCAAGGCCTCCTCCAACATCTCTGATTTAGGGAAAAGCGAGGATACCTTCTTATGTTTAAAGACAGTGCCCTTAGGTACTGGGACTTCGTCCTCTCCCATGTCCAAATCTTCCCTAACAGCTCTAACCAGAGCTTCCACATCTACCCTAGGTGGGGAATACTGAGAATCTGCAGGGAGTGCAACCTCAGCGGCTTCAGGTCCCAATTCCTCCTGATCGGAGTCTGTCTCAGTGTTGGTGTCCTCCAAGAGCTGAGAAGGGTCGTCCCTCAGTTATGTTGAATGTTTAGATGGCTTTTTGCTTAGAATCTGTTGCAGGTCCAGAACATTAGTAGATGAGGCGGCCGATACCTCCTGCTGACTGGTATGACAGCATGCGCATAGGTCGCCATATACCTCATCATGAGGGGACAGACCCACGGCACACGAGGTGCAAGTGCGCAGCAAATGAGCTCCCGTCTCCTTAAGTGCTTTACCCCTGGACATATTAGTGTGAAGTAAATAAATGACTCAACACCCTGTACCCTATGGTTTTGTGAGAAATAGGCTGAGCAATGCGCTGCAATCGCAGGGAGGGATTGAAGCAGCAGCTAACAGCCACACAGCAGCCCTAACACGCAGCAGAACATACAATGCAAGAAAAAGCAAGGATTATACTCACGATAATACCTTTTCTTCGGAATACTTCATGGCAGCCATTACATTGGGTTCATCCCTCTCTCTCAATTAGACAGGTAGTTTTTTCCCCTAGGACCAGACTCCTCCTCTTCCATATGCTATATAGCTGAGCACCTCCCCTCTGACCATAGTCTTTTGAATGTCTCCGCCCAGATCCTAGGGAAAAAACAGAAACAGGGAGGGCTAAAAAATATATAGGCTGCCATGAAGTATTCCGAAGAAAAGGTATTATCGTGAGTATAATCCTTGCTTTCTCCTTCATACTTCATGGCAGCCATTACATTGGGATGTACCAAAGCAGTAGGGAGGGCCATACAATACCTCAAGCCAAGGCTTGCCTCAGGACTTCACCCCCAAACCGCACTTCTGCCACATCCAGGGCGTAATGTTTAGAAAATGTGTGAAGAGACGACCACGTGGCTGCCTGACATATTTCTCTGGCTGATACATTCGCCTCTCTTGCCCATGATACCGACATTGCCCTTGTGGAGTGTGCTTTAATACCTTCCGGGACTGGACGTCCTACTTTTCTGTAGCAAAAAGAAATAACATCTTTAAGCCATCTTGAAATCGTCTGTTTCGCCGGCACGAATCCTTTCTTCGCCCCTTGCGGAATCACAAACAGATTCTCTGACTGTCTGAAACCTGCAGACCTGTCCAAATAAATTTTAATGGCTCTGACCACGTCCAACGTGTGTAACTTTTCTTCTCTTTTATCTGACGGATTGGGATAGAAACAAGGTAATATAATTTCTTGATTTAAGTGAAAAGAAGATACCACTTTTGGCAAAAAGGAATGCTTAGTCTTTAAGACTACTTTGTCTTGAAAAATCTTCAAGTATTGATCCTGTATACATAAAGCTTGGAGCTCTCCGACTCTTCTGGCTGAGGTGATCGCCACCAGGAAGGCCACTTTCCAAGTCAAAAACTTGAGGTTTGCTCTATCTAATGGCTCAAAAGGAGCTAACATGAGTCTATTCAAGACCAGATTAAGATCCCATTGTGGAATCATAGAACGAATCCTCGGACGAATCCTCTTGATAGCCTGAAAAAAACTTTTTATCAGACTGTGATCAGCGAGTTTTCGGTCCAACAAGACACTTAATGCTGATATATGTACCTTCAGCGTAGACCCTGCTAGCCCTTTGTTGAAACCATCACATAGGAATTGCAGCACCTGTGATATAATCGCCTTTGGAAATTTACACTTTCCTTTGGACCAATTAGCAAATACTCTCCACACTCTGTAGTAAATTTTGGACGACACCTTTTTTCTAGCCTGAAGAAGTATCTCAATCACTTCTGGCGATAAATGTTTTCTTCTCAACTGCTGCCTTTCAATTTCCACGCCGTCAACGACAGTTTCTGAGGATCCTGACATGTGACTGGTCCCTGGGACAGCAGATCCACTGAGACTGGCAGGAACAGGGGCTCTGCTACTGCCATACTCTCCAGCATCGGAAACCAAGCCCTCCTGGGCCAGAATGGCAGGACTATTATCACTTGACACCCCTCTGTCCTGATTTTCCACAGTACCCTGTGAATGAGGGAAAAAGGTGGGAACACATAAGCTAGAGCATGGTTCCACTTCTGCGACAGGGCATCGATCCCGCACGACCCCTGCACCTGGTACCTTGAGAAGAATCAAGGGACTTTTTTGTTGACTGATGATGCCATGAGATCTATTTCTGGCATGCCGAAGTGCTCTACTATTAGCTGGAAGACCGACTGCTTTAGTTCCCATTCGCCTGGAACTAATGTACTGCGACTCAAGAAGTCTGCAATTTGGTTTTCCTCTCCTGGAATGTGAAACGCTGAGATGGACTGCAGGTTTACTTCGGCCCAGGACATTATGTTCTCTACTTCGTCTAGCAACACCCGACTTCTTGTACCCCCTTGGCGGTTGATATAAGAGACCGTTGTGATGTTGTCTGAGAACACTCGGAGATGGGCATCTTTGATATCATCTGCAAAGAATTTTATCGCCAGCCATACTGCCCTTAATTCCCTGTGGTTTGATGACCATTCCCTTTCTAGCCTTGACCACTTTCCTTGGCACGACTTGCCCAACCCGTGTGCTCCCCAACCGGAGGCGCTGGCATCTGTAGTTATTACTACGAACGTTGGACTCTCCAGTGCCCCTCTTCTTTCTCTGAGATTTTCAAAACTCCACCATGCCAGAGACTCTCTTACTGCGCTTGGAATTCTTATTCTCTGATCCAATGACATGTGGTTTTTGGAAAATCTCAGAAGGAACCACTGTAGTGGCCTCATCCTCCATCTCGCCCAAGGAGTTACCTCTACTGCTGAGGCCATCATCCCCAGTAGACTCATTGCAGTTCTCAGAGATATGTGGGGATCGTTGCGAATAAGTGTAATTAACTGGTGGATTTTTTTGCACCTTCTTTCTGAAAGGGATATTTGGAAGGCCACTGTGTCCACTAGGATACCTAGAAACTGGATGCTTTGAGAAGGAGTGAGTCGGCTTTTTTCCCAATTGATCATGCACCCGTGATCTTGGAGAAACTTGACAGTGTAATCTCGGGCGGTAACACTCTCCTCCTCGGAACGTGCTGCTATAAGAATGTCGTCTAGATACGCCCATAACATAATCTTCTGTCTTCTTAGTTTTTCTACTAAAACCACCAGCACCTTCGTGAAGACTCGAGGGGATGAAGTCAGACCGAACGGCAGGCATGTAAACTGAATGCTTTTCTCCTACGGCGAACCTTAGATATTTTCTGTCGCCTGGAAATATCGGCATGTGAAAATACGCATCTTTTAGATCGATTGCCACTAGATAATCTTCCTTTCTGATCCCCATCAGAATTGACTTGGCAGTTTCCATGTGAAACTTCTTCTTTTTTAGGCGATCGTTTAGATTCCTCAAGTCGAGGATAGTTCTGAATCCGCCTGACACCTTGCTTATCACAAACATACGGGAGTAATATCCCAGTCCCTTTTCTATTTCTGGGACTTCTTCTACCGCATTTGTGTCGATAAGTGCTTGCAAACTTAACTTTAAAACCTCTTTTTCCGATTCTAGCAGAGGCATTCTGGAACTCAAAAACTTTGCCAATCTTGGCCTTGAAAGGAACTCCAAATGATAACCTTGAGACACTATTTCTAGTACCCACTTGTCTAAAAAGCTTTGCTCCCACATATGAGCAAACTCCAGAAGCCTTCATGCTACTGGAACTTGTTCCATAGGGCATCTGGCGTCACTGTTTTTGACTTGCGCCAGAGCTTTCGCCTCTTTTCTTGATGTACTGGCGAAAAAATGCACGCGTTGTACCAGAAGTGTACCTGTCGCGAAACGGCCTACCCGGCCTGTATGATCTGGCTTGCCTATATGATTGCCTGCTGGAGTAGGACTGAAACCTGCCCCTCTTATCTTGAGACAACCTCACAGATTTTCCACCCGACATTCTCTGAATCATGAGATCGAGTTTACTTCCAAATAGAAAGGCACCTTCATATGGAAGTGTTGCAAGTTTATTCTTGGAATGCGAATCTGCCGCCCAAGATTTCAGAATCAGAATCTTTGTCATAAAATGGCCACATGCAGTGAACATTAAACGAAAATTAAAAAAAGTGCCCTTCTGGCCACAACTCCTGAGGTCAGTGACTTGGCAGAGAAATCCAAAACATCTAATGACGCCTCACAGACGTAATCTACCGCCATCTGAATTTGCGCCAGACTCTTGCTCATCTGATCATGAGATGCTCTGTCCTGCAAGTCATCCTGCAATGCTGCACACCAAATTCTTAGAGCTCTGGAAAGGAAAGCGATGGCTACACCTGACTTCATTGACACCGAAGCTGCTAAGTGTAATCGCTTTAATGCACCTTCCATTTTTTTCTCCAAGGGGTCCCTTAAGGACGCCCCGTCCTCTAATGGTATGGTCGTACGAGTGGTGACTTCAGATACGGCTGCATCTATCTTAGGGATGCTACTCCATTTCAAAAACTCCTCATCCTCAATAGGGAACATTTTATCGATCCTCTTAAAGGAACCCACTCGTTTGTCTACGGCACTCCATTCTTTAATCAATATGTCCTTAACAACTTTATGGACCGGGAAGCACCTGCCCTTCCTTGATCTGTCCTCAAACAGTGTGTCCAGCTCCGTTCTCACTGGTTGCTTGTAATTCAGGGTTTTATAGAGGTTTTTTAGCACCACCTCTACCAAACCTGAATCAAACAGCCGCTCCTCTTCAATGACTTCCCCTGACTCAGCCGAGGAAACACCTGAGGCATTATCATCAGACCCCAGTATAACTGATCCACCATCATCATCCAGATCCAAACTGGTCTGTGACCTAGATCTCTTGCTAGAAAACTCCTTCTTTGACACAAAATTTTTCTCCATCCATTCTCTAAGCTCGGATATTTGGTTAGACACAGAAGCAGCTTCTTTTTTCTGCAGACAACTTCTACACAACACATCTTCCCCAGTAAATGACTTGTCGCATTCAGGGCATATCTTATCCAATCTTTTCTTAGCAGATTTCTTTTTAGCAATCACAGGCACACTAAAATGACAAAAGAATAAACTAACTTTTCCTAACCTCAGCAGAAAAATAAAGAACCAGTCCTCACAGAGGACTCACCTGGGCAGCGGTATGTTTGGCTTGGGAGAGGCATCTTCCATGGTGCAAAGCGCCAGTACACCGTACACTCCTTGCTGATTTCTGCACACACAGCCAGCAGCAGTGCCTGTTACACCGGTCAGGCGCTATAAATACCGGCACTTCCGGTATCTGGAACGCACGCGGCCTGCTGTGGAACGCAGACCGCGTGCCGGAAATGCGCGTCACCTCCCTCCGACACTCACTGCCCGGCGCAGGTATAAACATACGCCGGGAACAGTGAACACGCCAGACATGCTGCCGCCGCCTCTCCCCCTGCTCAGGACAACACTATACACGCGCCCAGCCACCGCTACTCGGGCATACAACCATGGTGAGTCCAATACACAAACACATCCGGCTGTGTAACGCCATTTATCTGAGGGTTTTACCGGCACCACAAACCCTAGTATAGAGCAGTAGGATACATTCCACCGGCCCGGATCAATACACAGGGTAAGGCACCGCCACCCTCGCTGCCAGGTCAAAATATCTCCTACACTAGCTAATCTAACTACCTGTTACAGACAGAGGAGACAGGAAAAAAGACTATGGTCAGAGGGGAGGTGCTCAGCTATATAGCATATTGAAGAGGAGGAGTCTGGTCCTAGGGGAAAAAACTACCTGTCTAATTGAGAGAGAGAGAGGGATGAACCCAATGTAATGGCTGCCATGAAGTATGAAGGAGAAACGATAAATGCAGGAGCCCTCAACTGACCAGAACCCAAGAGTGGCAGGAAGCAAAAAGTATAGCCTGTCCTGTGGTGGAAAGGTATACTGGGGACAGCCCAAGTTCTACGGAGGTGCAGCAGGCAGTGTGGACCAGGCAGCAATAGCCGTTCTGCATGCAGTGCAGGGAGGGAGAAGGGCGGAGGAAGCCTGCAGTGGGAAACTCTCAGAGTTGGCACCTGCAGGTCTGGGGGAGGGGCCAATGGAGTGAGCCTGCCTCCCCCTGCTGATACAAGTTCCTCCAGGGAAGATGGCCGCCCGCAGCACCAGCACCTGCATCCCCGCTGCTGGTGTGGTGTCTCCATTGCCTGGTACCCTGGTGGTCCACCCCTGAGTGAGCGACCCGGTCCCCGCTTGATCAGCGCAGCCCGGTGGTCCCCACACGCCGGGTTGCAAGCCATGATAGGCGCTCAGCACCTCTTACCTGCTCCCCTGCGGTGGCTGCGGCTGGGAGTCCTTGCTGACCCAGGCAGAGTGGTATCCTCACCATCATCGTCATCCTCCTACTCCTCCTCCTCACCTTCATACCCAGTAGTATCAGCTTCCTGCAACCCTGGAAGTAATGGGGAAGAGGATATGGGGAGCTGGTGTTTAGTAACGTGAATAGCAGCCGGCAGTAATTTTTGCATTGCTACAGTAGTCTGTGCCAAGGTTTGTACTGTTGTAAATAAGAATCCACCCATGACGGAGGGGCCTGCACAATGGGTGGCATAACCACAGGGGGGCCATAGAAGTCTGGAGGCAATCTAAAGAAGCTGCTGAAAGGCTACCTAAGGAGGCACCTGTACAGCAACCGGGGCAGAGGACTGACCAGGGATGGGATAAAGCGGTTAACACATAAACCTTTCTGGATAACATCCTGATCAAACAGGCCTGCAACACAAGCCTTACAGGACAAGAGCTGGGGCGACTGTCTGAGTGCACCCCTAGAGAGATAGATATAGATATATATATATTCCAGTAGAATGATCGCACGCTCACTAGCAATTGGGTGTCATGCTAGTGATACATGTCCGAGTCTCCAATGTATACCAGTCAATTCTCCTAGGAGATGTATGCACTCTCCATTTTTACCAAAGAAAACTCAAATTGATAAAATCAAAGCAACTTTTATTTCCATCGACGTTATCAGGGTAAGTCACCAAACAGAGTAGCCCCGACTTTTCGGTCCATTAGTCAGACCTTTATCAAGGAGCATTTAGTAGGTAACAAGTGTGGTTAGAATGTGCAACAGCGTTGAACAGATCAGCATGGTGCAGGGAGCAGCAACCATGAACAGTCTATGGTGTGGACTCCTGTACAGTTAGTGGATGGAGACATGATATCCGAGATGTGCTCAATTGGATTCAGGTCTGGGGAACGGGCGAGCCAGTCCATAGCATCAATGCCTTTGTCTTGCAGGAACTGCTGACACTCCAGCCACATGAGGTCAAGCATTGTCTTGCGTTAGGAGGATCCCAGGGCCAACCGCACCAGCATATGGTCTCACAAGGGGTCTGAGGATCTCATCTCGGTACCTAATGGCAGTCAGGCTACCACTGGCAAGCACATGGAGGGCTGTGCAGCCCCCCAAAGAAATGCCACCCCACACCATTACTGACCCACTGCCAAACCGGTCAGGCTGGAGGATGTTGCAGGCAGCAGAACGTTCTCCTTGGCGTCTCCAGACTCTCTCACGTCAGTGTGAACCTGCTTTCATCTATGAAGAGCACAGGGCGCCAATGGTGAATTTGCCAATCTTGGTGTTCTTTGGCAAATGGAAAACGTCCTGCACGGTGTTGGGATGTAAGCACAACCCCCACCTATGGATGTCGGGCCCTCACACCACCCTCATGGAGTCTGTTTCTGACCGTTTGAGTAGACACATGCACATTTGTGGCCTGCTGGAGGTCATTTTGCAGGGCTCTGGCAGTGCTCCTCCTGTTCCTCCTTACACAAAGGCGGAGGTACCGGTCCTGCTGCTGGGTTGCTGCCCTCCTACGGCCTCCTCCACGTCTCCTGATGTACTGGCCTGTCTCCTGGTAGCACCTCCATGCTCTGGATACTACGCTGACAGACACAGCAAACCTTCTTGCCACAGCTTGCATCGATGTGCCATCCTGGATGAGCTGCACTACCTGAGCCACTTGTGTGGATTGTAGACTCTGTCTCATGCTACCAGTAGAGTGAAAGCACCGTCAGCTTTCAAAAGTGACCAAAACATCAGCCAGAAAGCATAGGAGCTGAGAAGTGCTCTGTGGTCACCACCTGGTACAAATAACTGCAAATGCACTCCAATCACGTACTGTGCCTCTATGGAAGCCAGTAGGATGTGAATACTGTCAGCAGTAGACAGTTTTACAGGGGAGACTGTACCCACACTCCAGGAGACTCTGAGCTGCGTGCTCCAAGATGGCTGCTGGTCTCTTAAGGGAGCAGGGAGATAGAAATCAGCTTAACGGCAGTAAACATGTGGGAGATTGGCGCCCAAAGCTAGGGGAGGTACTGCAGGCTGGCGCCACACCCCCAAGCTGAACTTCCCCCATTGGTGCTAGTGAGCCCTGTGTAAAATGGGTGATTACATCCAGCTTGCACTCAATGCCCCAGTGGTCTAGTGGAGTCCCTGCCGCAAGCAGCAGTGTCCACACCAACCGCCATGTGCCATCTCCCTGACCCGCAGCACAACAGCGATTTATGTGCTCTCACAGAGAGCCTTACCTGCCCCTGTAATGCTGTAAGGATTTCGGCATCTCGTGGTGCTATAAACCGGACACCACCTCTGGGGCAAGTACCCCGCTTGCCCAGGTCGTGGGGGAGTTTCGGTACCAGCAGGGGTGATGGGGCTGCTGCGCTGTAGTCGCTAGGCTTGACAGTGCCGCTAGCCCTTCTAGTGTTAGTCTCTAGTGAGAAATAACATTTCAGTCAAAAAAAAAAAAAGCTTGTGTGAAAATGGTGCACCAGCTTCCTGCTGGCACCAACAAAAAACAGAGGAGCTAAGCGTGAGGAGAGGAGCCGTACATCCTGGGATGTCTCAAAGCTTTGCTGATTGGTGTCATGGTCCTCTGGATCCACCTACAACCCCGATGTCTCCCTGTCAGGACCATAATACCCGAAGAAGAAAGATCATTATCAGAGACAGAGACCCTTATCTAGGACCTCCACTATGCAGGCACTAGCAACTCATAGCCATCTCACACCTGCTGGAGGAGCCACATCTGGGTGGGGGGTCTGGGGCACTGCTACACCGAACAGAGGAGCCACATCGCACAGCATTCAACTAGCCATAACAAAGTACCTGCCTGGACAGAGTAGCATAAGGGTGGGGGTGGGGGGTGGGGGGGGGGGCATCTACACCACCTGGAGGGGAGGGGGCGGGGGATATGTAGAAGATATCACAGTATCTGGCACTACGACCAGGTCCCAACAGACGGTTAACGCCATTTACCTGATGATGAAGGCCCCTCGGGTCTCCAGGAGCTTCCTTTCGCTGCTAAATCTCTTCAGCAAGTTGACCATAAAGCGGTGAAAATAGGAGTTCATGGTGGGTGTGGGGGGTGAGCTCTCTGGGCCACGCCAACCTGGGGGGATTATAGGAGACATCATCACTGTACACGCATGTCACTGTCCCAATACCAAACCTCCTAGGTGTGGCACAGTATAACTCTCTTCCTATCCACCCAGGTTGCCAGCTGACATATTAGATTAGTCAGGGTGCATAACACAGGGAATGCCACCAGCTAATGACTGAGGCTGGGATTCCAGGGAGAGATGAAAGGCAGAGGGTCTCTAAGCCCCCCGGACACAGCTAGTGAGAGGCGGGAGGATGCAGCTTCCCTATTGAAGATTAATCAGCTGGAAATCTGGACACACTGTAACCGCAGCAAGGAGATCAGATGTACAATGCCACGCAGGGGGTGGGCACAGGACAGCAGCCGCTGCACTGACAGCTTATTATAAGAGGAGACCCCTGCTGGGTAATCACCATCCAGTGCAATGCATATATACATATATGGGTCCTATGTGCCACAGCCACCCAGGGCGACAATTATACCCTCCCAACCCTATAATCTACAGCTACTGTGCTGGCATGCATGTCATCCCGAGGTGGCTGTAGTGATGCTGTGCGTATACACAGTACTACTCCCCTCCTTAGTGTATATACCGAGAGGCACAGAGGTGACTGTAGTGATGCTGTGACTGTACAGTACTATTCCCCTCCTTAATGTATATACAGGCAGAGGTGTGGCTGTTATGATGCTGTGTATATACACAGTACTACCCCCTCCTTAGGGTATATACAGAGAGGCACAGAGGAGGCTGTAGTGATGCAGTATGTGTACATTACTACTCCCCTCCTTAATGTATATATACAGAGAGGCACAGAGCCGGTTGTATTGATGCTGTGTGAATACATGGTACTACTACTCTCCTTGGTGTATATATACAGAGAGGCACAGAGCTGGTTGTAGTAATGCTGTGTGTATACACAGTACTACTCCCCTCCTTAGTGTATATATACACAGAGAGGCACAGAGGCAGTTGTAGTGATGCTGTGTGTACACAATACTAAACCACTCAGTGTATATACAGAGGTATAGATGTGCAGTGTATAAGACACCAGTGTACTGTAAGCTTAGTATCAGCAGCCCATAAAATGTACACTGCACAGAGCTCTCACCGTCACTGGTGCTGCGAGCAGGTGATGGCACATGTAGCTTGACCTGACCTACGACAATATCGCTGCAGTCACTGGAGGCATCTGTCTGCCCACCTGGAGATGAGGCAATTTCTGCTAAAACCTCCAGATCCTTTAGGATGACCTAGGAAGAGAAACAAAGAGGCATGAGGTATCCGTATAACAGCTGTAACCTCAACCTCTGCCAGCACCACACATTCATATACAGATGTGTCCACATACATCTTTGTTTTATTGTGCCATGTTTGGCACAATTTGGCACACCTTGGACTCTGCTAAAGTCACGCTTTGTGATTTTTTCAAAACAATTGCTTCTCTACTCTATTACTTTATACAAATTCTACTGCAAAAATTTTTTTTTAGAATCCATCTACCTGCTGCATATGGAAAAACAGCTACGCCGTGTTTTACATGTTGTGACAAATTGAGAAAAAAAAAAAAAAATGCATGAGGACACATCTGTATAGCAGGAGGCACAGAGGCATGAGGTATCCGTATAACAGCTGTAACCTCAACCTCTGCCAGCACCACACACTCATATATAGCAGAGGAGGCACAGAGGCATGAGGTATCCATATAAACAGCAGTAACCTCAACTTCTGCCAGCACCACACACTCATATATAGCAGAGGAGGCACAGAGGCATGAGGTATCCATATAACAGCTGTAACCTCAACCTCTGCCAGCACCACACACTCATATATAGCAGAAGAGGCACAGAGGCACGAGGTATCCATATAACAGCAGTAACCTCAACCTCTGCCAGCACCACACACTCATATATAGCAGAGGAGGCACAGAGGCATGAGGTATCCATATAACAGCTGTAACCTCAACTTCTGCCAGCACCACACACTCATATATAGCAGAAGAGGCACAGAGGCACGAGGTATCCATATAACAGCAGTAACCTCAACCTCTGCCAGCACCACACACTCATATATAGCAGAGGAGGCATAAGTTATCCGTATAACCGCTGTAACTTCATGTAGCTATTACCCCCCCAGCCTGACACCACCCTGATCTCTTCCCCACAAATGGTTACTGCGGTTTATACAGGAGGCCACGGCCGCCAGTGCTGGTGGGAAAGCCTGGAGAAGAATGGCTGTATATTAGTATGCAGGAGCGGCATCCTGCCTGGCGTAATGCTCTGTAGATCAGCCTCCTGTTACCATGGCAACAAGAACTGCCATCCAGCAGCTCCATCAATATGGAGGGGAGTGGGGCTCTTCCCAGCTCATTAACTCAGTCAGCACTGAATGTCATCCTTTATTTCTAGCTGTGGAAGAGCAGACTACCCCAGGACGGTCAGGAGGGGGGAGCGACATACGACCCATAGTCTCTAGAAAGCCAAGTAATTTCCAGGTGGCCCAAATTACACCCAGTTCTCCCACATTATTATTACACCCCAGGTGATAAGGACGATCTATGAATGGGGTACGGTACACATCTTCTTGCAGCAGCTGGGGCTCACACAGTGCCATAACCTAACCACAAGCAGCAGGGTGTCTCAAACCTCTATAACGCTGCCTCACCTCATCGGACTCATCAGACAGGGTCTTCAGCAAGATGGGGAAGAGCAGATCCGTGTGCCGGAACATCTGCAATAAAGACATAACAGGGTCAGTGTGATGTGGCGACATTTATCACACACACACACCCAATTGCTTTGGTCTGGATGTACAGGTGATGGAGCCAGGTATATAAGTGACACAGGGGGGGGTACACACCTTGCAGCGGGTCTTCACGTACAGGAGATAGAGCCAGATATACAGATGAGACAGGTCTTGATGTACAGGTGATAGAGACAGGTATATAGAACACAAGGAGGTACGCACCTTGCGGGGGGTCTTGATGTACAGATCATAGAGCTAGGTATATAGGTGATACTGTGACGTATGCACCTTCTGGGGGTCTTGATGTACAAGTAATAGAGCCAGGTATATAGATGACACGGTGAGCTATGCACCTTGAGGGGGCGTCTTGATGTACAGGTGATAGAGCCAGGTATATAGAACACAAGGAGGCACGCACCTTGCAGGGGGTCTTGATGTACAGATCATAGAGCTAGATATATAGGTGACACGGTGAGGTATGCACCTTCCGGGGGGTCTTGATGTACAGGTAGAGAGCCAGGTATATAGATGACACGGTGAGGTATGCAACTTGAGAGGGCGTCTTGATGTACAGGTGATAGAGCAGGGAGGTATGCACCTCCCTATTGTATATAGGGGACTCAGGGGGGTACGCACCTTGCAGGGGGTCTTGATGTACAGGGGATGGAGCCAGGTATATATGTGACACGGGGGTACACACCTTGCAGGGGGGGGGGGGGGGGGGGAGTAGATGTCATGATGTATAGGTGATAGAGCTGGGTATATAGGTGATACAGGGGGTTACGCACCTTGCGGGGGGTCTTGATGTACAGGTGATAGAGCCACTTCAGCACACAGATCCGGGTCATCATCCCTGTGGTGGGCTCATGGAGGTACAGATCCAACACTTGGACAATCCCATCCAGATTCAGGGTGACTGTGCCGGCTGGGGAGCTGTGGGACACACATATGTATATGGCAGTACAGCTTATAGCTATACACGCTGTACATATTCACGTCATCAATGTATGCACCAGCTACTGAAGAGTTAATCACAAGGAACCAGGGACTGTCAGGCAGTGGCGGGGAGCATGGTGGTGGTGGGGGGTAGGAAAAATGGGGCATACACAGGCATCAGCATTGTGTAACTTGTGCTGGGACAAGTTGTTCTACCAGATCTGCAATACCGCAGGCCACAGAATGTTGCTTTAGTACAGGGAGAGCGATGGGTACATCTATTATCTGCACACGTGTGTGTTACCTACATGTTGTTTTATACAGTGAAAATATACAGGTGTTCTAGCGCCACCTAGTGTGATGAGACAGTAATACACCTGCAGACAGCTATGAGAGGTGACTTGAACCTTGACACACAATACAGGTGTTATAGAACCACCTAGTGTGAGAAGATCATAATACACCTGCAGACACCCTGCACCTCCTCCGCCCCACGTCTACTCTGTCCACCCTGTGCCTCCTCCTCTGCCCCACACCTCCTCTGTCCACCCTGTGCCCAGAGACACCCGGCATTAGATCCCAGAATTGGAAGCACCAAGCCTGGGATTCAAATCTGGGGGTTTTGTAAAGACAACTTCCCAGATTGGCCAAATAATCCCAAATCAATTAACTGTAGGATTACAGATTGTGGTCAAAGAAAAGGGCAGAAATAATTACTATTAATTACCCTCCTAACCTTCTGGGTGCAAATACGTTGAGGTTGTCCAGGCTGGAGTCATTAGCCATGTCTGCAGTCCCTGCAAAGAGACATGGGATGGATCAGTTACTGCTGGCCTTCTGATGTGGTCCCATGCATGGTCAGTCCTTGTAGTACTGTATGTAAACTCTCACGAGCAGAACCCTCTGTGCCGCCCCCGTCTGCCCCTCCCCTGGAGTATGTAAGCTCTCACGAGCAGGACCTAAACTCTCACGAGCAGAACCCTCTGTGCCGCCCCCGTCTGCCCCTCCCCTGTAGTATGTAAGCTCTCAGGAGCAGGACCCTCTGTGCCACCCCCGTCTGCCCCTCCCCTGTAGCATGTAGGCTCTCATGAGCAGGACCCTCTGTGCCACCCCAGTCTGCCCCTCCCCTGTAGTATGTAAGCATTTACGAGCAGGACCCTCTGTGCCACCCCTGCCTGCCCCTCCCCTGTAGTATGTAAGCTCTCTCAAGCAGGACCCGCTGTGCCACCCTCGTCTTCTCCTCCCCTGTAGTATGTAAGCTCTCATGAGCAAGGCCCTCTGTGCCACCCGTCTGCTCCACCCCTGTAGTATGTAAGCTCTCATGAGCAGGACCCTCTGTGCCACCCTCGTCTGTCCAGTAAGCTCTCACGAGCAGGACCCTCTGTGCCACCCCTGTCTACTCCTCCCCTGTAGTATGTAAGCTCTCATGAGCAGGACCCTCTGTGCCACCCCCGTCAGCTCTTCCCCTGTAGTATGTACGCACCCACGAGCAGGGCCTTCTGTGCCACCCCCGTCTGACCCTCCCCTTTAGTATTATTATTATTATAATTTTATTTATAAGGCGCCACAAGTGTTTCGCAGCGCCGTACAAAGGAACAATACAGGGAGACAAAACTTGGCATAACATTGAATAAATAACAAAAATACAGTACAAATAAAGAGCACCACAGTTCAATACACATTACAGCTTAAATGTAAGTAGTGAGGACCCAATCAACATACAACTAGAGGCTTGAGGCCAATGATGGAGATGAGTATGAAGATGGTCACTGAGTGTTGGAGTATAGGAGAGCTGTGAGTGAAATGTGAAGAGAAGTGGGCTTTGACAACAGGAGGGAAGAGGGCCCTACTCGGAGGAGCTTACAATCTAGTAGATTAGTATGTAGGCATTCACGAGCAGGACCCTCTGTGCCACAGTACATTGATAATTGACGCAAGCAAAAGGTTGACATGGAAATGTAGACACCTTGAAAGATCGAGTTTTTCACTATTTTTTTATGTCAAATGTAATGTAACTCACTTAGTGTTCATTCAAGCACCCACTATCTTTGAATACCCATGCAGTTCCTGTTCCCTGCCTGGGGTGTCACAGTCTGCTGTGGTGTTTCTAGCACAGGTCTGGTTTGCATATCAGTGCTGATATACAGACCACACTGTACTAGAAGCACTACATCAGACAGCGACACCCCAGGAAGGGAAGAGGAAGTGCATGGGTTTTGAAAGATAACGGGTGCTAGAATGAACACTACTCACTCGCCATGCTTCTAGCCAGGTGTTTTGCTAATGCTGCCCTCACCACACACTACCATTTCAAATGAGTTAAAAAAAATAAAATAAAAAATAATGAAAATGGAAGTCGCAGCAGTGCAAACGGGTCTGAACTGGTCCCCAAATTCCTTGTTCTCTGCCCCCTGATACTTATGTCCTCCGCTGATGCAGCTATGGTTATGTGTCCTGTACTTGTCCTCATTGACTTACAGGTGAATACAGAGGAAAAGTACAGGGCACATAACCATAGCTGTCTAAGCAGAGGACACTGACATGAGTATCAGGGGGCAGAGAACAAGGGATACACAGTGCCCTATTACAGAGCAGGAGACAGTGACTTACAGTTGAATACAATAGAGGACAAGTACAGGGCACATAACCATAGTTGCATCCGGAGAGGACAGTGACATAAGTATCCTGGGGCAGAGAACAAGGGATCTGCAGCAGCCTATTACAGAGCATATATCCCAGGAGACAGTTAGTGACTTACAGCTGTATACAATAGTCTCCTGGTATATATACACTGTAATAGGGCGCTGCGGATCCCTTGTGCTCAGCCTCCAGATATACTTACAGTATGTCAGTGCCGCCTGCGGATGCAGCTATGGTTATGTGCCTTGTACTTGTCCTCTATTGTATTCAGCTGCAGGTCACAGTCCCCTAGGTTGCATACTCTGTAATAGGGTGCTGCAGATCCCTTGTTCTCTGTCCCGATACTTATGTCAGAGGGTAACGGTGCTGGATGGTCCCTAATTGGAGGCACAGGACCACATGACACTCTTGTCCCCTTCCAACACAGGAGGCCAGACTGTGTTGTGCCATCAGATTCTGGTGTCACGTCCTGTACCCAGCCCCTATTAGCACTATACCCAGCGACTCACCATGATCCGTACTCTCCTGCTGTAAGGACAGGTCTTCCTCTGACCGAACAGTCGGCAAGTGACCCGTGTCGTCAGTCTCATCATCCTCTGGGGTCACAAGCTTCATCAGGCTCTGGTTACACACATTAGCCACCTCTTTTATGCCTGGAATTGGGGTTATGTAAGGAGCATCTTCAGCTATAAATACTTATATACAGTACAGCAACTACTGCCCCTGACACCAAGAACAAAGGATACTCTTCTTGCGGTCATCGTAGGACAGACAGGGCAGTACAGCAGTGAGAATCCCAGAGGAGTATGGGAGCATGACTCTGCCAGCCAGCTGCAGAAACTCTCTCATCCAGGACATGGCAGTGAGCTGTATCAGGTCATCTGTGGATGATGGCATAGGTACATGGGCATTATCAAATGACTAGATGTAATAATGCCTCGCCCCACTCTCTGTATTCAGCCCCCCCCCCCCTTCCCAGAGACAGGCCCACTCCCGCTAGTCACCCCCCCCCCCCCCCACCTAGAGACTGGCCTGTTTCAGTAATCAAACCCCCCCCTCCCCCCTCCCCAAATCTGAAGACCAAACCACTCTCTGATCACACCCAGAGACCGGCCCAGTCACAAACCATCCAGTCGCCGTTATGTGATTCCTCTTCCCAATCTCCTATGTATTGTATAATGCTCGTAACACCAAGCTACATTTGTTAGCCACCAACTGGCAGCTCAGACTGTACCTCCTATCGCCATTGTAGACCTAGAATACATATCTCTATAGATCACTGGGTGGCATACGGAACAGCTCTGCATCAGTACTTACTTTATGCTATCCTGCTCCAACAACCCCACCCCCCCGGCCCTCACCTCCTGCGGCCCATAATACATTACAGGGATACAGAATATTTATATAGGAAAACTAGCCACAAATATTGTTTGATAAATGAACCCTAAACCCACACATCTAGAGGAGTAACCAGGCACAAGTACCAGCCACATGGCAGCGCCAGACAGGTAACTGCATACAGAGAGTGGGCTCTTTATTCCATCACTGACACTTGGCTATGGAGAGAGATAAAATAGTAGCCAATCTGTTCCTTGCTGCCATGTTACAGGCTGTGTTTGGAAATGACAGTCAGGAGCTGGTTGGCTGGTACTTTATCTCTCTCTCTAAGGCTTAGTGCATCATAGCACCAGTACATCTTAGTACATGACAACAAGTCATGGTTTATATGGAATATGACACGGTAAAGCCACTGGAGACCTGGTACATGTGGGTGCCGGACCTGCAGGAGCCCCTGGGAGGGTGACTGTGCCCAGGAAGAGACTCACCCGATGACTGACAATGTATCACTAGGATATTGGCCATCTCTGCAAATTTCACACAATCCGGCATCTTCTTGATCTCTTTCAGGAATTCCCCCAGAGATACCTCACACCTACAGGAACAGAGAAGGAGGCATCACACAACACGCACCACATGGCCACCTGCCCTCTGTTTATTACATTCAGAGATCAGGCAAGAAACTGTAGAGAGAATTCCCCCAGCACATATATACATTATATTAATAACTAGCCAGCACTTAAATGCAGAGTACATTTTTTATCGCCGTTTACGTGGGGGCCTGGCAGAAGGGGAAGCGGCATTGCAGAGGTGGAGTCTCTGATAGCATTACAGAGACCAAAGAGCATTTAATACCCTTTGGCAGCAAGCATGGATTTCCCCTGGCAAAGAGCATTTAACCTCTATGGCAGGGGTGGCCAAACCGGTCCTCCAGATCTACCAACAGTCCATGTTTTCCAGATCACCTAGCTAGTGCACAGCTGTAGACAATACTAACGGTCACATTTTCAAACCTGCTGCATTCATTCCTAATATAGATCCACAGGTTGCCTGGAAAACATGCACCGTTGGTAGATCTTGAGGACAAGTTTGGCCACCCCTGCTCTATGGCAGCAAGCATGTATTCCCCCCTGGCAATGAGCATTTATCCTCCTTATGGCAGCAAGCATGTATTCCCCCCTGATAACAAGCATTTATCCCCCTATGGCAGCAAGCATGTATTCCCCCCTGATAACGAGCATTTATCCCCCTATGGCAGCAAGCATGTATTCCCCCTTGGTAACGAGCATGTATTTTCCCATGGTAATGCGCATATACCCCTGTATGGCAGCAAGCATGTATTCTCCCCTGGCAACAAGCATTTAATACCCTATGGAAGCAAACATGTATCCCCCCCCTGGCAGCAAGCATTTAATCCCATATGGCAGCAAGCATGTATTCCCCCTGGTAACGAGCATTTACACCCTTATGGCAGCAAGCATGTAATCCCCTCTGGCAACAAGCATTTATACCCCTATGGCAACAAGCATGTATTTTCCCACGGCAATGCGCATTTACCCCTGTATGGCAGCAAGCATGTATTCTCCCCTGGCAACAAGCATTTAATCCCCTATGGATGCAAACATGTATTCCCCCCTGGCAACAAGCATTTAAGCCCATATGGCAGCAAGCATGTATTCCCCTCTAGCAACAAGCATGTAATCCCCCTGGCAATTAGAAGGAAACCCCAGATAACGAGATTTTAGGTAAGCAGCACTCATGTGCCTAACAATGCGATTAATCGCAGTTAAAATCGCAAAAATTAAATGTGACTAAAAATTTTAATTATTGCCCTCCACTATTACATTTTAGCGATTAATCACACTGATAGGCATATAAGTGCCGCTTACCTAAAATCTTGTTGCCAGGGGTTCCATACTCGTTGCCATTGGGACTACATGCTTGTTGCCAAGGGGGATTGCATGCTTGTTGCCATAGTGTGTTCCATGCTTGTTGCCAGGAGGGGGGGGAAGGTTTACTTGCTCCATGCCAAGGGGTTGCAGGGCCACAATGCTCCCGGGTATCCACACTTCCGGGTAGCACTGGGCAGTCTGCACTTCACTGACAGACGCTTGAGGTGAAGGAGCACCTCTAGCGTCTGTCTCCTTCACAGCAGCGGCCATTTTTGGAGGGACGCAGGGTCTGCATGAGGACTGAGACTCTGTGCCCCGGCAGCGCAGCCCCTTCTACCATTCCCTGCCACCACAGCGCCCCCGCGTAATAAAATATATACACACTGCTCAAAAAAATAAAGGGAACACTTAAACAACACAATGTAACTCAGAGTCCATCACACTGTGAAATCAAACGGTCCACTTAGGAAGCAACACTGATTGACAATCAATTGTGCATGCTGTTGTGCAAATGGAATAGGCAACCGTTGGAAATTATGGCTAATTAGCAAGACATCCCCAATAAAGGAGTGGTGCAAGTGGTTACCACAGACCACTTCTCAGATCTTTTATTCTTTCTGGCTGATGTTTTGGTCACTTTTGAAAGCTGGCGGTGCTTTCACTCTAGTGGTAGCATGAGACGGGGACTACAACCCACACAAGTGGCTCAGGTAGTGCAGCTCATCCAGGATGGCACATCAATGCGAGCTGTGGCAAGAAGGTTTGCTGTGTCTGTCAGTGTAGTGGCCAGAGCATGGAGACGCTACCAGGAGACAGGCCAGTACATCAAGAGACGTGCAGGTGGCTGTAGGAGGGCAACAACCCAACAGCAGTACCGCTACCTCCGCCTTTGTGCAAAGAGGAACAGGAGGAGTACTGCCAGATCCCTGCAAAATGACATCCAGCAGGCCACAAATGTGCATGTGTCTACTCAAACGGTCAGAAACAGACTCCATGAGGGTGGTACGAGGGCCTGACATCCATAGGTGGGGGTTGTGCTTACAGCCCAACACTCTGCAGGACGATTTGGCATTTGCCAGAGAACACCAAGATTGTCAAATTCGCCATTGGCGCCCTGTGCTCTTCACAGATGAAAGCAGGTTCACACTGAGCACATGTGACAAACGTGAGAGTCTGGATACGTGTTCTGCTGCCTGCAACATCCTCCAGCATGACCGGTTTGGCAGTGGTTCAGTAATGGTGTGGGGTGACATTTCTTTGGGGGGCCCTCCATGTGCTCACCAGAGGTAGCCGGACTGCCATTATGTACCGAGATGGAGATCCTCAGACCCCTTGTGAAACCATATGCTGGTGCTGTTGGCCCTGGGATCCTCCTAATGCAAAACAATGCTAGAACTCATGTGGCTGGAGTGTCAGCAGTTCCTGCAAGACGAAGGCATTGATGCTATGGACTGGCCCGCCATTCCCCAGACCTGAATACCAGCCTCTGATTGCCGCATTTGCCACCATCACTTTGTTTGGATCACTTCATCTGGCAGCCCCGCAACCCATCATCCATTGTGCTCTGTGGAGAACGCCGATAGGAGCAGGTACAAGCACCCGTGGGTGAGTGACACGGTGCCACTGCACAGGACCCAGCATCACCGGCAGCGTGAGTGAGACACGCTTACCGGCTACAACTTCAAGGTCCTTCCGTCAGTCTCCTCCAGGCGGGACACTCCACATTCACACACCACACAGGACTTCATTGCACGGCAGCACAGGTGATGTATGTGCATACCGTGACCTGACGCATTTATTGTCAAAAGACTTAACCATGAAGTGATTACCATCATTTTACAAAAAGCCTTTTATTGTGGCCCGGCAAATATTACAAATATCTACTCTGCAAATTATCCATATATGCAAGTCTGCAGTTTATATATAAATTTAAAGCTGTATATGATCTTGGAATTCAGAGATATTTTATCTTGTTATTGATCTTAAAAAATGTACACGTTAATGAATATTACACCATGTGTTAATATATATACTTTGTTCTTATAGGTGGCCACCTTATTTAAGAGTACTGCATTTTTATATCTAAAACATTTTTATGTAACTAAAATAAATTGCATTTGATTAATTCTCTTGAATCAGTCTCCATCCTTCTGCTATACATGTGTTCCTCTCCATGGTGTATTGGAATTAGATTTTTACCAATTAGCGCAGCCTTCACTTTCCCATTGGGTAATCTTGCTGTGCGAGTTCCAAGTCCAGGATATCCTTCTGGCTCCGGACTTGACACAAAAATCTTTTTGCACTGACACTAGTGCAAATTTTGAAGACTGCTGCTTATTATTATTACGATATAGAATCATCATAGATTTATCAATTTACTTTAAAGGGGCCATTAGCGCCTAAAGACCACCACTGATTTTTCGGTGGTAATAAATTTGCCTGAATCCAGACTGTCCAGCAGTTGGCAAATGCCAGGTCTGGGAGGAGATCCCTAAGGAGACCATCCGCCACCTCATCAGGAGCATTCCTAGGTGTCATACAGGCACATGAAGGCCACACACACAGCTGAGCATCATTTTGACTTGTTTTAAGGACATTACATCAAAGTTGGATCAGCCTGTAGTGTGTTTTTTCACTTTCATTTGGAGTGTGACTCAAAATCCAGACCTCCATGGGTTAATACATTTGATTTCCATTGATAATTTTTGTGTGATTTTGTGGTCAGCAAATTCAATTATGTAAAGAACAAAGTATTTAATAAGAATATTTCATTCGATCAGATCTAGGATGTGTTCGGTTCTTTATTTTTTTGAGAAATATATCTATCTATCTATCTATCTATCTATCTATCTATCTATCTATCTATCTATACACACCATATATTGCTTATCCAAGCAAGGGCGTCAAGGAGACGCCTTGGTGATGTGCTCAGAGACACGCCAGGAGTGATGTCACTCGCTGTGATACGGAGCTGGTGCCGGCGTATAGCAGTTTGCGAACCTCCCTTCTGACACAGGTGAGATATATATGTTTGATTATCATTAGGAGGAGCCTTTGCAGGTATAAATAAAGCACTTGTAACACACCAGGGTTATCCCCGAGGACGAGCGCCCACGATCGAAACAATTGTCGGATTGACCCACTTGTTGGAATAAATTTCTACTTTTCAAAAATCTCTGAGTGACTCCCTTGCTTGGATAAGCAATATCTGGACTCTATATTTGGGTTTACACCCTGGGAGGGCACCGGAGTCAGTAAGCAGCGACAAGGTGGGCGAGTGCCGGATCTCGTATGGATTATATAGATAGATTTTTTTTTTCTTACCCAATAGTGGTATGGTGCCTGATTTTAGAACATAAATGTCCAAATACAGTTCATATGGTCCACATCCAATGAAGCAACAAAATTATATATTCCGATATTTATTTATAAATCTGCACAGGATTATCAAGAATAAAAACCGCATGTAGAGAGAACCAAACGCGTTTCATCTCACAGAGACTTCATCAGGGGAACATGAGTCTTACAGTTATGGCTGTGATCTGTAAATAAATTTGGAAACTTCTTTTTAGTGGTTTTCATCTTCCACACTTTTTTTACATGCCGTGAAATTTCTGTTTCCTATTTATCCAATATAACTTTTTATCCAATATAACTGTTTCAAACGATATAGTGATGGCAGTATGCTGCCTAAAATGTAATTTGTTTAGGTATTTCAGTTAGCCTCCTCCGATATGGGGTTTAATAGCAGAACCTATGATATGGATAAAATTCATTCATCTGGTGATAAAAATATATAGGATCTCCAAAGTTGCTTCTGGTCTCTCCCGAGAAGGCCTGTTGGTACAGTATATGTAACCAATATCTCTGAATTCTATTATCATGTAGTGTTCAAGATTGGTTACTAATACCACTCAGTGTGCTGTGGGAAAAAATGTCTTGTTTTACTCCTCCTAAATTACATCAGTGCTCACACTGGTATCTCCACCTTTCACCACTGACACCGATCCCCGCACAATCTGCCACTCCGACTATACCTGCGTCTTCAGCCAAATGCTCCGATACTCACATCTTACGAATCTCTTTACTGTTATCGCCTAGAATCTGGAAGAGACCATCCAGAATCTCCGGTAAGTAATCCAGAAGATTGATGTCAGGAACAGATTCCAAAACGAGTATCTGAGAAAAGAGACAAGGACAGCCGTTACTTCCAGTGCACCCCGGCAAGCCTTGGTGGATGCCCATTCTCTGCAGACTCACTCACCCAGGAGATGATAAACTGACGGGCGTACTGGTTGTTGGAGTAGATTCTTTCACGGAGAAGAGGGACGAAACTGACCAAATCGAACTTGTTGCTTTCTGTCACTATGTCCTGCAATGACAACATGTGTGAGTACTGGGCCAGGGTACAGGTCCCCTATGCAGCCCCTAGAGCAGGGCTGGGCAACACCGGCCCTCCAGATGTTAATGAACTATACATCCCAGGATGCTTTTCATTAGTTTTGCTATGTGGCCATGCGGAAACTGATGCAAGGCATGCTGGGATGTGTAGTTCATCAACATCTGGAGGGCCGGTGTTGCCCAGCCCTGCCCTAGAGTGTCCCAGGTGCAGCCACAGAGCAGGCACAGGAATGGGTAATATATGCTTGCCATTGTCCATAGGGTATAACCTGCATTTTACAAGGAGCAGCACTTCCATAACATAAAAGGCGAGTAAGACAACAGTGTGACCTTGCAGGAAATATGAAACGCGCCAGTGACCTGCTTAAATATTGCAGGTTCATGGCTTTGAGGATATTTCCCACTGAAAATACTTTATGCAGTTTGGAAACTATGAAACTGCCAAAGCTGATCTACTGTAAGAAATAACAACGCGTTTCGCATCAGCTTGGGGCGTCTACTTGCTGCCCAGTGCCCTAGAACCACAGAAAAAACACAATTTAGTTATTTTCATATTTTTTCTGAGTGTCTCAGTAAGAGACTTTAGGCTTATGGACGCGGGGACACAGAGACGGCGAGAGTGACTGCGGAGCCACGGAGAAAATGCTTGGAAAAATGCTTGCCTAGTACACATTCATATGTTTTGAAAAGTGGTTATGCTTCCAGAGTGCCATTATTTGCTTTGCTGGTATTGGTATAAACACACACATACATACATACATACATACATACATACATACATACATACACACACACACACATACATACATACACACACACACACATATAGACGGGGTTGTAGCAAGGGCGGCACTCGGAGACTTCATAAAGTTTTAGATGCTTTTATTGCATGAACACACCTGGTGTGGTGTGTTAATGCAATAAAAGCATCTAAAACTTTATCAAGTCTCCGAGTGCCGCCCTTGCTACAACCCCGTCTGTATTATCTTCAGTGCTGGGAAGGCACCTGAGCAAGCTGCAATCGTTTAACCACTGGAGTGCGGGATCTTGCCGTTTCCACACACACACACACACATATACATATATATATATATATATATATATATATATATATATATATATATATATATATATATATAATATAATAAAATTTGAGTCCTGGCACTTGCTGTAAATGAACAGCGACCCGGGTGCCTTGCAACCCTCAGATGAGGGAGAATATACAGATAGAATTTCTGCTGGCACTCCAGGGGTTTTTTCAATAAGGTATACAGTGGTTAAATAAATAACACCAACACTGAGAAGTGTGACGACGTTTCGGGCTGTGTGCCCTTGTGTCTTGATAAAGGGCACACAGCCCGAAACGTCGTCACACTTCTCAGTGTTGGTGTTATTTATTTAACCACCGTATACCTTATTGAAAAAACCCCTGGAGTGCCAGCAGAAATTCTATATATATATATATATATATATATGGTACTCTTTACCTAGAACGGTGACCATCGCGACCATCATATGCACTAAAAAACAGGTGCGATGCCCGCGATTTCCCATAGGGATCAATGTTAAAAGTCAGATTGGACGCGATTTTAGTGTTCAATGCCTCAATGCCCGCGATTTTTCCATAGGAAACAATGTTAAATGGGCCACAGAGCCCAAATAGTCACCCTAAAGTCTGAAATGGCCCCCACAATTGTTAACGCCACCCCACGATCAACGTCAACCCGAAGCATGGCGAGCGCAGCGAGCCCGCGAGGGGCGGCGGTATGCGTCCTCCGACCTTTTCATAACCCCACTAACCACGTCGGCGTGGAGTTGAGAATAGAATAGTGTGGCGAGCGCAGCGAGCCCCGCGAGGTGACGCGGATACCTTCACAGGTAAACGCGTCCCTTCGCGGGCTTCACAGGTATCCGCGTCCGCTCGCCACGCTTCGGGCTTGGTGGCTCGCTGAACTCGCCACACTATTCTATTCTCAACTCCACGCCAACGTGGATAGTGGGGGTATGAAAAGGTCGGAGGACGCGTACCGCCGCCGCTCGCCACGCTTCGGGTTCACGTTGATCGTGGGGTGGCGTTAAAAATTGTGGGGGCCATTTAAGACGGGATGCGGTCATTTGGTCTACTGCATTATGGTAGAAAGTCATTAGGTCGAATCCATTAGGTCGACATGCTAAAAGGTCGACATGACTCTAGGTCGACATGGGAAAAGGTCGACATGATTCTAGTTCGAAAGGTCATTAGTTCGACAGGTCATTAGTTCGACAAGGTCATTAGTTCGACATTGTCTATGTCGACATTCACAAGGTCGACATGGAGTTTTTCACTGTTTTTTGAGCCAACATGTGCCGACAGGCGGTATTTCATGCCCTACCATCCACTAGGGCGTGGTGGGAGAATAAAATAGTGTGCCGAGCGTAGCGAGGCACCGTGCCCGACGCATCGCGAGCGCAGCGAGCGATGCGAGGGGATGCAGTGCACTTTAAACTGTGTCCATGTCGACTGTGTTGACATTCAGGTAAAAAAACAGTGAAAAACCCCATGTCGACCTTGTGAATGTCGACATAGACAATGTCGAACTAATGACCTTGTCGAACTAATGACCTGTCGAACTAATGACCTTTCGACCTAGAACCATTTCGACCTTTTCCTTTTGTATATTTTATTTTTTTATAACTTTTTTTGGTACTTGTGTATTAGTACGGCGCCCACGATTTCCATCTTATGGCATCTTATACAATTTAAAATTGTATACCATTGTATATGGCATACAATGAGATGAGATACGATTTTAAACTGTATAAGCACACTAATGGGTGCTTTCAATGATAATTGGCCCCCCTATAAGATTTTTAATTGTATAAGCACCCTAAATGTTAAATGCACCCCCACTATCAATGCCAGCCCGAAGCGTGGCGAGCGCAGCGAGCCCGCGTGGGGCGGCGGTACGCGTCCTCAGACCTTTTCATACCCCCACTATCCATGTCAGCGTGGAGTTGATTGTATATAGTGTGGCGAGCGCAGCAAGCCACCGAGCCCAAAGCGTGGCGAGCGGCCGCATTTGCTTTACATGTATTACGTGTCTAGCTCGCCACACTTCGGGCTCGGTGGCTCGCTGCACTCGCCACACTATATAAAATCAACTCCACACCGACATGGATAGTGGGGGTATGAAAAGGTCGGGGGACGCATACCGCTGCCATGCTTCGGGTTGGCGTTGATAGTGGAGGTGGCGTGGGGGTGCATTTAACATTGTAAGCACCCATTAGGGTGCTTATACAATTAAAAATCTTATATGGGGGGCGTGGCCTGTACGGAAGACAGACAGGACGCAAAACTTCCAAGCTCCTGAGTTCCCCGATTATAACACTCTCCGCTGAGATCCCCCCGGACGGAGCCCTTGACGCTGCGGAGCCGGGGAAGTCTGCCCTGCATCCCCGCGGGTTGCGGCCTACATGCCGAGTCAAGCCGCGGCCTCAATTTCTGCTGCTACCCGTCGGCTGAGCTCCGGCTACCGATAGCGGACGAAAAAAAAGAATCTGATAACGCCGGAGGAGGGGAGCCTTCCCCTGGAGGTGAGAGGTGTCCCCCCTAGCTTTGGCTGCCTTCCATCTCCCTGTACGGCGGGCGGTGGGGCCCCGGGACTCTGTCCATCTCAGCAAGTCTCCCTGCTGCTGCTGCGGCGGCGGCCATCTTGGTTGGGGCAGGCTTACCAACGCCAGCCCAACACAGACCGCAGGGGTGAAGGGGAGCTCCCATCTCTCCCCTAACCAGGCTGCTGGAGCACCACCCTCCCATAAAGCATAACTGTTGGTCCCCAAGAACCAAGGCACACATCCCTGTACCTGCTGGGTATTGAGGGTCAGTGGAGGGGAGAACACCTGCCTGGCAAACAAGCCCAACAACATCACGCCCGCCCCACCTGGGCTCACCAGGGGTGCAGACCTACCAAGGTGACACATGGCCGTGACCTCTAGGCATACCTTCTACTCCTGTTATCTGTGCCCCTGGCCACTGTGGTTCTGCAGAGACGGGCTCTGGACTCTCCCGTACCCTGTGCCCTATAGGAAATCTTGCCACCCACTCCCACATAATAACAGTGGTCACCCCTGTTCCCCTGGGGTTCAACTCCCACACCCCGCATTGTCTCTCCTGATCTCCTATATACTGGAGTTACACAGAATCTTGGAACCCCCACCGTATAGCCTCCCTGTCCTAGGTGGGAAAAGAGATATACCCATCCCCCACAGGAGCTCTGCTGGTTAGGCTCCTCTCCCGGACATTAGGCTATACCTTTAGGGGCGTTTAGATTCACACCAACCCCGCCTCAATCCTCCTCTGACCCTCCGCGGGCTGCAACTTCTTCTCACCTTCAAGCTCTCACTCGATCCGCTAAGAGACTACACAAACAACGTATTACCTAGCTTGAAGTGGTTACCCCCCCTACGTTTCTCTGCCCTCGCGGATTCACCCCTTCACCTGCCCGACTAACACATGATGTAGACCTGAAAACCACCCTTCACTCCCCCTGGGTGCAACGAAGTAGCCTCTTCCCACCACTGGAAACACCAGCCCTCATCTCTCTCTACCATACACAAGCCAAACCTTGTCCTCCATAAGGGCCTCCTGTAGAAGATCGGTTTAAAATCCACACACTGACTCAGGTCCCCTTCACATGCGGAAATCGGCCGCCAAAACACCTAAAAAAAAAGGAGGCTCAGATATCTCTCAGCACTTCACCCGAGCCAATAAAAACAATCATCAGGGGGACTCCTCCTCCCCTCCTACTGAAACCATGGATAAGAGACGCCCGTCATCCCCTGTTCCCTCTACCAAAGAAGACATCCTGGCTCTTCGATCCCTCATCACTGACTTCAAAGACTCACTTGAAACCAAACTGGATAAAGCAGTTGCCTCCATTAAATCCGATATATCGTCTCTAGCAGCAAGAACCACCAAGCTAGAATCCCGTCAAGATGGTCTCCAGAAGTCTTTGAATGACACAGGCAGGGACATGGACCACTTCATCTCCGAACTAAATGACCTCCGTACCAAAAATGAGGATCTCGAGAACAGGGATCGTAGAAACAACATCCGCATAAGAAATATCCCTGAATCTGTCACTCAAGAAGCCTTAGAACCCTATCTCCACAGCCTCTTTTCCTTCCTGACCCCCGACATCGGATCCCGAAAGCTACCTTTGGAAAGAGCACACTGTGCGCTTCTACCAAAACCACGGGACAACGAATCGCCCCATGATGTAGTCATCCGCTTCTTGAGCTTCAAAGACAAGGAACTTGTCCTATCGGCAACCAGAGGGAAAACATCCATTATCTACGAATCTTCTAAACTCCAATTCTATCAAGATCTTGCTCCACTCACAATAGCCAAAAGGAGAGATTTCTGAGACCTCACTGTGGCTCTCCGCGAAAAAGGCATCTGATACCGCTGGGGATTTCCATTTAAACTCATTGTGGACCTCAACGGTAAGACTGTTCTCATTAGAGATATGCGAGAATGCAAAGACTTACTCTCACACCTGGAGGAATCCACTCCCTCTAATGAGGGCTCCTCTGCACCATGTTAAGAATAGATCTCCCTCATAATCTAGTTTTGTTCCGCCTTTTAGTGCTCTAACCTTGCTTAGAATTAATCCTAAGTATTCGCTTCACATTTGGTTTACTATAGCATGTTTATTTAGTATGTTCAGATATATGTTTATTAAACCCAACATAGTATATATTATACTAGGATGTTTATGCTATATCTAGACAATGAGGTGATCCACATGGTGGCTGGTGCGGGCCGCTCGGTAGCTGAAGTGCTCGGACTCTACCCTGCTTTACTCAGCGGATAGCTGCCTCGCACCAGTCGCCTTAAACTCCTTGTACCCTCTATTGTCTTCAGTGCTAGTTGTTCCACTGTTCAATGTTTTTGCACTTCATACCCCCCTTCTGCACCCAGGGGTTGTGGCCACCCACCCGCACTCCTTTGTACCCCCCACTTCTCTTTCCCCTCCCATCCCTCCCAGAGGTGACCCCAGTTCACAAAGTCCTCACCTCATTGGACATCCCTGTCCTAACTGCTGAGTCCTCCCTGTGTAGAGGATATGTACCCAGTCCTAACCCCCTACCATCCCTACATACCTAGCCTTACCTCTTAAACACCGCTAGCCCACTCCCAGCTACCTAATTAACCTACTCCTCCTGGCCCATCAAGACCCACTACCCCTCATCTTCCCCCTCCACAAATTTTTTTTCCTGTAACTCTACTTTTCTATAGTTCCCTCTCTCCCCCTTCCCCGCTCTAAGCACAGATGCCACTAACCATTGCCTCCATGAATGTGAGGGGCCTAAACACTCCTCAAAAACGCTCTCTCCTATTCCGTACTATTCAAACAATGAAGGCGGATGTAGTTTTAGTCCAAGAATCTCATTTTCGGGAACCTGGGCATCCCTCCCTGCACTCTAGACACTTCTCCACTGTGTTATACTCCTCCTGCACAACCAAACATAATGGAGTCGCTATTTTATTCCATAACAGACTGCCTTTTTCGCTGAACTCCGTGTTCAAGGACACTGACGGTAGATACATCATCGCAACTGGTCGACTGGGTCCCACAGAGGAAACTTTTGCTAATGTATACGCCCCCAACACAGGACAACAACGCTTTTTCAAATCTTTCTTTAATATCTTACACAGAAGGGCTATAGGTGGTGATTTCAACTGTGTCCCAGACCCAACTGTAGATAGATCCACTTCGCAATCCCATACTCGCCTGGACCCTCTCTCTCGCTCCCTAACAAAACACGTTAGGGAGACAAACCTCGTGGATACCTGGCGTGCTCTAAATCCCTCTTCTAGAGATTACCCCTCCCCCACCCCCCGCTCCCACTCGAGAATTGACCTCATTTCCTGTGGCCCTTTAGCTTCTAACCATCTAGTCGACTCTACCATTATCCCCAACTCTTGGTCGGACCACTCCTTTCTTACTTCTTCCTTCAACTTTCTGGACACTCCTACATCTAGGCCATCTTGGCGTATAAACAAAACTTTGCTGAAGATCCCAAATTTCCAAACCAAGATAAAAGAGGCCCTGCAAGACTACTTCTCCCTCAACACTAATGAACACGGATATACTCCACTAGTCTGGGAAGCACATAAATCAGTTATCCGAGGTCACATCATTAGCTATGCCTCCCATAGAAACAAAGAACAGAAGCAAAAATTCCAATCCCTCCTAGATCAGGTCTCCCATCTGGACGCACGTCATAAACGCTCCCCGACTGATGAAAACTACAAGCAGTTAACCGCTGCAAAAACGGCCTTTAACGCAATTCTCTCAGAGAAATTGATAAATCACTCCGCTGGTTAAATCAGCGCTTTTATGAAAAAAGTAACAAAGCCGATACCCTACTAGCCAACCAACTAAAAGCCCGCTCGGCTATCCCCTCTCTTAAAAACCCAGCTGTTACCACATGCTACCACCCTACTGACATCAACAAGATATTTAATGAATTTTACAAACAACTATATAATTCTCCCTGCTCATCCCCCTCTACTTCCCCTACGTCGACGTCACTACCTGATCTGTCTGCTAGCTCCCTCCCTGAGATTGACCAATCCACCTCCTCTACTCTATGTCTCCCCATCTCTTCCGAGGAGATCACAGCCGCTATTAAGTCCCAGAAACCCTCCAAAGCACCTAGCCCTGACTGATTTACCTTTTCCTACTACAAAACTTTTCAACACACCCTCATCTCTCCTCTACCTTTAGCCGAATTCTAGAAGGTGAATACTTTCACCCAGACACCACTAGAGCTGTAATTACAGTCATACCTAAACCTGGCAAAGACCCACAGCTGGTCTCAAACTATCACCCGATCTCACTTTTAAACACAGACCTGACACTTTTTTCCAAAATACTTGCCAACAGACTCAACAAAAAGTAGGTTTTGTCCCAACGCGGCAAGCCCTAGACAACACCAGACGAACAGTGAATTTAATCCACCACGCTAATGTTCTTAAACTCCCCTGTCTACTGCTGGCTTTAGATGCAGAAAAAGCCTTTGACCGGGTTTCCTGGCCTTTTCTGATTCACACCTTGCGCAAGTTTGGTTTCCAGGGACAATTCTTGCAGGGCATTCAAGCCCTGTACTATAAACCCTCCACGATAGTCTCAGCGGGAGGTATATCCTCAGAATCATTCAGTATAGCAAACGGGACTAGACAGGGCTGCCCACTATCACCACTTATATTTGCTTTAGTCATCGAGCCTCTAGCCAGTCGGATCAGATCCAACCCAGACATTTCGGGCATCTCTGTTGGTAATTCCCAATACAAACTCTCCCTCTTCGCTGACGATGTCCTCCTAACCCTAACCAACCCCCTCATATCCCTCCCTAACCTTTTTCAAGAACTTTCACTTTACGGCCACTTCTTAGGTTATAAAATTAACCATGATAAATCTGAAGCGCTCCCCATCCACATCCCTAAACCTACTTTAGACCATCTTCAATTTAACTTCCACTTTACATGGCGAAGAGACTAAAATATCTGGGTATCCACCTGACAAAAACCTACGCTGGACTATACGAATCCAATTACCCTACTCTCTTTCCGGCCATTGAACAGGACCTCACACGCTGGCGTAAATTTTTGATCTCCTGGATAGGCCGCATAAATGTCATAAAAATGTCCGTACTCCCCAAAATACTCTATCTTTTCCAGACCCTTCCCATCGCTCCTTACAAGCCTCTTATTGCAAATTTGTCTGGAATTCTAGAAAACCCTGTATTTGCCGAGAAATCCTATCTAAGAACCCATCCACGGGCGGCCTGGGCCTCCCTATGCTCTCTGAATACTACCACACATCCAGGCTCAGTCAAATGGTCGCTTGGCACTCCCCCCGTGATGTAAAAAGATGGGTTGACTTGGAATCTGATCTAGCTGAAGTGCTCTCTGTCTCCCACCTCCCCTGGGTCCCATGCCAACACAGACCAGCATCAGCTCAATCTGTGCCCACAATATCCCTTACTCTCAACACCTGGGACTTGCTTGTCACCAAGCTCTCTCTCTATACTTATCCCTCGCCACAGACCCCTCTTTGGCAGCACCCCGCATTCCCCCCTGGACAATCCTTGCATATGGCCTCTACTTGGTCTGCAGCAGGCATAACACGCTTTAGACATGTTCATGACAAGAATGTATTGCTCTCCTTTGCTGAGCTCCAGGAGAAACATCACCTCCCTCACTCCCTTTTCTACCAGTTCCTCCAAATCCGGAGCTTTGTCACCTCCTCTCTTGGAGTCTAGCCCTCTCAGAAACCCCACACCTATGGAAAGTCTAGGTTCCCACAGACCTCTGGATAAAGGTATTATATGGCATCTATACCACTCTATTCTCAATTTGAACAGCCCCTCCTTAGAACCCCATGAAATTGCCTGGGAAACAGACCTGGGAACTTCTCTGGGAGAGGATACATGGGATATGATTCGTCTGACTATTTCTAAGTGTTCCAATAGCTACTATTAAGGAAACCTCTTACAAAATCTACACTAGGTGGTACCTCATCCCTACTCGCCTACACACTATGTACCCCTCGGTCCCCAACTCGTGCTGGCGACTATGCGGATGTGAAGGATCTTTCTTTCACATCTGGTGGACCTGTCCACGTATTAGGCCATTTTGGGTCATGGTCCAGTCTGTCATAAACTCAGCTCTACCAGATTGCCCCCCCCCCTAAACCCATCCACAATGCTCCTGTGCGCCCCAGTCGATCAAGTACCCACTCCTTCTAACAAACTGATTCTCCACATCACCTGTGCTGCTAAACTCCAGGTCGCTAAGGCTTGGAAAAATCCCGCTCCCCCATCCCACCAAGAATTACTAAATCGAATCTGGTATGTCTCCAAAATGGAATATATAACTAGCCTCCAAAATAATACAGTGGAGAGGTACCACAAAGTATGGGAACCATGGTATGCTTCAAGAAGCCTTCCTCTCCCTGGACTTGCTTGAGACTGACTGTATGTCTGCCTTCCAATGCACGTCTAGCTCCCCCCTATCTTGACCTTCCTCACTTCCCGTAGGATCATTTTAAATCCATACAACCCAACCCTTACATCATATCCTCACCCCCTCCCTTCCTCCCTGCAAAACCCACCTGTCTCTCTAGATCTGTTCTCCTCCCTCTTTCTTTACCCTCCCTTTTTATTTTACTCCAAGTACAAATCTTACTGGGACTATACTTTCTGGATATCTTGTAACAATATCCCCAAAGACCCGCCTGTTTGTCTGTTGCTCCTGTGATCTTTGATTTGTTTCTCAACACTTCCAATAAAAAAATTATGACCGAAAAAAAATCTTATATGGGGGCCAATTAACATTGAAAGCAACCATTAGTGTGCTTATACAATTTAAAATCGTATCTCATCTCATTGTATGCCATATACAATGGTATACAATTTTAAATTGTATAAGATCGGGTCCCATCGCATCGCATCTCATCGCATACCATATTAAGCCTTATGGTATGCAATGCGATGGGCACCGTGATAATACACAAGTACCTTTTTTACACATTCGCCAGCAGAGGGCCGGGAGCCGTTCATTAATATTCATATATTCACTGCACACTGGTCCCAATCATTAAATATGCAGGAGCAGGACCAGTGAGGGCAGCGGCTGAGGGCTCCCTATCCCAGTCCCCTGCCAGCTCTCCCGGGGCTCTCCCTGTGTCCCTGCCAGCCCTCCTTCCCTCACACAGTGTCCGGCTAGCAATGAATGCACCAGCCCTCAGGAACCCGGCGATTGTACAGCGAATCCAAAACAGGATTCACTGCACAGGGTGAATTATGGCATTGAATACCTGCCAGAGAGAGACAGAGGGCAGTATTCAATGAGAATACTCGGCATGTGCAGCGAATCCTGGAGAGGGAGAGGGAGAGGGGGTGAGAGAGAGAGAGAGAGAGAGAGAGAGAGAGAGAGAGAGAGAGAGAGAGAGAGAGAGAGAGAGAGAGAGAGATAATATATATAGCACGAGAGAATAAGTTGAAGAGTGTGTGTTGCATTGCAGGCAAACCGTGGCACTCAGGGCCACCGAATTTGGCAACAAGGTACCTCTGGACCTGGTGGTGTGCACCTCTGAGCAGTTTTTTGGGAATTTTCACTTAGAAACGTAAAAAACACCAAGGTTCAATTTGCCTTAATTGATGATCTGGAAAAAATAGGAATTTGGTACTCACCGATAATTCCGTTTCTCCTAATCCGCAGGGGACACTGCCTTTAAACCATGGGGATTGGGATGTGGTCTGGAGGACCCGGCACTTTCAGAAAATTTGACCCGCTGGCTACTTCCCCTCCAGACTGCAGTCTTAGGAAAGAACTGTGTCCGAGAGGAAAGGAAACTCAGATACCTCTGGGAGGAACTTAACCAGACAGAAAAAGCAAAGTTAATAACTTAATGAAATAAACCATCACCAGTGAAACCATAGGATTTCATTCACACTAATGGTAACCAAAAAAAAAATATATATTACATAGGAGCGCTGGGAGGGCACGCAGTGTCCCCTGCGGATTAGGAAAAACTGAATTATTGGTGAGTCCCAAATTCCTATTTTCTCCCACATCCAGCAGGGGACACTGCCTTTAAACCATGGGGATATACCAAAGCTACCCCTACGGGAGGGTCAGCTCTACTCTCCTTGTAATACGACCCGGCCAAAACTGGCTTCTGGCCTAGCAAAAGTATCAAATTTGTAGAATTTGACAAACGTATTTGTTCCTGACCAAGTGGCCGCCCGACACACCTGGGACAAAGAAACTCCTCTGGTAGCTGCCCATGAGGTCCCAACTGAACGGGTTGAATGGGCTGTCGGTACTACTGGAACAGTACGTGAAGTAGTAAGGTAGGCTTCATGTATTGTCATACAAATCCAGCAAGCTAATGTCGCCTTAGATGCTGGAAAACCTCTTTTTCCTGCATCATACAGGATAAACAAGGAATCTGATTTTCTGAAAGACTCTGTTCGATTAACGTAAATACGTAACGCTCGAACAACATCTAGGGATGATAATTCTCCCAACAAAACTGGAACCACAATTGGCTCATTTACATGAAATGCAGACACCACTTTCGTCAGGTAATCCTGACGCGCCCTCGGTTCTGCTCTGTCCAAATGAAAACTGAGAAATGGCGAATGACAGGACAAGGCACTGAGGTCCGAGACTTGGTGGGCCAAAGCCAATGCCAACAACATAAGCGTTTCCCAAGATAAGTAACACAAATCGACTGTTTCAAATGGCTCAAAACTACAGGACTATAAAAAAAATTAGATTACTGTGTCTTTTTAATAATTCGGCTTCAACAGCCATGCCGTCAAATGAAGACGAGGGAAGTCTGGGAAGATGCACGGTCCTTGCAGAAGATCTTCCCTGAGTGGCAATCTCCATGGATTGTCCACTAGTAAGCACCTGAGGTCTGTGTACCAAGACCTCCTCGGCCAATCTGGAGCGATCAGGATCACCATGGCTGATTCTCTCTTGATTTTCTTGAGAAGCAGAGGCAGGAGTGGAAATGGTGGGAAGGCGTACACTAGATTGAACCCCCACCGATCGGAGAAAACATCTGTCGCTGCTGCTGCTGGATATCTTGATCTTGCCAAGTATAGTGGGAGCTTGTTGTTCCTTCTGGATGCCATCAAGTTCACTTGAGGTATGCCCCACCAGAGTGTCAACTGGTGGAATACTTCTGGATTCAGAGCCCACTCCCCTGGGTGGAGGTCCTGAAGGCTCAAGTAGTCTGCCTCACAATTGTCTACCCCAGGCAGAAACACTGCTGACAGACTCAGCGCATTGTGCTCTGCCCAGAGAAAAATCAGACGAACCTCTCTCATTGCAACCAGACTCTTCGTGCCCCTGTGCCTGTTGAAATATGCCACTGCGATGGCATTGTCCGACTGCACCTGAATTGCTCTCCCTTGAAGTAGGTGACAGGCTTGACGTAATACCAACCGAAAGGCTCTTATCTCAAGGAGATTGATATGAAGCGGAGACTCTTGTCGGGACCACTGACCCTGAAATGATTGGCCCTGAGTCACAGCTCCCCAACCTCGAATGCTGGCATCTGTCGTCACTAATGTCCAGTCTAGGAGACCAAATGGACGACCCTTCAAAAGATGGTCCGTGCAAAGCCACCACAGCAAAGTTTGGGGTTTCAGAATTATGCGTTTCCGCATTTGAAGGTGAGACCCCGACCATTGGGAAAGGATATCCAATTGAAAAGTCCTGGATCGGAACCGCCCATACTGAAGGGCCTTGAAAGTGGCCACCATCTTCCCCAGTAACCTTATCCAAAAGGTGAACTGTGAGAAGTTTTGCATCCAACACCGTCTCACCAAGGCTTGGAGGTACGAAGTCTTGTCAGACGGGAAATATTCACTGTTGGACCGTGTTGAACATAGGTCCTGGGAACAGGAGCCTCTGGGAAGGCTTAACTGTGATTTTGGAAAATTGATTATCCAGCCATGTTTGATCAAGAATTGATATGTACGGTAAGCATCTGCCACCAACCTGTCGTCCAAATATGGGATGATGGTGATCCCTTGTTGACACAAGGCTGCCACAATGCACGCCATTATTTTGGTAAAAATTTGAGGTGCCAATGGAAGTGCTCAGAAGTGAAAATAGTTCCTTTGTATTGCGAACCGCAGAAATCACTGATGCGGTTCCCAAATGGGAACATGAAGATACGCATCTGGTAAGTCTAGCGACATAAGAAATTCCCCTGGATCGAGTCCTGCTACTACCGAACGCACCGACTCCATCTTGAATTTCCGGTAAACAATAAAGAGATTTAATCTCTTGAGATTTAGGATTGGAAGAAATGTGCCATTTGGATTTGGCACCAAAATAAGATTGGAATAAAACCCTTTTCCTTTTTGTTCCACCGGAACTGTTACAATTACTCTCGATTTTAACAGTTTCTGTATCGCTGACCCGAGAGCTTCCCATTTCAACAATGGGAGCCCTGTTGAAAAAATAATTTTCTGGAGGAAAAACTGAACTCCAGCTGGTACCCTTTTGACACTACCTGTTGAGCCCACCAAGTCTGTCTCCATTCCTCTGTAAAATCTAACAGTCTTGCACCCACCTGAGGACTTCCCAGGTGGTCAGGGTTCCCGCCATGAAACAGGCTTTTCAGGGGGCTTCTGCTCCTGGCGAGCGGTAGATGCTGTGGGTACTGACGTGGATGCTCCCCTACCACATCTACCTCTGCCTCCTGCTGTACCTCAAAAGGACGGTCTTTCATAAGGCCTTTTCGAAGCTGATCGCAATGATGGCAGGAAAGTAGATTTGCCGCATGTAGCCTGAAAATATGCGAATTATACTCACAGATAATTCCTTTTCTTCCTAGAGATCCCATGGCAGCCATGACAGTGGGATATTCCCCTCCTCCTACCAGATTAGACAGGACTTTTTTCAGGGACCGCCCACCTTGGGTATAATAGCTCACACCTCCCTTCCCTCTGTGTCTTTCGAGTGTCTCCGCACCAACGTCCCTGAAAAAAATTCTAACACAAAGGGTGGGAAATAAGTGGCTGCCATGGGATCTCTAGGAAGAAAAGGAATTATCGGTGAGTATAATTCCCATATTTCTTCTACGATCCCCATGGCAGCCATGACAGTGGGACATACCCAAGCTGTATAATAAACGGGAGGGAGCCAATATGAATGCAATAGTAATTTATTCAAGAGACTTATCTTATGGACAAGGCCTCTTCGATTACATGATTCCCAAAGTGGGCTGTAGACACATTCAAGGCATAATGGTTAGTAAAGGTATGAACGGATGACCAGGTAGCGGCTTGACAGATCTCAGATACTGTTGCCTTGGCCCTTCTAGCCCACGATGTGGCGACTGCACTGGTTGAATGTGCCTTAATGATTGGAGGTGGTATCTTGTCTTCATTATTGTAAGCGAATACGATCACTTCTCGTATCCATCTTGAAATGGTTTGTTTTGTGGCCCTCGAGCCCTTCCTTGGACCCTCAGGAATAATGAACAAGTGATCAGAACTTCTCCAATCCTTTGTACGATTCAGATACACTGAAACTGCTCTCACCAGATCCAGCGTATGATAGGCCTTCTGCTTCTCATTTATCGGATCAGGGAAAAACCTAGGCAGAGATATCTCCTGATTCAAGTGGAACGCTGATATAACTTTCGGCATGAAGTCTGGATGAGATCTCAGCACAACCCTGTCAGGGAAGATCACTAAATACGGTTCTTTAATCCAGAGGGCCTGAATCTCACTCACTCTCCTCGCTGATGTTACAGCTACCAGAAATAGTACCTTCCATGTTAGGTATTTTACCGGAGTATCTTCCAAGGGTTCAAATGGTTGTAGCATTAGTGCCTTTAGCACTAAATTCAGATCCCAGGGAGCCACTAATGATTTTCTTGGAAACCGTATTCCCTTGATCGCTCTGCAGAACTTCTTCACTAGCTTCTCTTCAGCTAATCTTCTGTCCAACAGTACACTGAGAGCAGAAATTTGTGACTTAATAGTAGCTACTGCAAGTCCCAATTCGAATCCTTCATACAGGAATTGTAAGACTTTGGCCGTAGAAATATCGGCAAACTGGCCCTCGAACTTCCCCAATGAAATGAACCTATTCCATGTTTTGTAATATATCAGCGAGGAACCTTCTTTCCTTGCTTTCAACAATAATTCAGTCACTTGTTCAGATAAGTTATGATGCTTCAAAGTCACCCGCTCAATCTCCATGCCCTTAGCGAGAAGTTCTCTGGCTCTGGATGACGTATTGGTCCCTGTTTTAACAGGTCTGGTGTCACCGGCAACACCCAAGGTGGTTGCACCGCCATTTTTATCACTGATGTAAAACCAGGCTCTTCTCGGCCAAAATGGAAGAACTATCAGCACTTCCACTTGGTCCTCTCTGATCTTTTTGAGACCTCTGTTGATCATGGGGAACGGCGGGAAGACATATCCCAGAGCGAACTCCCACTTCACTGAGAATGTGTCCAGTGAAGCCGCGGCTTGTGGATGAAAGGATTTCGAGCAGAATTTGCTCACCTTCTTGTTGGAGAACGATGCCATCAGGTCTATCTCGGGTTCGCCAAATTTGGCGACTATTTGATTGAAAATCTTCAAATCCAACTCCCATTCTCCTGGCAGAATTATCTTGCGACTCAGGAAGTCTGCTATCGTATTCTCTGGACCCGGAATGTACACGGCCGAGATTGATTGCAGATTGCTCACTGCCCACGACATGATCTTCTCCAACACTCTCAGTACACGTAAACTCCTTGTACCCCCTTGGTGGTTTATATGTGCCACTACTGCCATATTGTCTGACATAATTCTCAGATTGGCATTCTGGACCTTGTCTTGTAGGCAACAGATCGCTTCCCAAACGGCGAGTAATTCTCTGACGTTCGATGACCTTGCACTTTCTTCTGTGGTCCAAGACCCTTGTACCGAGCTTTCCCCGAGGTGAGCGCCCCAACCATGGAGACTTGCATCGGTCGTCATCACCACAAATTCTGGACTCGAGAGACTGGAACTTCTCGTCCTTAAGCCAGAGCTCCACCATCTTAACGAATTCTTCGTCTTGGCATTCAGAACTATCTGGAACCCCTCGTGGGTTTGATTCTTCATGAATGGGAGCAACTGCCACTGTAACTTCCTCATGTACCACTGGGCCCATGGGATAATATGGATGCATGATGCCATCATCCCTAGAATCTGTAGTGCCATCTTCAGGGAGCATTTTCCTTCTGTTAGTAACAGCTGCGTCAGATTTTGTATTTTCAGACAGCGGTCTACCGACAAACTCACTGAAAACTTTACTGTGTCTATAAGAACACCCAGGAACTTGATCGTCTGAGTTGGCTGCAGCTGACTCTTCTCTTGGTTGATCACCCAACCAAGCTTTTGCAGAAATTCTATAGTGGTCTTGACACTCATCTGAACCTCCTTCACCGATCTTCCTGCCAGCAATAGGTCGTCCAGGTACGGCCAGACTTGAATCCCCCTGCTTCCTTAGTTCTGCCACAAGTGTCACCAAGAATTTTGTGAACACTCTTGGCGATGTCTTGAGCCCGAAAGGAAGGCAGGTGAACTGATAATGTTGGTCCAGAAGTGAGAATCCGAGAAACTTCTTGTCCTCTAGTGACACCGGAACGTGATAATAGGCGTCTCTTAGGACTATAGACGCTAACCAATCTCCTTGCCTGAGACCCATAAGGATAGGATAGTTTCCATCTTGAACTTTATTTTCTTGATAAAGAGATTCAATCCTCTCAGGTCCAAGATGGTCCTGAAACCACCTGTACTCTTCTCCACTAAAAAGAGATTCAAATAATACCCCAGACCCACTTGGTCTTTCGGGACATGTTCTATTGCTCCGATTTGTAGAAGCTGTTGAATCTTCATGGTAAGAGTCTCCTTTTCCAGTTTCTTCACTGGAATTCTTGACTTGACGAATTTGTTCTTCCAAGGTTTTTTTTTTAGGAACTCTATTTGGTAGCCCCTTTCTACAATATTGATGACCCATCTGTCTGAAACCGACGCTTTCCAGGTTTCTGAAAACTGAAGTAGCCGGGCTCCCACTCTTACCATCGAACCACCGTCATAATTTGGAACCTCTCCGATATTGCTGCCGAAAGGACTGGCGAGTCATATTCGGGTTCCCCCTACGGGAGTACTGACGCCCAGGCCGATAGCTCCTTGCCTCTCTGTAAGTTTGCCTGCTAGATGTAGGAATGGGAAATCTATTCCTCCTATCCTGGGGTAGCCTCACGGATTTTCCGCCCGAAATTCTCTGGATCATAGAATCCAATTTTGAGCCGAACAAGAACCCGCCTTCAAAGGGTAGTGCAGTCAGACGATTTTTGGAGTTGGCATCCGCACTCCAGGGCTTGAGCCAGAGTGCCCTCCTAGCCGTCACCCCTTGTGCCATCGCCTTAGCAGAGAACGACACCGCATCTAGAGAGGCCTCACATAGGTATTCGATAGATTTTTGTATGGTCTGTAAACTTCTCAACAGGTATTGTTTGGAAATCTTCTCACTTATGTCTGTATGGAGCTCCGACGACCATAGCCTCATCGCCCTTGCCACCGATGCGATAGCAACGATGGATTTAAGTGACAGTGCCGAGGTTTGGTGTAATTTCCTAAGACAATTTTCAATCTTCCTCTCCATAGCGTCTTTAAACGCCGCCCCATCTTCCAGCGGTATGGTTGTTCTAGACGTCAGCTCTACCACCGCTGCATCAACCTTGGGCACCAGACACCACTTTAGGAAATCCTCATCCTTGAAAGGATACATCTTATCCACTCTCGCCCATCCAGCCATCCTTTTATCCGTGTTGACCCACTCCTTATTGATCATCTCACGGACTACCTTGTGAACGGGGAATGTTCTTCCTTTCTTAGATCTATCTTCGAAAAGTGGATCTGCTGTGGTGTCTGAAACTTCTGGGTAATTCATCGACTTGTAAATGTTTTTCAACACACTTTCCACCAACTCTAGGTTGAAAGATCTCACATCTTCCTCTATTTCTCCTTCCTCAATGTATTCTGCTTCCAATGGTTCTATCTCCTCCGAAGAACCACCCCCTTCTGCTAGCATCCCAGCCCGTTCTTGAGACCTTTTGGGTTTCTGAGACTGCAAGAACTCCTCTTTAGATACAAACGACTTTTGCATCCAATCCATTAGCTTTTTAAGCACATCTGATTGGTCCAACTTGTCCACCTTAGGCTGTGGAATTTTGTCACAATCTTCGCATAAAGTCCTCTTATCGGAACTGACAAATGCTTTATCACAACTCATGCAGGTGCAGGTAAGGAACTTCTTCTTAGCTGTCCTTTTTTTATGAACAGGTGATTTAGGCACACTGAAACAAAGCAGAAACCTAACTAGTATCATGCAAATAAAATAAAAACTAATGCCCAAAACCAAAGGGCTTACCTCAAAGGGGCAATGTCAGGCTGATGGGAAGGTGTTTGCTCCTGGCTTTCCTCCATGGTTCTGCTGCTGTAACAACACCCAGCAGCTTGTAATCCATGTCCGTTTATGTATGGTTACTGAATTAACCATCCATCTGCCAGCAGAGCTCTTTACCAGCTATCCATAGCAAAAAATCCGGTGAGAGGAACCAAACTATTGGGTCCCTGTTTCCGGGGACACCTTTTCGCTGCACACTCGGTGCACTAGGCCGGCGGAAGTGACGTCTACGCGCACTTCCGCCGCACGCGTCCCAGCACCCGGCAGCTTGCAGCGCCGGCTCCCAGCCGGATACCTCCATGCGACCTGACAGCACACGGACAGCTCTCCCTGTCCGCCTCAACTTAACCAGGTACCGCCGCCATTACACCCACACTGACCGGGGGCTAGTATGTCATTTCTGCTGCCGGGGCTCAGTAATCAGCTGGCGCTAAGCACAGCTCTTACTTAGTACAATTGCTGGAGGCAGGTATCTGAAAGGCCCCACTCCTCCGCAATTCTCCTTCTTCCCGGGAAGCCATCCCAACAGTATTGTATACCAGAGGTAGCCCTGTTTAAAAGTAAAATAACGCCCTGCCTGTCCTATCTAGACGGAGACAGGAGAAAAAGACACAGAGGGAAGGGAGGTGTGAGCTATTATACCCAAGGTGGGCGGTCCCTGAAAAAAGTCCTGTCTAATCTGGTAGGAGGAGGGGAATATCCCACTGTCATGGCTGCCATGGGGATCGTAGAAGAAAATTAATTTATCCAATTCAGGCCCAAACAATACATCGCCATTGAATGGTAAGGCCTCCACTGCCTTCCTGATTTCTGCCTCTGCCTGCCAGAACCAGAGCCATAGCGATCGCCTAGCCAAGACAGCAGATGCTGAAATCCTGGCCCCTAATGCCGCCGTACCAGTAGCAGCCTCTACCAGATATCCGGCCGCATCCTGGATATATTGAGCCAAGGACACTAATTCATCTCTCTGCCTATTACCTTTTAGCCCAGCTGCCAGCTCGTCCTCCCATCTTTCATTGGCCTTGCTTACACAGGCCTGAACAAAAAAACCACAGGCCGAATACATGGATTTAAGAGTGGCATCCAACCTGTGGTCTGGAGCCTCCTTAAGCGCCACTGCTCCTGGAATAGGAAGAGTTGTAAGCTTAGATAACCTAGACACAGAAGTGTCTGCTGGAGAAGGGGACTCCATTTGTTCCTTGCCTCCTGTAAAAAAGGATATAAAACCTTAAACCTTTTGGACACCAGGAAACACACCTGTTTAGGGGTCCTTCCAAAAATGGATACCGGAACCGGAACTTCCGGATCCGACAATTCCAAGGTCTGTTTGACCGTTTTAATTAGGGCATCAATACTCTGAGAATCTTCCTCAACATAATCATCTATGAGAGGCTCATAAACATCCTTCAATAAAAAAACTTCCCCTTCCTCCTCTGAGGAGTCTGCGTCATCTGATTGTAGTAGCACAGCAGGGCCCCTTCTCCTAGGAGATGAAGGGGTAGCCTGAGACGATGAGGAAAAAGCTTTGGTTAAACTGTCCACTGACCTTAATAAAGTCTTGGCCCATGGAGGTTTAGCTGATGAAAGGGTATCAATTTGAACCTGCAACACCTCTCTTTCTCTGCGAGAGGCAGCCAGCTCTGCGGCCAAATTAGCAAGTACTGTTGTGAGCTTAGATGACTGCTGGTGTGACCCTGTAGCTTGGGGAGCACAATAGCATGTCTCACAAACAGCAACACCTTTAAGATGCTGCTTAAACTGCACCTTACACTTTTTGCAGGTATACAATTTTTGTGCACCTTTTGAGGTACTTCTATCAGCCATATCATACACTCAACCATGCAAACACACCTCAAGTGAAGAAAAGACCTGAGCCTGAATAAAGAACTGGGGGAAAGCAGCCTCCCCAGATTCCACCCACACCAGACTTCTCCCCAGACCACCAACCTGGATGTATGGGCGAGAATGTTTTGCTTGATGTGCACAGGGACCCTGCCACCGGAAGTTGCCGCCACCACTGAGAAACAGGCAATGTGTGGGCTTTTTGTGCCCTGTATTATACAGGACGCCTCCATCAGCCGACAGATCCCATAACAGGAAACTGCCCTACCGGCTTCCTGTTACCCTCTACGGCACCTGTAGTGCATCACTTCTGGTGACGTCATCGCCCGACTGAGCAGGGTAAGCTGACTGCCGGAGAACACGCTGCGCGACTCCTCCGGACATTTCTTTCCAAAGACTGCAGTCTGGAGGGGAATGGGAGGGGACGTAGCCAGCGGCCGAAATTTTCTGAAAGTGTCGGCTCCTCCAGACCACATCCCAATCCCCATGGTTTAAAAGGCAGTGTCCCCTGCTGGATGTGGGAGAAAAGATTGACGATCTGGAAAACCATTGCTGTGTACACACGGTGCAATATATTGCTCAGTGTCCAGTTTTCATCAGCGACCAGAGATGGTCGCTGATGAACAGGAGACTCTGCCAGGGGAGCCTCAGAGAGCAGACCAGCGACCATTAGGAGGCTGAACACGGGTGCGTGCACCCGGCGATTTATCGCTGCAACAAATCATTGGCAATATGGTCGCTCATATTGCACCGTGTGTACACAGCTTATGAATGCAAACACATTCTAACGTTATGGTGGAGGCCTTCAACAATTGGGAATAATTGGGGAAATACATAGACCACACATCACACACCATATACGCACACACAGCACACTACACACTTACACATTGGACAGATACAGTAACACACAACACACCACAAGCAGTACAAAACACACCCAAAAAAAGTGCAACACACACACACTTATACCCTTTTTACACCAAAAATACCAGATCCGACCCAGAATTTGGAACACGGATCCAAGCCCGGTCAGATCAGGGATTTGCACCGTTTACACTGTGGTGCTTAGAGAGAGAGATCAAGAGCGATAGATAGATAGATAGATAGATAGATAGATAGATAGATAGATAGATAGATAGATAGATAGATAGCGAGAGATAGCTAGATAGAGAGTGAGAGATATCCGAAGATACCAGATTTTGGGGTCGATCCTCAACACCAGCGCTGACTTAAAATTATAAACCACACCTCCCTTAGAGAATGGTGGCGTCTCCTCTTCTCCAAATATAGAATCACTTAATGAGAAAACCAGGCACCAGTCAGGTCATCATCTGTCCGGCCCACTTTTTCAATAATTCCCTCAAGGAAGAGAAAAGGCATAATAGTGCAAAACCTCTTTATTACAATGACATGTATAAAACAAAACAAAAGAATCCAGGAGATGAAAAGGGTGGAATTTACCAGACAAGCTGGAGAACCAGATGGATATGGCTCTCAAATAGTCATAAGGAATGGCAAGATGTTTTTCCCGGGTCAACCACCGCTATAGTCCTAGTTGTGTCCAACCGTCTCAAACTCCTGGTCCAAATGAAACACAGCTGCTCCGCTCCGACGCGTTTCGTACACCAAATGTGTCCTTTTTCAAGGAGTATAACTTTTGCTGTGTATTCATCCCCTTTTATAGCAGGGAAATCATGGCAATTATAGTCACCTGACGCTCCCGCGACTTCCGGTGACGGACTTCCGGTTACCTCACTTCCGGTCGCGGCTATTGGAACGCATCTTGCGTTCCACTTACAGGATCTTCTGCAGTGTGTCCCCACTATTTAGTATTTATAATAAGTGCAACAAAGTACTTCATTTTGGTTCCTGATGCTCATCATGATTCCGGACCGCAAATGGCTGTCTGGTATATACAGCATTCACTTTTCATTAGGATTTTATTGGATCCCAATGGTAATAGAGTGGAATATGCGTCCGGAAGTTCACTATAAATATACAAAAGTGCAAATGAGTACAATGTGTGCAAATCGCATATAAATACATATAAAAAAATATATATATATATATATCATATAAAATCAATCATATATAAATAAAACCAATTACATAAAAAGCAGTTACTTTATAAAAACCAAAATCGCAGTTCAGGCCCTTTGGTTTCAGTGTATCAAATTTATAAATTAATTTCATCTCCTCCCTTGCTAAACAGGTGGCTTGGTTTTTATTTCTGGGGCCAGTATGAGCTATTTTTATGCCAAAAAACCTGATGATGGCTGATGGTGAGGAGTTATGAAATAGTTTAAAATGTTGCGATAAGGAATGGGACTCTAGTCCTTTCCTTATATTATTTAGATGTTCGCTTAAACAAATTTTAAAAGGGCGTGAAGTGCGACCCACATAGAATTTATGGCAAGAACATTCTATGCCATACACTATGTTACTAGTGTTGCATGTCATGCAATAGTGTATGGCATAGAATGTTCTTGCCATAAATTCTATGTGGGTCGCACTTCACGCCCTTTTAAAATTTGTTTAAGCGAACATCTAAATAATATAAGGAAAGGACTAGAGTCCCATTCCTTATCGCAACATTTTAAACTATTTCATAACTCCTCACCATCAGCCATCATCAGGTTTTTTGGCATAAAAATAGCTCATACTGGCCCCAGAAATAAAAACCAAGCCACCTGTTTAGCAAGGGAGGAGATGAAATTAATTTATAAATTTGATACACTGAAACCAAAAGGGCCTGAACTGCGATTTTGAAGTGAAATGGTTTTTATAAAGTAACTGCTTTTATGTAATTGGTTTTATATATATATATATATATATATATATATATATATATATATATATATATATATATATATATATATATATATATATATATATATATATATATATATATATATATATATATATATATGATTGATTTTATATGATATATATATTTTTATAATATTTTTATATGTATTTATATGTGATTTGCACACATTGTACTCATTTGCACTTTTGTATATTTATAGTGAACTTCCGGACGCATATTCCACTCTATTATCATTGGGATCCAATAAAATCCTAATGAAAAGTGAATGCTGTATATACCAGACAGCCATTTGCGGTCCGGAATCATGATGAGCATCAGGAACCAAAATGAAGCACTGTGTTGCACTTATTATAAATACTAAATAGCGGAGACACACTGCAGAACATCCTGTAAGTGGAACGCAAGATGCGTTCAAATAGCCGCGACCGGAAGTGAGGTAACCGGAAGTCCGTCACCGGAAGTCGCGGGAGCATCAGGTGACTGAAATTGCCATGATTTCCCTGCTATAAAAGGGGATGAATACACAGCAAAAGTTATACTCCTTGAAAAAGGACACATTTGGTGTCCGAAACGCGTCGGAGCGGAGCAGCTGTGTTTCATTTGGACCAGGAGTTTGAGACGGTTGGACACAACTAGGACTATAGCGGTGGTTGACTCGGGAAAAACATCTCGCCATCCCTTATGCCTATTTGATAGCCATATCCATCTGGTTCTCCAGCTTGTCTGGTAAATTCCAGCCTTTTCATCTCCTGGATTCTTTTGTTTTGTTTTGTTTTATACATGTCATTGTAATAAAGAGGTTTTGCACTATTATGCCTTTTCTCTTCCTTGAGGGAATTATTGAAAAAGTGGACCGGACAGATGATGACCTGACTGGTGCCTGGTTTTCTCATTAAGTGATTCTATATTTGGAGAAGAGGAGATGCCACCATTCTCTAAGGGAGGTGTGGTTTATAATTTTAAGTCAGCGCTGGTGTTGAGGATCGACCCCAAAATCTGGTATCTTCGGATACCTACCCGTACACTAGATTTCTATCCACTGTCACAGGGAAAGGCAGTATTTGGGATCGGACCTCCTCCTAGCAGCTTGCCCATATTGTGCACACATTTTGTTGCGCAGGACTTCTGAGTTTTTGTTGGGAATCTTTTCTGGTGTGAAGAGAGTGAGAGATAGCTAGATTGAGAGAGATAGATAGAGATAGATCGAGAGCGAGAAATAGCTAGATAGATCGAGAGCGAGAAATAGCTAGATAGATCGAGAGATAGCTAGATAGATCGAGAGCGATAGATAGATCGAGAGATAGATAGATCGAGAGATAGCTAGATAGATCGAGAGCGATAGATAGATAGAGAGATAGATAGATCGAGAGATAGCTAGATCGAGAGATAGCTAGATCGAGAGATAGCTAGATCGAGAGCGATAGATAGAGAGCGATAGATAGAGAGCGATAGATAGAGAGCGATAGATAGAGAGCGATAGATAGAGAGCGATAGCTAAATAGATCGAGAGCGAGAAATAGCTAGATAGATCGAGAGCGAGAAATAGCTAGATAGATCGAGAGATAGCTAGATAGATCGAAAGCGATAGATAGATAGAGAGATAGATAGATCGAGAGATAGATAGAGAGCGAGAGATAGCTAGATCGAGAGCGATAGATAGAGAGCGATAGATAGAGAGCGATAGATAGAGAGCGATAGATAGAGAGCGATAGCTAAATAGATCGAGAGCGAGAAATAGCTAGATAGATTGAGAGCGAGAGATAGCTAGATAGATCGAGAGATAGCGAGAAAGATCGAGAGATACCTAGATCGAGATAGATAGATAGAGAGATAGATAGATAGAGAGCGAGAGATAGCTAGATCGAGAGCGATAGATAGAGAGCGATAGAGAGCGATAGATAGCTAGATAGAGAGCGATAGATAGCTAGATAGAGAGCGAGAAATAGCTAGATAGAGAGCGAGAAATAGCTAGATAGATCGAGAGATAGCTAGATCGAGAGCGATAGATAGATCGAGAGATAGATAGATCGAGAGCGATAGAGAGATAGATCAATAGATCGATAGATAGAGAGACACACACACACACACACTGAGTGTCCAAATTATTATGGGGATACGGTCATTAGGTCTACAGTAACTAGGTTGTCAAGCATTGGGTCGACACCACTAGGTCGACATGCAGCAAGGTCGGCATGGGGGTTTTCACTGTTTTTTTGAGCCAACAGGCGGTATTTCATGCCCTACCATCCACTGGGGTGTGGTAGGAGAATAAATTAGTGTGGCCGAAGCATCACGAGTGAAGCGAGCGATGCGAGGGGATGCGTTGCACTTCTAACTGTGTCCATGTCGACTGTCGCCATTTGGGTAATAAAAACCATGTCAACATTTTGACTGTCGACCTAACACTAGCGTCGACCTAATGTCATGTTGACCTTGACCCATGTCAACCTAGTGGTGTTGACCTAGTTATGGTCGATTAACGATCCCAACCCATTATTATGACCCCTTGACACTTATATGGTACTCCTTTGTACAGCACTGCAAAACACTTGTGGCGCCTTATAAATATAATAAAAATAATAATAATAAATATATACACACACTGCGGGTGTCTCACACATACAGTAAGACACACCTTCAACAAACGGTCCAGTAACTCAGAGCCGCTCTTCACATTTGGGTCGGGATCAGCCGCGAGCTGGAAAATTAAGGACACAAATGTATTATATATTAATTCCATTATCTATTAGTTATGTATAGAGCACACATATTCCACAGAACTGTACAGACAATAAGGAGATTTAGGTCTTACCAGTTGAATCTCTTTCTCCAAGGACGTCAGGGGCCACAGTATAATTCTGGGTAGTTGGAGTGGGAGAGAAGCTTCCAGCACCCAAGATGATAAACTTCTTCTGATTCCCAGGCAGACCAGGCTCCTCCCCTCCTCTAGGCAGCTCAGTTTGTTAACCAGACAAGGCAGGAGACGAGAGAAGGAAGAGAAGCACCATACAGAAACACATTCTGAACACATTCTGCATAGGAGCTAGGCAACTATAACAGTAACAGAACTAAAGCAGGCATGGCAGGGAGGGATCCCTGTGGCCCCCGACATCCTCAAAGAAAGATTTAACAGGTTAGACATAAATCTCATTTAATTCTTCAGGACACGTCAGGAGTCACAAGCTAACGCTGAGATGTCCTAAAGTAGCCTAAAGGCGGGGAAGTGCCCATGTCAGCGGGCAATTGTCTGCTTAGTAGCAGGCCGACCACTCTTCTGAAAGCCATAGAGGACATAGAGATAGTCCGAATTCCTAAGAGCTTTAGTGCAGCCTACATAGATGCACAGAGCATGAACCACATCTAGGGAAGACTTTCGGGAGAGGCATCCGGTAGACATGAAACTTGGGGGAAAGGTTTGAAGAACCGCCCTGTCAGGATGGAAGATTAGGAAAGGTGACTGACAGGACAGAGCCGACAGATCAGATACCCTCCTGGCCGAATCAATGGCCAACAGGAAAATGGTTTTCCAGGTAAGCCAGCAAAGACCAGTTAAAGATCCCACGGAGCAACTGGGGGAACAAAGGGAGGTTGGATACACAGGACACCCTGCATGAAAGTGCGTAAATCCTGTAATAATGGCAACTTCCTGCGGAACAAGATGGATAGAGCCGAAACTTGTACTTTCAAAGAAGACCAGCGTAATCCAGCCTCCGAACCCTTCTGCAAGAACTACAGAACCCTAGCCAAACGGTAAATCCTGGGATTGAAACGGTGAGTGCGACACCAGGAAAAGTAATCCCGCCACATTTGATGGTAAGCACCAGCTGAAGAAGGCTTGTGGGCCCTGAGCATAGTTGATGACTCTTGAGTTAGCCTTTAGTTCTTAACAAGGAGGTCTCAATAACCACCCCGTCCAATACAGACGCTGCAAGTTTGTATGTAGACACAATCCCTGAGTGAGAATGTCTGGACGTAGAGGCAGACTGATCGGAGGGGCCACCAGGATCCAGGGGCCTGCAGATCCAAGAACCAGATCCTCCTGGGCCAATGTGGGGCCACCAGGATCAATGTGCCCCCTTCCGCCTTCAACTTGCGAAGTACCTCTAGGAGGAGCGAGATCGGGGGAAAGGCGTACATCAGAGCAGACGGCCATGGGGTTGACAGGGCGTCTACCATGCAGGCCTACCACTTTTTGACTCCACCTATATAAAAAAGTGGAATCAGGATAGGCAAACCGATTAAAGACCATCCTTTGAACATAATAGGTTTGAGGATTTCAGAAACCAGAGAGATGATGAATATCTCCCTGCAACAGAGGAACCTTTTTTAGGGAAAGGAAGGTTGAGAAGGATATACAATTAAAAGGAGGAGACTATAGAAATAAAATGAGAGGGAATATAAAAATCTTAAAACCAATCAGAACACAAAAAGGAGGGACCTGATGAGGTAAGAATAAATAGCGAAAAAAAGCCCCACAAGAATAAGGAGTGAAAATGAGAATATTAGTGAGAAAAACATTGAGAGAGAGAAAAATAAAAAAGGTGTTAAAATCGTTAATCTTAGTTCTTATGTGTTGAATGAAATTGAACAGAAAGTCTTACAAAAAGGCAAGAAATTCTTCCCTACGAATGATATTAATAATTTTGATCTTTACATAGACTTTCAAAAGTTCATACGAAAATTATCCATAAAGAGATTTTTCGGTGTATCAGATGAAGATCCAAATACAGAAAATACAATTGATCCATTTAATAGGGGCTGCTTCGTTGAGACGTTCCAGAAAAGTGTTTTGGAAGATCTTAACAAGGTCAAAATGCTGCCACCTAATCGCCTGAATAACTTAACCAAAAGCGAGCGGGAATCACTTATGTCCTTACAGAAAAATAGGGACATTGATTAAACCCGGACAAAGGGGGCAGCATTGCGATCATGAAACTCACCGCATATATAAGAGGAGGGTATGCAACAATTGAATAATGGGGTCACTAATTCAAAATTAAAGGGAGACCTATCTAACAACAGTTTCAAATTATATAAGGAACTCCTAGAAAGACTCTGCGAGGTAGGCACCTATAATAAAAGTGATAAAGATTTTCTCAATGAAATTTACTCTGTCCCAGTTCTGTACCTTTTACCAAAGATGCATAAAAATATTGATAAACCTCCAGGCAGGCCAATTGTGGCAGCCACAAATTCTATTACGGCCAATCCCTCGGCTTAAATTGACCACCATTGGTTATTACAGAAAGATTGCATCTCTTAAGATGCCTTAAATCGATTATCAGAGGTACAGTGGGACAAGGATTATTATCTCATAACAGCAGACTTATCATCCCTCTATTCGTTATCTCACATCGGTTAGGGATAGAAGCCATAAAAAAACCTACAAAGAACAGAAATGAACAAAGGGATGCAGAGGTTTATTGTGGAAGGTAGAACTCATTTTAGAAAACAATTATTTCAACTTTGATGGGCAATATTACAAGCAGAGAGTCGGTACCACCATGGGAACCAGATTTGCGCTCAGCTATGCTAATCTATTCATGTCCAGGTGGGAGGATTCACACATATGGGCAGGGCATGGCTGGGGCACAAATCTGGTGCACTGGTGGCAGTATATCGACAATGTTATTTTTATATGGAGAGGAAGTACAAAAGATCTTGAAGACTTCTGTATCCATTTGAATAACAATCAAATGAATATTGTCCTAATTTTTGATATTACTCAAAAATTTGTACAGTTCCTGGACTTGCACATTGAAGTCAAGGATGGACATATAGAAACCTGTACTTTTAATAAACCTAATGACTGTAATACTTATATTAATAGGACTAGCAATCATTTACCAGTATGGTTGGATAATGTTCCTAACGGACAATTTACTCATCTTAGACGAAACAGCTCTACCAAAGAAAAGTATGAAGAACAGGCAAAATAAATGGTGGAGAAGTTTTCAATAAAAAGGATATGAAGTTTTTCTCTTAAAATAAAGGCCTTTAAATTTTGAAAAATTTTCATTCTCCCTAGGGAGGTACGTTGGCCTGGTCCAGCAGACCGCACTAACAATAGCAATGTTTACCAATGCTTAGTAATTTTACACTCTGTGTAATGCAATGAATGATGTAGTACCTAAACCAATGATTTTCAACCTTTTGACCTTGCGGCACACTATATAAGATTTTAAAATTGCCAAGGCACACCATGAGATCCCCACAGGGCAAAACACATTGGTTCCTTCATGAAAAACAAAACAAACCTACAGTATTGGCCCCCATATACAGGTAACAAAAATAAAATACATTGGCCCTTTACATAAAAAGAAGAGACCAGTAAATAACAATTGAACTGGTGGTGGCTGTAAACTGGTTTGGGCATCTCTAGATCTGGGGGCACACTTGAGAACAGCTCAAGGCACACCAGTGTGCCACGGCACAGTGGTTGAAAAACACTGACCTAAACATACATACATATATATTTACCAATTGATTTCCCAATTCCTGGACTCGATCCTACAGCCATTAGTCATGAAACACCCTCTTTTCATTAAGGACACCACCAGCTTCTTGTTGAAAATCCAGGAGGTGGGACCAGTACCACCAGATACCATCATGTGCACCATCGACATAACCAGTCATTACACGAGTATCCCCCAAGATAAAGGCATCCAAGTCATGCACGATTTCCTGTCCAAGCAATCCACCATGGACATTGACATTGAGTTCTTCCTACGCCTACTCCATCTAACTTTAAAACGCAACTACTTCCTATTCGACAGCGAATTCTTCTTACAACTGAATGGCTGTTCTATGGGGAGCAATGTATCGCCCTCATTTGCAAACATCTACATGTTTTACGAGGAAGAAGAGATGTTTTTCAGTGACCCCAATATAAAGAAGCACATCTTGATGTACTCTAGGTTTAGCGATGACCTCTTCCTCAGGTGGACAGGGGGAGAAGAGAGTCTACTGGAAACACTCGAGAAGGCGAACTCAAGGAACTCCCCAATTAAAATCACGTACCAACATTCAAAAAGTACCATCAATTACCTGGATGTCCAAGTAACATTGAGAGAGGGCCTTATCCACATGGCCATATATTCAAAACCCACCGACAGGAACACCCTGTTACGGTCAAACAGCCACCACCCTAGAGCCTTAAATCAGGGGCCTGCCAAGATCGCAGCTAATCAGAGCGACATGTTTCACCAGCAATGCGACACAAGTACCCAATGCACTGGACAACGTGGTGTCCAAATTCGTAGCCAGAGGCTATGACAAAAGGGAACTCATCAAACAAAAATGGGATGTTCTATCCATTCCCAGGGCCCAATTGCTACAACCGCATCTAAAGGAAAAAAAGATCAGTGATACCTTGGGTATCAAAATACAACACCGTAAGCCCTGTGATACCCCGAGCATCCAGAGCTCTGTGGCCTGTCATTTCAACTGACAAAAAACTCCCTTGCTTCAAATATTCCAAACCCATGGTGTGCTACAACAGGGGAAAGAACCTGAAAGACTTTCTTGTACATACGGACATCTCCAATTACAGAAAGGAAACACTGTGCTAGATCCATTATGGCAGTTAAGTTCTCTATTTGCCCAGTATATACGTCTTTAATCACCAGTATCACTACAAATGTTTTAGCTGCAAGTTTACGGACAGCTCCTATATGCATATGTTGTTATGCTCTTATAACTAATTCCTGTATATGTTTATGTTTCACCAGGGAACCCCGCACTGCAGCGTGGCGCACAGGCACCATATATATCAATACCCAGCTCCTGACTATATTGACAGCGTCTGCCGGGGGAGCCGTCACCTAGCAACAGGCCCGGCCAATGATCACACACAGCTACCAACCGGATGTGACGGCAGATGCCAGCCGCACATCCTGGAAGTGATGCCTCACGCCCGCCGCAGCTACGGGAGTCCCTGCCTCACCGCACACATATATAAGGTATGTCATTTGCTGTTATACACTGTACACCTTGACAAAGTGGTTTGCTAACCCCGAAACGTTGGGACACTAAAGTTTGATTTTTTCCAAGACCGCCGGAGTGCCTCTGTTTGTTCTCTGACTTACTATACCAGTTGCGTGAGAGGGCACCGGGGCAGCTGAACCCCTGTAGAGGAGTGCCAGGCTGATATATATATATATATATATATATATAGGCTTGCAATGCCCGGCACTCAATGTAGAGAAAAGCAGCTTGGAAAGGTGCACTGTCTCCCTTCAGGGATAGGTACGGATACTGTCTGGGTTGGTGCGGCCAATGGTGGGGATATGGTGCAATGGTGCGGCCACCATTAGCCGCACCAACCCAGACTTTTGCCGACGTTGGACAGCTGTTCTCAACAAATGTTCCTATGATTTGATCCTTCTAGTTATAGAGGAATCGAAACGAGAACTAAGCATTGTTAAAGAAAAGATCTCGGCATTTGAAACTGCCAATCTTAATACCATTAAATTGGATAAATCACAAGACTGGTTATCCAATCTGAACTCCCAAATCGACCAATATCGTAAAGAGCTGATAGCTTTCAAGAAATCCAAGTGTGACACCGTGAACAGGGACTACGAGGAGTACAAGGTCTATAGTTGGGCATACAGTCGGGGACAGACCTCTGATTCCCGCCGCAATTACCGCCGCAGATTCCAAAGAGACTCTGACAGATCTAGTGATCAACCTTCGTCCAGTGACGCAGAATGTGTCAAACCGCCAAGAGGCAGAGGCCGCAACAACCAGCGGCCCCCTCTAGGAGTTTTAACCCGAGCACGAAGAGGACCAACAGACGTCCTAGAGTCCGGAGAGGCGGACAATGGGCGAGGCTCACGAAAAAAGAACACCGGCAGGAGGACATAATCTACAACCTCTCCTCCAGAACACTCACTGCATGCGAACACAGTGTCCTTAATAAAGGTTTGACTTTTGTCCCTACTACAACCCCTGACGTATTTGATGACAAAGTAGACTTGTTTAAATTTGGCAGACGCCTCAGATTGCGTGAGTTCTTCACTGACAGTCCATCAACCCCAGCTCCTCCGCAGAAGGTTCATAAAAAGTCTGTATTTGACCCCTACTCGAACAACCCTGCTATCAAGAGTTTCACCGATTATGTTGATAACATCATTTCTAAACCTGATGATCCCAAAGTTAACACTCTTTACAACCTATCGCTTGATGAAAAGATTGCGCTCAAAAACTTGAGTTCATACACTGATATTGTTATCAGAACAGCCGACAAAGGCGGTGGACTAGTAGTCCAAAATACATCTGACTATAAGACTGAGATACTACGACAGTTGGCTGATGAACAAATTTACAGAAAACTCGATGGAGACCCCACAAACACCTTTAAGAAAGAGTTGGATGCATTACTCCAACAAGGAGTTTCTTCAGGCATCATTCCAGAATCAGTTCGCTCTGCTCTTACCACAGACTTCCCTAAAACACAGCTTCTTTACACAATCCCTAAAATTCATAAAGATGCCAGATGCCCCCCTGGTCGGCCGATTATTTCTGCCAGAGACTCTATATTTTACCCGGTGGCACAGTTCCTCGATATGTTCCTTCAGCCTGTTGTGCAACATCAAACCACGTATCTGAAAGACACTAATACCTTCCTGAGGAAATTGGTCGACATTGCAACGCTTCCAGCCAACAGTCTCCTATGCACGATAGACGTTGTCTCACTGTATACCTCTATTCCGCACCAAAGAGGTATCCAAGCTGTGAAAAGAGCGGTACTGTCTAGTAACCTGTACAATGGTCCTGATGCTCTGTTCTTCATTGAACTGCTTGATCTTGCCTTATCTCGTAACTATTTTCTATTTGACAATCAATTTTTCTTACAGTGCTCGGGGGTGGCTATGGGTTCTTGCGTGGCTCCTAGTTTAGCCAATATATTTATGCATGAAGTGGAAAATGACATTTTTTTCAGTAACCCTGAGATATCGTCTGTGATCCATGTATTTTATCGTTACATCGACGATATTTTCCTAATTTGGTTAGACAGTGCTGAAAAATTTCATTCATTTATGTGCCGGGCTAATGAAAGTGATCAATCAATTAAATTCACCTATAATTGCAGCCCTGTCACTACTAATTTCCTAGATGTATGTGTTAATATTGCCCATGATAATTCCATCATCACCACCGTTTACAAGAAACCTACTGACCGCAACACGGTGTTGCATGGGTCCAGCCACCATCCCCCATCTCTGAAATGGGGTCTCCCGTATTCTCAGTTTTTAAGGGCACTTAGGATTAGTAGCAGTAAAGAAGCCGCTGAACTCGAAATTGATATCATGATCATCAATTTCCTCAAAAGAGGATACCCCCATAAATTATTACAAAATACCAAATCCAAAGTCCTTAAACTAGACAGAAATGTAGTCCTTAACTCCGCCACGGACAAAAAATTAGACAACAAAGTAGTGTGGACCCAAAAGTTCACTACTAAAAGCCACTCCATTGTTAAATCGGCCAGAAAAGTATGGCCAATTATTGCTTCCAATAAAACCCTGCCCAGTTTAAAAGACAGTCAATTTCTGCCATCATTCAGGAGGGGTAAAAACCTCAAAGACTATGTTGTCCACAACGACATTAGTGACTTCGACCCCAGCCCTCAAACGCACTTCCTTAGCAGGAAGAATGGTAACTACAAATGTCTTGGGTGCATTACGTGCGCTAACCTCGAAACTGGTGACAATTTTTTCCACCCTCGGACAGGTGAAAAATTTAAAATCAGGCACCCCTTAACATGTAGTAGTAGGTACGTTGTCTACTACATAAGATGCCCGTGTGGCTTATTCTATGTAGGCAAGACTGCCACACAATTCAAAGAACGCATTGCCAACCATAGGTCCGCAATCAGGGCGGCCTTGGATGGCAAGGGTTCTGAACAGCCGGTTGCACGACACTTCAGAGAATCCAAACACACCCTGCCATCCATCCGTTATAAAATGATCGATTGCGTACCTCCCAACAAAAGAGGGGGTGATAGAAACAAGATGCTGTTGAAATGTGAGGCGAAGTGGATACACCGGCTACAGACGGTGCACCCTCACGGTTTGAATGAACAACTCTCATTCACCTGCTTTTTGTAAAAATGCCGACATATCCGCATGTCGACCCATTGCATTCACTCCACCGCTGTTAATTCTGTTAACATGTTCTTTCCCTTATCCTTTACCACTATGCCAGTGGTGTGTCCACTAGTAGTGACATTACGACTTCAAGTCAACAGTTTTGACTACATGCGCTGATCTCAGCACCCGCTCTCCAGTTTTTATCCCATTGAGCGATACATAAGTTATACTTTAACCTCATCATTTGTGGTGTGTAGCAGTAATTTAATTGCTTGTTCTTGATTAAGTAATTTATCCGATGCACAGCATTATTAAGTGGATTAGCGCTGTATGTTTTAATTTTCATTATCACTAATTTTTTGCACTGTTTTCTTTTTAGGTGTTTATATGATTATTTTTCTCTGGCATTCTCCCCTGGATTCACGCCCCCCTCTCTCCTGTCTGACGGGCCAGACAAGCGCATCGGCGCCTGTATGACGTCATGGGAACCCCGTGGGGCGCACACGCTGGGAGCTGCTGAGTGCATTGGTGTCTGTATCTGTGATCACTGCTATAAATGTAAGTCTCATGTCTTCTTTTGCTTTATGTCTTGATAAAGAGTCTAAGTACTCGAAACGTTGACAGTACCTACCGTTGTAGCGTCATTCATTGATTTTGAACCAGTTGATATTGAGAGAGTGCCTGTGCACACTGTATCCGTATGTATATATATATATATATATATATATATATAGACAATGAAGTAGAACGTCACTCCGGGGCTTGTAGATAACAAAAGTTTTAATTACGTTTCTCTGTACGGGCACCCGGGCAAGTTAACATCGCCACCTTTCCTGTTGGCATGAGTGCCGGGCTACACAACTGCTGCTATATATATATATATATATATATATATATATATATATATATATATATATATATATATATATATATATTTTTTTTTTACACACATCTATTTTCATTTTCCCTCATCCCTATCCCTCCCCTACCTTTCTGCCTGTCTCATAGGATGTATAGGAATCTTTATATAGATTTAGAAATATTATGTTACAGATATACTGTAATCGATAGGATACTACAAATTACATACATGAAAACCTTGATCTACAGTAAATCTTAAATGATTAATTAGATTATATTCAGACTGAGTTATATTGGATTTATTATATTTACCCTGTCTATAAGGACATGTAGTATGAAACATTAATACTTTTGTTAGACAAAATACTATTATGTAAATTATGTAATGCGCTTGTAACACTTGATCCTTATTATATGCATGCATAAATAAGTGTAAATCTGTAACTTTCGTAAATTTCATTTCAGAAAATTTAATAAAAAATCATTTCTAAAAAAAAAAAAAAAATGAAGTTAACAAATTACAAAATATCACGGAAGAGGTGGGTGATATAGATACAGTAGAAATAATCTTTTGGTGGAGAATAAGAAAGGAATAAATAAGAAAAAGAATTACACCATTTCTTTCAACACTGGTTATCATAAGAGACAAAAGCAAATAGAAGGAGTTTAAGAAATATTGGATTATTATTTTAAAAGATGAAATAAAAAAAAAAAAAAAGTATTACCACCGAAACCCACTTTTATATACAGGAGAGCACCTACCATTAAGGATCAATACGTATCCAGTGCTCTACATATGGACAGGAAACTGTTATTAAGGGTTCGGTGCAGAGACTGTAGAATGTGTAAATCATGTAAAAGTTCAGTTACCAAATATGTAGAATTTAATAATTTAATATCAATGGAACTACCATAAAAATGTATGATTTTATCACGTGTCACACCAATTATGTCATATATGCCATAATATGTGCCTGTGACCTTGCATATATAGGTAGAACCAAATGCCCCGTAAAAACTAGATGGGCAGAACATATAAGGCATATTTTAAATGGAAATCCTAACCATCCCTTTTCCCAACATTTTAAAGAAAAACATCAAAGCAGAAAGTATCAAAATGTTTTGTGCTATTGCATTGGTTAAGGAGAAAGAAGGACAAGGACATACATTTAGCTAAAAGAGAAATTAGATACATTTATGATCTTAAAACTATCCACCCTTCTTTGGAAGAAACAGACTATCTGGACTCGTTTGTTAGTGCATGAGAGACTATATTTATTTGAAATTTGAATTGAATTCAGTGGTCCGATGACCAATCCATAGTCTTTTTTGCAGCTGGTTGAATTACAGCGCCAGTGGTAGGATATATTTTTCCAATCCCCCTGTACAGGGTAATTGTGGCGTGATGCCATTAAGTCCACCTCGGGTCTGCCCCAATGGTCTACCAACATCTGGAACGCCTCGAAGGCCCATTCGCCTGCATCCAGAGTCTGACAACTCCAATTCCCAATTGAGGACCCTCGGGATAAAGATTGCAGAGAGAGCCGGGATCTTCCCACCGTCGTAGCATTGTCTGACTGGACTTGCACACTGTGATCTCAGTTCGAGGACATTGATCGACAGCTGGGATTCTTGTGCATTCTGCAATCCCTGGAAAGATATTTGGCACGTCACCGCTCCCCAACCACAGAGACTGGCATCCATGGTGAGGAGAGTCCACCGTTGGATCCAAAACGGTCTCCCATCCGTGAGGTTCTGGTCCAGAAACCACCAAAACAGGGAGAACTGTACCGCCGGTGATAAGACAATTTGGTGGGACCAAATATTGGTATTACACCCTGACCACTTAATGAGGATCTCTTATTGTAGAGGGCATGAATGGAACTGAGCATACTCAGACATGTTGAAGGCCGATACCATCGAGCCCAAGACCCTCATGCAGGCATGGATTGACACTCGCCTGAGGGACAGGAGACACCGGACATGGGACTGAAAAGTCCTATGGCGTACCTCTTGTAAGTAGGTACGCTGATGAACAGTATCCAACCGTTCCCTAGATGGATCATGGACTGAGCTGGAATCATAGAAGTCTTGGACAATTGATGATCCAGCCGTGACATTCTAGGACCTCCACCATCTTTGCCAAGTGGGCCCTGAGAACCACTGGCGACTGTGCAAGGATCAGTCTAGATACGGAAGTATCCGGATACCCTGATTGCGAAGTCTGCTGCCCATCACCGCCATGACCTTCATAAACACCTGGGGTGAAATGTAATAGAATGAAGGATTCAGAAAGCGAGAGATTTGGTGAGAAATCTCCAGTTTTTTTAAAGCAAAAATCATTTACATTGCAAACCAGTTTGATTATAAAGTGTAAAAAATTGCTGCTCTCCACTGCACCCCAGGGGTGAAATTTAATAGGATGATATTCTCACTTTCTGAAAATATCATCCTATTAAACTTCACCCCTGGGGTGCAGTGGAGAGGCTGGAAGGCAGAGTCTGAAATGAAAAAAAAGATGGAAATCCAGTGCAAACCACAGAAATGGTCGATGTTCTTGTCTGATGGGAATATGCAGGCATGCGTCCTGGATGTCCAGGAACGTCATGTAGTCACCTGGTTATAAAGGCCATGCAAAGTTTCCATTCTGAACTTTGGGACTCTGATGAATTTGTTAAACCATTTTAAAATAGAGGATGGGGCAGAATGTCCTATTGGGCTTCCGGACCAAGAAGAGGCTGGCATAAAAACCTGTGCCTCGCTGAGGCGCTGGTACCGGAGCTTTGATCCAGTCGGGGAACCGGCATGTACACAGGGCAGCCCCACTTACCGGTGCTACTGCCCACACACACACACACAGAAATCTCCCTTGTGGTCCAGCGGGGTGGATGGTGGACAAGTCCAGCCGCTTGCTAGTTCAGCCCAGCAGCGTGTCCCCCCCTCCTTGCTGGGCTGCTACAGCCGCTAGGATCGCATGCGGAGAGTGCGCTACCTGCATCTGAAGTCCCGGTGCCAGGTTGCAGCTGTGGGCCTCCAACCATGCACCTGTGAGTGGTTTGCGGCTGCCGTGCTCGGGTGATGGGAGCGGCAGCACAGGTGTCTGGAAGATCCCCAGCACTGCTGCCCAGTCACTGACTCTGTGTCAGTGTAAATAAATAAATAAATAAAAGTTTAAGTAAGAAGTAAGGCTGCTTAATGCAGTCCGTCTGTGGTGAATAAGAAAAAAAAAAAAGGGATTGGTGGTGGAGCGCTTACCTAAAAAAAATACAAATGATCAATTGGGTATCACAAAGTATAAATTTAATAAAAATTTCAAAATAGCATCTAAAAAAAAATTATTAAATAAGTAATAAAATATTCTCCTAATTTTGAGAACAAGTAAGCAATGTATGCACAGGTATAATGGTGATCAAGGACAGTGGAAGGTTATACTTAGTTGTTAGTCCCGCTTGTTCCTATTAATGCTCCCTCTTGATGATCAAACTTGGTCCCCCATTTGGGCTCCATGTATAAAACTGGACACATCCTCTTTGGGCTCCTGTCCTCTGCACTCTCGCCGGAACCTCTCCCTCACCTTACCGCACACTTATTGCCCTCCTGAAGCGGGCGGGTGGTCACTGCGGAGCAGAGGAGTGCTACGTGCATTCCTGCAGGTTGTGGCCTACCTGCCTCCAGGAAGCCGGGGCCTCGATTTAAGTTGCTGCCTGCCGGAGTGCCATTCGGCGCCTCCCGGAGGACAGATCCCAGTCCGGCGCTCACCCTCTCTGGTGACCAGACAGCACAGCCAACCCCGGAGCAGGTGTACACCGGGACCCCTCCGACTTGGGGCAGCTGGAACCCCGCGGCCGGGAGACACCCGCAATTGGTGGCCGCCATCTTGGGAACCGCACACCGCAGCCGGCTGCAGGTGTGCGGTTTATAAGCACCTCTTTAAGCACACCTGAAGAAGGGACTGTGCCCACCTCTCCCCTCTTTGTGGTGAATACTTAGAAAGGGTGCAGAAGCCCAAAACCATTTGGCCAGCCATAGTGAATGCCTCTCTCCCTCACAATGGGCTGCAGTTTCAGCTCTCACTGAGACACCTGCTGCTGCAAGCTATACAATCACAGGCTTTACTTTCCTGCCTCTCATACAAGACAAAGGCAAATACCACTGCTAAATCATCTCAAGTCAAAGCTTTCCGCTCTCTCTTTGGAACCCCAGTTTCAGGGCAGTATTCAATGAGAAAAAATTGCCATGTTGGATGGAGACTTTTGCTCTCAACAAGCGAGCAACCCTATTCAACGTGCACTTCTCGCCATCTTTCTGAGTGATTTTCGCCGTGTCTCTCCGTGTAGCAATTCTCCATCTTTTCATGGAGAAGTGGAATGTGAACTTTTTAAATAAAAGGTTTTTTATTTTAATTTTGGTGTCAAAAAATCTGGAATTTTATGCTGTGAAAGGGCATGCTATTTTTATTCATGTGCTTATAGCACATGAATATATATTTTAATTTAAAAAAAATATATATATATATATATCTCCAATGTTGCCCGGCACTCCACAATCATAAACGGGTATAGTACCTGGTGCCTTCCTCACGGGACCGTGATGTCCCAATACAGCGTAGGATAGATCAGGCGGCACTCAAGGATTTCGATGCAAAAAACAGGTGTTTATTCCTCCGACATGTTTCGGGCTATTGCCCGTCCTCAGGGATCAACATCACACATAAAGTGAACATAATATATACCACACTCCACAAAAAAGCACGCCCCCCCTCCTGGTGCAACTTCCTGTAATCAGGTACTCACCTGCGGTCATCTGGCCAGGCTCTTTCCCGCCGCCGCTTCCACGCCATGTTACTGCAGGAGACGCCGAGTGCAGGGACACCTTCACTTCCGGCTTCCCCCTCTGACGTACCACCTGCGTTTCACACAGCGGTCTCGACTTCCGGGTTCCAAGCCTCGCTTTCAATGCCGCTGGGAGCATCATAAACTAATTTAAAATCTGAAAAACATCAATTATAAATATAAGTACAAAACAATACATATGCAGTGATAAGAGGTTTGATACAAACCATTTAAGAGGTCAGTGAGACCAAAATATAGTGAAAAATAGTAAATAAAAAATACATAAAAAATACATGTAAAATACATACAGGATTAAAAACAGTACAGGGGTTGATTGTTGGTATAGTGCATAAAATCACAATCGATGATTATATTCATAATAAATCCCCTTATGTGAATTACAACCAAATAGAGGAATGAACCTTAAATGTTTTTAATATTTTTAATATTATATACTTATGCCCAGAGGTTATGTCTGCCATCAAAGTGTTAGCGACAGACTCTATCCCCTGTTTGCTCAATTAAGATATTACATGAAATTTTGCAGACCATGCTGCTCATTCAATCCTCTAGGTGCTATTGTATCAAGCCTGAAAATCCACCTAGCCTCTGCCTGTAACAGCTGCCTACCCCTGTTTCCTCCCCTAATATTTGGGGGGATATGGTCCACGATTTTGGATCTAATACTGGCAACACTGTGCTTACTCAAGACACAGTGTCTTGCCACCGGTTGATCGCTGTTGCCTGAACTAAGCGCCTGTCTAATGGCATGGCGATGGTTTGCCATACGTTCTTTAAATTGGCATTCTGTCTTGCCCACGTAGTATAGCCCACATGGACAAGACAGAACGTATACAACAAATCTAGTGGAACAGGTGACTGAGTGTTTAATGGGCAGTTTTTGACCTGTGTGTGGGTGATTAATGGTAGGCCCTACCAGCATTGAGCTACATGTAGTGCACCCTACACATTTGAAGCATCCCTTAGGTCTAGTTAGAAAATGGGCCGGGGTTGCTAATTTATCCATATCTGTCACGTCTATTTTCACTAGAAGGTCAGCCAGGTTTCTGCCTCTTTTATAGGCAGGCATAATGCTCTTGCCCTGTAGGCTTTTAAGATCTTTATCTGTGGCTATCATGGGCCATAGCTTTTTGACATGTTGGGTAATTTCTTTGCTGCCATCCGCATGCTGCGTTACCCAAGGGATGCGTGTCTCTATGGTTCTATCCTTTCTTTCATTTTTAGAAGCAGCCGATAATACATCATTTCTAGGCATATTCAGCACTTTTTGTTTAATTTTGACCAATTCCTCTCTACTATATCCCCTTTGTTCAAATTTAACCTGCATCTCGTCCAGATCAATTTTTACCTGGTCTTCTTCGCTAGTGATCCTCCTAACCCTCAGCATTTGGGAGTAGGGAAGACCATAACGCAATGATCTGGGATGGCAGCTTTCCTGCCTCAAAATGGTATTGCGGTCAGTTTCTTTTACAAACAAGGACGTGTTAATTCTACCATTCTTTATGCTGATTTTAACATCCAAATAATTAATGACCTCTCTGCTCATGTTGTAAGTGAGCTTAGCTGGACACTCACTTTTATTGTGGTCCTCTAGTATAGTCACCAATTCCTCCTCACTGCCCAACCAAAGGATGAGTAGGTCGTCTATGTAGCGAAGGTATAACAATACCTTCCCTACATATGACGTCTGGTAGATGAGTGTTTGGTCTATAGTGTCCATGTATGTGTTGGCATACGATGGGGCCACATTGGACCCCATCGCTACACCTTGCCGCTGTCTGTACATTTGTCCATTAAAGTAGAAAAAATTCCTATTCAAGACCAACTCCAGGAGATCCAAAAAGAAACTTCGATCTGGACCCTGGTATGCTGGGCTCGATCCAATGAGCTCTTTAACAGCCTGCATCCCGTCTCTGTGCGGGATGCAGGTATATAACCCGACTACATCAACACTACACATGATGACATTTGCTGGTAAGTCCCCCAAATTCTCGAGTTTCTCCAACAACATATTAGTGTCCTTAAGGTAAGAGCGGGTTAATTGTACACATGGATTAAGGAGTGCATCAAGGTAAGTAGATATTGGTTGGTAGAGGGACCCCCTGGCAGATATAATAGGTCTGCCAGGGGGCCTCTCCACCCTTTTATGCACTTTTGGCAGCGTATAGAACATGGGAATAATAGGAAAGTCAGTGATCAATGCCGTGCCCAACTCTTTAGAAATGACCATATTGGTGACTGCAGACTGCACCAAATTATCTAACTCATGTTTATACAGTCCTGTCGGATCTGATTGCAGTGGCTCATATACGACAGTGTCCATCAGCTGCCGCTGGCACTCCTGCAAATAATCAGGCAAGTCCTGCACTACCACGGAACCCCCTTTGTCTGCTTTTCGGATGATAATATCCTTTCTATTTTGTAAATTTAGCAGAGCACTCTTTTCCGCTTTAGATAAATTAGCAATAAATCTAGGGTCCAATTTATGGTTATCCCCAGCTGTTTCCATCATGCGGGAAAAGGTTTTAATGGACGGGTTGTTCACCTGTGGATCAAATTTTGATTTGGGCTGTAACTTACGTAGCTGGATGGGAATGTCCTCACTCCTTGGTTGGTTGGAAGGTTTGTCATGGAAATGTTCCTTGAGCCGCAAGGCTCTACCAAACTTGTAACAGTCCACCCTCCACTCAAATTTATTGGGGAGATGGCTTGGGATGAAGGTGAGTCCTTTTGACAAAATAGATGTTTCATGTTCACTAAGTGGCGTCTTGGAGAGGTTGAATACAAGATCTTTTATAGGCGGCTGCCTTTGCGGCCGGTTTTGCCTCTTGGTCTGCCCACCGCGCCGCGTCCGCCTCCTTCTCCTGCTGCCGGCTTCAGACCCGTTCGGGTCGTTATGCCTAAAGGGAGAGCTTTCTTTGATGTAGATGGTGTCTGTTGATCAGTATCGCTTGCTGAAGTGCTGGTGCCCTCATAATCTGTGAGATGCTGTTGCTTGCGTCGACGTGGGCGATTATAGGATTGCGTCGACGTCTGGGGGCCCGCTGTACTGAGCCACTGGTATACCCGGTTCATCTCATAATCAGTTTGCACTTTCTTGCGTTTTTCTCTTTTAAATTTTGCCAGATCTTTCTGATACTGTTCAATCTGATTTTTCAGTTTCAGATTCCAATCTGTGCCTGTATCGCTATTAAGTGTCGGCACTTGTGTAGACTCAAACACCTCCAATTTTTTGCGGACTGCCATTAATTCCTTTGTTGACTCATCAACCACCAATAACAGTAAGTCCATAGAGCACTTATTTAAAATGCTCACCCATCTTTTACAGAAAGCGATGTTTTGCCTCCCAATGGTGGGTACATTGCGTATTCGAAACCCACGGGGAATCTGTTTTTCTTTGAAATAGTCAGCTAGAGTAGACGCATGCATTTGGTAATCTATCTCTCTTTTTTTGAGAAGATACCAGTCTTTATAGATGTCATCATTTTCTGGTGTCGGCATCACCACCTGGGTAGCCGCAGCTTGAATAATCAGGTCAGCATCACTGTCTGAGTAGCTATATCTATCACCAGTGTCAATCTGGGAAAAGCTTACCCCAGGAATGGGCTGCTCCATAGTGCTGTGGCCGATAGTTCTCACTGGTCGACACAGTAGGGCTGTTGACACACTTGAATACTGTGTTCCACCTCAGTGGAGTAGTGTCTCCCTTGTAGAGGATAGCAGGTAAATATCGGTGAGGTGCCTTGGCTGGGTCAAATGGCCAGGATGCACATAGCCACTGTATCCGTATATATCTCCAATGTTGCCCGGCACTCCACAATCATAAACGGGTATAGTACCTGGTGCCTTCCTCACGGGACCGTGATGTCCCAATACAGCGTAGGATAGATCAGGCGGCACTCAAGGATTTCGATGCAAAAAACAGGTGTTTATTCCTCCGACATGTTTCGGGCTATTGCCCGTCCTCAGGGATCAACATCACACATAAAGTGAACATAATATATACCACACTCAGTGTGGTATATATTATGTTCACTTTATGTGTGATGTTGATCCCTGAGGACGGGCAATAGCCTCGAAACATGTCGGAGGAATAAACACCTGTTTTTTGCATCGAAATCCTTGAGTGCCGCCTGATCTATCCTACGCTGTATTGGGACATCACGGTCCCGTGAGGAAGGCACCAGGTACTATACCCGTTTATGATTGTGGAGTGCCGGGCAACATTGGAGATATATACGGATACAGTGGCTATGTGCATCCTGGCCATTTGACCCAGCCAAGGCACCTCACCGATATTTACCTGCTATCCTCTACAAGGGAGACACTACTCCACTGAGGTGGAACACAGTATTCAAGTGTGTCAACAGCCCTACTGTGTCGACCAGTGAGAACTATCGGCCACAGCACTATGGAGCAGCCCATTCCTGGGGTAAGCTTTTCCCAGATTGACACTGGTGATAGATATAGCTACTCAGACAGTGATGCTGACCTGATTATTCAAGCTGCGGCTACCCAGGTGGTGATGCCGACACCAGAAAATGATGACATCTATAAAGACTGGTATCTTCTCAAAAAAAGAGAGATAGATTACCAAATGCATGCGTCTACTCTAGCTGACTATTTCAAAGAAAAACAGATTCCCCGTGGGTTTCGAATACGCAATGTACCCACCATTGGGAGGCAAAACATCGCTTTCTGTAAAAGATGGGTGAGCATTTTAAATAAGTGCTCTATGGACTTACTGTTATTGGTGGTTGATGAGTCAACAAAGGAATTAATGGCAGTCCGCAAAAAATTGGAGGTGTTTGAGTCTACACAAGTGCCGACACTTAATAGCGATACAGGCACAGATTGGAATCTGAAACTGAAAAATCAGATTGAACAGTATCAGAAAGATCTGGCAAAATTTAAAAGAGAAAAACGCAAGAAAGTGCAAACTGATTATGAGATGAACCGGGTATACCAGTGGCTCAGTACAGCGGGCCCCCAGACGTCGACGCAATCCTATAATCGCCCACGTCGACGCAAGCAACAGCATCTCACAGATTATGAGGGCACCAGCACTTCAGCAAGCGATACTGATCAACAGACACCATCTACATCAAAGAAAGCTCTCCCTTTAGGCATAACGACCCGAACGGGTCTGAAGCCGGCAGCAGGAGAAGGAGGCGGACGCGGCGCGGTGGGCAGACCAAGAGGCAAAACCGGCCGCAAAGGCAGCCGCCTATAAAAGATCTTGTATTCAACCTCTCCAAGACGCCACTTAGTGAACATGAAACATCTATTTTGTCAAAAGGACTCACCTTCATCCCAAGCCATCTCCCCAATAAATTTGAGTGGAGGGTGGACTGTTACAAGTTTGGTAGAGCCTTGCGGCTCAAGGAACATTTCCATGACAAACCTTCCAACCAACCAAGGAGTGAGGACATTCCCATCCAGCTACGTAAGTTACAGCCCAAATCAAAATTTGATCCACAGGTGAACAACCCGTCCATTAAAACCTTTTCCCGCATGATGGAAACAGCTGGGGATAACCATAAATTGGACCCTAGATTTATTGCTAATTTATCTAAAGCGGAAAAGAGTGCTCTGCTAAATTTACAAAATAGAAAGGATATTATCATCCGAAAAGCAGACAAAGGGGGTTCCGTGGTAGTGCAGGACTTGCCTGATTATTTGCAGGAGTGCCAGCGGCAGCTGATGGACACTGTCGTATATGAGCCACTGCAATCAGATCCGACAGGACTGTATAAACATGAGTTAGATAATTTGGTGCAGTCTGCAGTCACCAATATGGTCATTTCTAAAGAGTTGGGCACGGCATTGATCACTGACTTTCCTATTATTCCCATGTTCTATACGCTGCCAAAAGTGCATAAAAGGGTGGAGAGGCCCCCTGGCAGACCTATTATATCTGCCAGGGGGTCCCTCTACCAACCAATATCTACTTACCTTGATGCACTCCTTAATCCATGTGTACAATTAACCCGCTCTTACCTTAAGGACACTAATATGTTGTTGGAGAAACTCGAGAATTTGGGGGACTTACCAGCAAATGTCATCATGTGTAGTGTTGATGTAGTCGGGTTATATACCTGCATCCCGCACAGAGACGGGATGCAGGCTGTTAAAGAGCTCATTGGATCGAGCCCAGCATACCAGGGTCCAGATCGAAGTTTCTTTTTGGATCTCCTGGAGTTGGTCTTGAATAGGAATTTTTTCTACTTTAATGGACAAATGTACAGACAGCGGCAAGGTGTAGCGATGGGGTCCAATGTGGCCCCATCGTATGCCAACACATACATGGACACTATAGACCAAACACTCATCTACCAGACGTCATATGTAGGGAAGGTATTGTTATACCTTCGCTACATAGACGACCTACTCATCCTTTGGTTGGGCAGTGAGGAGGAATTGGTGACTATACTAGAGGACCACAATAAAAGTGAGTGTCCAGCTAAGCTCACTTACAACATGAGCAGAGAGGTCATTAATTATTTGGATGTTAAAATCAGCATAAAGAATGGTAGAATTAACACGTCCTTGTTTGTAAAAGAAACTGACCGCAATACCATTTTGAGGCAGGAAAGCTGCCATCCCAGATCATTGCGTTATGGTCTTCCCTACTCCCAAATGCTGAGGGTTAGGAGGATCACTAGCGAAGAAGACCAGGTAAAAATTGATCTGGACGAGATGCAGGTTAAATTTGAACAAAGGGGATATAGTAGAGAGGAATTGGTCAAAATTAAACAAAAAGTGCTGAATATGCCTAGAAATGATGTATTATCGGCTGCTTCTAAAAATGAAAGAAAGGATAGAACCATAGAGACACGCATCCCTTGGGTAACGCAGCATGCGGATGGCAGCAAAGAAATTACCCAACATGTCAAAAAGCTATGGCCCATGATAGCCACAGATAAAGATCTTAAAAGCCTACAGGGCAAGAGCATTATGCCTGCCTATAAAAGAGGCAGAAACCTGGCTGACCTTCTAGTGAAAATAGACGTGACAGATATGGATAAATTAGCAACCCCGGCCCATTTTCTAACTAGACCTAAGGGATGCTTCAAATGTGTAGGGTGCACTACATGTAGCTCAATGCTGGTAGGGCCTACCATTAATCACCCACACACAGGTCAAAAACTGCCCATTAAACACTCAGTCACCTGTTCCACTAGATTTGTTGTATACGTTCTGTCTTGTCCATGTGGGCTATACTACGTGGGCAAGACTGAATGCCAATTTAAAGAACGTATGGCAAACCATCGCCATGCCATTAGACAGGCGCTTAGTTCAGGCAACAGCGATCAACCGGTGGCAAGACACTGTGTCTTGAGTAAGCACAGTGTTGCCAGTATTAGATCCAAAATCGTGGACCATATCCCCCCAAATATTAGGGGAGGAAACAGGGGTAGGCAGCTGTTACAGGCAGAGGCTAGGTGGATTTTCAGGCTTGATACAATAGCACCTAGAGGATTGAATGAGCAGCATGGTCTGCAAAATTTCATGTAATATCTTAATTGAGCAAACAGGGGATAGAGTCTGTCGCTAACACTTTGATGGCAGACATAACCTCTGGGCATAAGTATATAATATTAAAAATATTAAAAACATTTAAGGTTCATTCCTCTATTTGGTTGTAATTCACATAAGGGGATTTATTATGAATATAATCATCGATTGTGATTTTATGCACTATACCAACAATCAACCCCTGTACTGTTTTTAATCCTGTATGTATTTTACATGTATTTTTTATGTATTTTTTATTTACTATTTTTCACTATATTTTGGTCTCACTGACCTCTTAAATGGTTTGTATCAAACCTCTTATCACTGCATATGTATTGTTTTGTACTTATATTTATAATTGATGTTTTTCAGATTTTAAATTAGTTTATGATGCTCCCAGCGGCATTGAAAGCGAGGCTTGGAACCCGGAAGTCGAGACCGCTGTGTGAAACGCAGGTGGTACGTCAGAGGGGGAAGCCGGAAGTGAAGGTGTCCCTGCACTCGGCGTCTCCTGCAGTAACATGGCGTGGAAGCGGCGGCGGGAAAGAGCCTGGCCAGATGACCGCAGGTGAGTACCTGATTACAGGAAGTTGCACCAGGAGGGGGGGCGTGCTTTTTTGTGGAGTGTGGTATATATTATGTTCACTTTATGTGTGATGTTGATCCCTGAGGACGGGCAATAGCCCGAAACATGTCGGAGGAATAAACACCTGTTTTTTGCATCGAAATCCTTGAGTGCCGCCTGATCTATCCTACGCTATATATATATATATATATTTTTTTTTACACAGAGCAGCCAGCAGGGGGCCGGGAGCCATTAGATATTCATATATTCACTGCACCCGATCATTACATATGCATGATCGGGAGCAGTGACTATACCGTCCCCTGCTGGCTCTGGGAGGGGGGCAGCGTTCTGGGGCAGGCAGGGAGACTTCAATCTCCCTGCCTGCCACCGTCCCACGGCTCCCTGCCACGGACGCTCGTCCGATGCAGGGGTTAAGATTCGCCGCGAGGGGCTACTCGCCCCTCTGACATTGAATACGGAGAGAGCGAGTGGCAGCCAGCACTCCGGAACACAGCGATTGTGCAGCGAATCCTAAACAGGATTCGCTGCACACGGAGATATTTCTCATTGAATACTGCCCTCAGAGTCGACCTCTTCTGCTCAGGTCATCTCCCTCCCCATCCTCCTAACTCATTGAGGGCACTAAGGTCGCGAGTTCCCCCACTCAAAATCCTGGGGGGGGGGGGTCACGCAGCCCCGAAGTTATATTCCCGACACTTCCCATTAAGCTATTATAATGATTTTTCCAAAGCCAAATACAAAGGCGTTGCGAACATATTTGCCAAAAACGTCTGTTTATCTGATGTGATGGAGGTCCCCATAGGTGATGGAAGAGGTTTATTGGTGAAAGCCACCATTGCCAATCAAATTTTCACATTTGTTAACCTTTATCTCCCTAACAAGGGCCGGTTCGGAGGTAAGCTCTTGAACTAATAGAACATAATTTGGAGGGTGTACTGGTGGTAGGAGGTGACTTCAATTGGACCTTAGAACCGGCCATGGACACCACAAATACTACACCTAGTGTAGTATTTGTGGAGAGACAGTGAGAGACATGAGAAGATTTAAGGCCCTGTTGCATGACTTTCAGCTGCTAGACACATGGCATTTATTACACCCTAGGGAGAAAGATTTCACATTCTACTCACACCCCCATAACTCTTACACTCATATCGACTATATTTGTTTACATCATAAATCTTTAGACCTCCTTGTAGATGCCTCAATAGAACAAATAGTAGGCTCCGACCATGCTCCTATAACCCTTATCTTGTCCCTTTGTAATCCCCCCACGCCAATGCTTTAATGAACAATTCTTGAGAGACTACGAATGCCGGGCCCAAATAGCAAAGACGACTATACTATACTATACAACTAGTAACATACGGGTGGAGCATTGGTGAACGAACCCCCCCTATTTCCACGCCCAGCAAACAGGCTCTAGGACTCAATTGTGCTATCGAGGGAATTGTCGTCTTTAGATCCTCCCATACTTGTTCCCAGAATGAATACACTTTAGGGCAATCCCAAAGCATATGCTGGAAACCTGCCTCTGTTGCCGCACATCTTGGACACCTATCATTTTCTCTTAGACCTGCTCTATGCATCCCCACTGCGGTGCGATAGATTCTGTGGAATATAAAGAAGTGAATTTGTTGGTATCTAACTGATGATGTTGCATGCTTAATAGATCCTAATATATCTTCCCAGTCCTCTGTGGACAATGGGCCTAAATCTGTCTCCCATTTTGTTCTTAATTGCTCCATTAGAGGCTGGTGCTGACCTGTATTTATGATATTGTATAGTCTAAATACTCGACCCGTGCTACCCAAGCTTTGAAGCATTAATTGAATCGGTGATGAGGAGGTTTCTAAGGTGAGCCCACCAAATTGACTTTGGATTGCGTGTCTTAATTGCAGATACCTAAAGAAGTGCTTGTTTGGTATACTATATTCATTTTGTAGCTGTCCAAAAGACTTAAACTGTCCATTAATATAGAGTTGTCCAAGAACAGCAATCTCTTTTTGAGACCATATGTTGTTAGTGGACAATTTCTCTATTATTTTTTATTAAACCACAGTGGAGATTCAATCTCTATCCCTGACCATTCCCAGGCAGTCTGAAGGTGTCTCCGTATTAATATTGCTTGCCGGAGAATGGGGGGTAATTTATACGTGGAGATTCCCGACAGAAGAAATGAAAGTGGGAAATCCCACAGTCCTATCTGTTCACTAAAATAGGCCTGTGACAGAGGTTCATTTGTGTTAGTGACCCAGCCCACTAGATGCGACGCTTGAGATGCTATATAATAATTTCTTATATTTGGAAGGGCCAAGCCTCCCTGTTCCTTAGAATTATATAGCGTTTTAATTGCTATGCATGGAGACTTTTCTTTCCATATAAACGATGTTATTAATTTCTCTATAGCTACAAATACTGTTTTTGGAATATATATGGGTGAGTTTTGCCAAATATACAAGTATTTTGGTTGTATTACCATTTTAAACATGTTTAAACACCAAGTAAGTGTTATTGGTAGTTTTTCCATATATGCATACGCTATTTGAATCCTGTTGTCACTGGATATACATTAAGTTCCACATACCGTTGTGGGCAAGGAGTTATCCATATGCCTAAATATTTAAATTGCCCAGTCCACTTTAGTGGATATGTAAACTATTGGTCTTCCGGGATATAGCCCGAAATTGGTAGTATGCTGGATTTATCCCAGTTTATACGCAATCCTGAGAAATCCCCAAATCTATTTACTACTTTGAGCATTTGTTGTAAAGATTGCCCAGCGTCTTGTAGAAAAAACAGCATATCGTCTGCATATAGGGAAATAACATCCTCAATCTCTCCTATTTTGATGCCTCTTATTTCTGGCTCTAGATGTGCTAAACATGCGAGTGGTTCTATTGCCATTGAAAACCAAGCCGGGGAGAGAGGGCAACCTTGTCGGGTACCCCTTTTCAAATTAAATGGTTTTGAAATATGCCCATTCACTGAAACTCATGCCACTGGAGCAGCATATAGCATCTTGATCCATATAATAAAATGGGGTCCAAATGCAAATTTCTGGAGAACAGCCCACATATAATTCCACTCAACTGTGTCAAAGGCCTTGGCTGCATCCAGAGACACAACCAAGGCCTCTGTCTTTAGGTTCTGGACCCTCTGTAAATGATAATATAGGCGCCGCAAATTATGGGTTGTGGTTCTTTCTGGCATAAACCCTGACTGATCTGAGTGTATTATGGTCTTAATCATCTGCTTTAGCCGCGTCGCTATCATTCTAGCCAGAATTTTAAACGTCTGGGTTTAGCAGGGAGATAGGCCTATATGATTCTGGGAAGAGAGGATCTTTGTCTTTTTTTGGTATCAGAATGATCAGTGCCTCAGTCATAGTGGCAGGTAAAGAGCCCCATGCTAGGAGTGAGTTAAACAATTCTGTAAGATATGGGACAAAAAAAAGTATCCGAATCTTTTATAGACTTCCGATGGAATTCCATCCCTGCCTTAGAGGCCGGAAGAGAGGAGATGGTCAACCTCACCTCAGTTGTAAATGGAGCCTCCAGCATCTGAGCATCTACTTCTGAAAGAGATGACATAGGAATTTGGCTCAGGTATTCCTCCATCTGATTTTGTATCCATTGTATTCACAGAATCATACAGTTCCGAATAGTACCCGGAGAACACCTCCACCATTTCTGCGGCCGTATAGCATACTTTGCCCTGATGGTTTATAATGCTTGGTATTATGTTATTACTACTTTCGTTTTTGGCCAAAAATGCTAGTTGGCTACCCCCTATATAATAGTGTCTATGCTTGGAAAATTGCATCTTCCTTTTAGATTTATTATATAAATATTCCAGCCAGTCCTGTTTTGCATTTATTAATTGTGTTCTAGCGCTAACTGTGCCAGGGTTTATATATTCAGCTTCAAGCTGCTGATATATTTTTTTCTAATTCGTTTTCCTCCTTCCTGCCTTTTCTCTTTATCTCTGTAATCTTTATAATAAACGTCCCACGCATCACTGCTTTTAAAGCATTGGGTGACATTCTATGGGATGAGAGTTTTTCGCACGTCAGTTTTTCGCCTATTATCGCACTTATTTCAAATCGCAATTTTGCCTTGGATTCGCATATTTAATGAGGTGCGTGTTCCGGCAAGAAAAGTGCGAATGAGTGCGATAATGGGCGAATTTTCGGCATGAAAATGTGCGAATTTTAGCTTATGTGCGATTTTGGGTTTGTATAAAAAAAAAAATAATAATAAAAAAAAATTGCGTGGGGTCCCCCCTCCTGAGCATAACCAGCCCCGGGCTCATTGAGCCGGACCTGGTTCCAAAAATATGGGGGACAAAAAGCGTAGGGGTCCCCCGTATTTCTGAAACCAGCCTCGGACTCTTGGACCGGTCCTGGTTCCAAAAATACGGGGGACAAAAAATATGGGGGTCCCCCGTATTTTGAAACCAGCACTGGGCTCCAACAGCCCGCAGTGTCATGCCACAGCCGGGGGACACTTTTTACACAAGGTACCATGAGCACCGTGGCTGGTCAGCCTTGGACAGGGTACTTGGAGGAGTGGGGACCCCCCCCAATAAAGGGGTCGTCCGTCCCCCAGGCTTCACCCGTCCAGGGCTGAAGCCCGGGGCGGTCACCGGCGTCCCTGGCCAGTGGACACCGGCCTGATGGGGTTAAATCTTTCATTCCTAACATTGCTTTATACAGGAGAACTACAAGTACCAGCAGACCTCCCCCGCATGCTGGGACTTGGAGAACCACAAGTCCCAGCATGCGGGGCATTAATGGGCCCGCTGGGACTTGTAGTCCACCTGTAAAAAGAATGTTAAAAGAAAACACACACACAGAAAAGTAAAACTTTATTACACACACACACACACACATCTCACTTTTACAACAATATACTCACCGATCCAGGATCCATCGCTTGTCTCCCTTCTGCAGAGCCGGCTACCCCCGCACTGACAGCGGGGACAACCGGCTTTCTCCGATGCAGCTAACAGCTTCTGTCGCGTTGTTCCAGCGCGACACAGGCTGAGAGCGTGATTGGGCGATGCGTCTCCATGGAGACGCATAAGCCAAAGACGCTCTCAGCCTTTGTTGCACTGGGACAACACGACAGAGGCTGTTAGCTGCATCGGAGAAAGCCGGTTGTCCCCGCTGTCAGTGCGGGGGTAGCCGGCTCTGCAGAAGGGAGACCAGCGATGGATCCTGGATCGGTGAGTATATTGTTGTAAAAGTGAGATGTGTGTGTGTGTAATAAAGTTTTACTTTTGTGTGTGTGTGTTTTCTTTTAACATTCTTTTTACAGGTGGACTACAAGTCCCAGCGGGCCCAACACATTTTCTACCACAGAACCATGCACAGATCTCAATGATCTGTGTAGGGTTCTGGCCAACTCGCATATTAGAACCTGGTCTGATTTTTTGGCGAATTTAAGACACATTTCCCAAATTCGCATCTCATTAAATATGCGCATTGTATACCTTTTCAGTGGGAAAACATTTGGATGCGAGTTCCGGCACGAATTAAAAATCACACTTTGTAAAAGTGCGATTTCGCTGCAAAATCTGCGTTTTTTGCATCTCATTAAATATGCAAAAACGGGATTTCGGACGTTTTTTGCACAAATTTCGCCAAAAAACACAAATCTCATCCCATAGAATGTCACCCACAGTGTCTAATATCGGTGTTTTGATATGTACTGTTATACGAGACATAACCCTCCCATTCGGTTACCAGACCTCTATCTGTGCCCATCAGCTCCAGCCAAAAGGGGTTTAGCTTCCAGGCCACTTCTCCATAATCCAAGTTTAAGTCGAAATTCAGTAAAATAGGGGAGTGGTCTGAAATTCTCTGTGCCAGATTTTGTACATCAATAATTGCGGGAGCTAGTATGGGGGATATCAGGGCCATATCTATTCTTGAGAAGGTATTGTGTGTAGATGAATAACATGAAATCTGCAATACCTCTTGATTCCTTACCCGCCATATATCTATCAGTCCCAGTTCTCCCACCAATTTTGAAAAGACAGTTGGGAAGGTTTTGTCTGGTATAGACATTCTTGCTTCAGTCTCTTTCCATCTAACGTAGGTTTTACACATGACGTTATTAAAATCGCCCATACATATTGCGGGGATTTCAGGGTGCTCGGATATACCTCATTATTATACGGGGGCGGAATGTATACTGCCAGTATATATAAGGGTTTGTAATTTACAATGGCTTTGAGAAACACATATCTTCCCCTGGAGTCTATCATACTCTTATCCACTTGAAAATTCACCGATTTCTTTATAAGGACTGCCACCCCTCTAGCATTTTGGGTGAAAGTTGAGTGGAACATAGGCCCTATCCAGGGCTTTTTTAGTGCCTTAACCTTATCTCCATACAAGTGTGTTTCCGATACACAATATCCACTGCATATTTACGTAGTTGGGACATAACAAGTGATCTTTTAACCGTATTATTAAGGCCCCTAACATTCCAGCTCATAAAGCTCAATCCTGAATCTTAAAAGCTTCACCATCAGGTTAAAGCCCTGAACCAGATGGCATTACTATAACATACTATAAAGCGTCTCCTGGGATTCCCCTTTCTCTACCCAGTCCTTAGGAGCCCATATTACGGTCATACCAAAAGAGGGCAAGGACCCAGCCTTGCCCTCCAGTTACCGACCCATATCTCTACTCAACGTAGATGTCAAATTATTACCCATGATATCAGTTTACCACCAGGCCACTGTCTTACACAGAATTCTGGACTGGTCAAGAGCTGACACATGCTTGGAGCAGTGGGTAGACTTGGAAAGATGTTCCTCTGGCTTATTTGTCTGGGCAGCACCATGGCTTCCGAGTATCGTCCGTTTGACAGTTGGACACACTTTGACTCTCTGGAGATCTATGCGATGCAAACTGGGCCTCTCCTCGCCGGATTCATTACTGCTCCCCTTTCTTGATAATCCAGGGTTCCCGCCGGGTACTGTTTCAGGGCGTGGCCGCTAGATGGCAGCTGGCAGGTCTGTCCAGGATAATACAGCTGGTTTCAGAGGGGAAGATTAACCCCTACAATGACTTAAGAGCAGAAGATAGGTTGCCTTCTACGGACCTCTGGTTTTATCTCCAAACATGACATTTTATTAATTCACAGAGAACTACTGCTACACTAGCAAAAGAACCCACACCATTTTAAGTGCTGTGTTCCCACGCTTCGTAGCCCGTCCATGTCATATCAACAATATACAAGATTATTCTTCACAGTTATACCAGCGATGTCCCTTCCTTCTGTGCGGCTTGGGACTTTGATCTTTCTCCCAGAGGAATACACATAAACTGGAAAAAACAATGTGATACTATGGCACGTTGTTCTACGAGTTTGGAGGTAGTGGTGGTATCGATGCCCCCCGTTAATACATACGTTTTTCCCCTCGGTCTCTCCTCTCAGCTGGCGGTGCGACGGAGACCGAGGAACACTGATACTTATATGGTGGGACTGCCCCCGGATCGCGGTCTTTTGGAACAAGGTCATCCAACTTTCCTCTGAAATACTTGGGTTCCAAGTCCCTGATAACCTTTATTTTAAATCTTCTATTACCTATAAAGGCCATATACTGTACCATCTGACCCCTCTTAATCGCACTCCGCATACGCTCTACTATATATACACCGGAAAAATGCGAAATCTACCAGATACAGTCAGCGAATTTATTATCTCTGCATAACCACAATCCCTTCTCCTCCCCCCCCCCACCCCTTATCTGCTTTCCCAAATGCTACCCTCACCCCTTCTATTTCTTGTGTCTTGTTATTTTAATTGTTACTATATTTAGAGTTACATAATAGTATGCTTAGGATAACTCACCAGATTGGACACTATAAAGAGGTTATTTTCTACTATGCAAGGATGAAACATGACGCATATGTGGTTACATTATACTGTTTGTATTTATTGTCCTGTTGTACACAATCTTGTATCAAAAACATACGTTTGGTGAATAGCAGAAGGTCCAAATGCAAGGATGAAACATGACGCATATGTGGTTACATTATACTGTTTGTATTTATTGTCCTGTTGTACACAATCTTGTATCAAAAACATACGTTTGGTGAATAGCAGAAGGTCCAAAAGTCCAACAACAAGTGCAGCCTATCCCGTTTCGTTGTTCTCTGGAGTTGAGACCTTTGATAAAGTTGTTAGAGAACAACGAAACGCGTTAGCTGCACATGTTGTTGGACTTTTGGACCTTCTACTATTCACCCCACTTGGACCAGCTCCCCCCCAAAAAAAAACATTTCTCTTGGATTCCCAGAATAGCTTTTCATTCTCAAACTGGACATTTCTATCCGGGACACCAGCACCTGCTCATTCATTGGAGACCCACCTGTCTGTTGACAGGGGAACATGATTCATAAGCCCCGTACACACGGGGTAGATATATTGCTCAGCAATATATTTCTCTGTGTCTCCTGTTCATCAGCTACCAGAGAAAGTCGCTGATGAAAAAGAAACTGCCGGGGGGAGCCCGGCAGTGGAAATCAGCTGGTCGCAGGAGCATGTTCCTGCGACCAGCGATCACTACAGGGGTAAAAACGTGAGTGCGCACCAGGCGATATATTGCCGGTGCACACTCCCATCGCGGGCAATATGGTCGCTCAGCGACCATATTGCCCGCGATATTACACAATATCGCCCCCTGTGTACGCACCTTTACATAATCAGGAACAAAGATTCTGGGCCTCCAGTCAGGTTTATGGACACCCACAATATCAGTTTTATACATGGAGTCCAAAATGGAAGACCAAGTTTGGTCATCAAGAGGGAGCATTAATAGGAACAAGTGGGACTAGTATAAACTTCCACTGTCCTTCAACACCATTATACCTGTGCATACATTGATTACTTTTTCTCAAAATTAGGAGAATATTTTATTATCTTACTTATTAAATTGTTTTTTAGATGTTATTTATCATTTGTATTTTTTTTAGGTAAGCGCTCCACCACCAATCTTTTTTTCTTGCTCATAATATCTATAGTGGGGGACTGACCTTCCTATGGGTGTGAGCAGCTAGTGTAAACATCCCATCCTATAAGCGCCTGTATAGTTCACATTGGTGAACATTTTTTTCCTCTGTGGTGAATGTTGGCTCCTGCCAGCACCAAAAATAACTACGTTGCCTAGCCTGGAGGCAGGGTAGATGAGGGTAGGAACCTAGCTGATTGGGAGCAGCAGCAAGAAGTTTAACCTTTCTGGTGCTGAAATGGTCACTCTCCCACTCACTACCCACTGTTAGCCCTGTGGCCCTTAACTTCTTCTGAAGAAAAAACCATGCGTAAGGCACAGACAACATCCAAGGAAGACTGTCAGGAGAAGCATCTGGTACCCGAAAGGCTGGGACTACAATCTCCTGGTATACACGAAACCTGGACACCACTTTAGGAAGGTTAGAAAGAACAATTCTAAGGACCGCCTGATCAAAATGGAAGATCAGAAATGGGTACCGACAAGAAAGAGCTGACAGATCAGACACTCTCCTGGCCGACGCAATTGTCAACAGGAAACCAGTTTGAGGTGAGCCAACAGAAGTCCACTGGCCACAAAGGTTCAAACGGTGGGGCTTGAAGAGCAGTAAGTACTAGGGAAAGGTCCCACACCCTGCTGGAATGTGTGAACATCCGGCAACAGGGCTAACTTCCGATGGAACAAGACGGATAAAGCCAAACCTGTACAAGCACAATCCGGCCTCCTGGCCCTTCTGTAAGAAGGACATAATACTGGCCAATCGGTAAATCCATAGATTGAATCGACAAGCATGACACCAGGAAAAATAAGCCTACCAGATGCGATAAGCACCGGCTGAGCGTGGTCGAAATTACTCTGGCGTTAAACCCTCTGGCTCTCAACAGCCATGCCGCTAAAGCCAGACGCCCCAAATCCGGGTGTAGACACGGGACCTGAGAGGAGGTCTGGACGTGGAGGTAAAAGGATCGGAGGGGCCACTGACAGGGCCTGCAAACACGAGAACCAGGTCCGTCTCGGCCAACTGGGAGCCACAATGATCAACGTTCCACGCTCATCCATCAATTTACAGATCATTATCAGGAAGAGCGAAATTGGAGGGAAGGCGTACATCAGAGCAAACGACCACGGGGCTGATAGGGCATCCACCATGCAAGCCCCTGTGTTGCAAGACCTGGACCAGTATTGGTTGACCTTGTGGTTGTGGTGCGATGTCAACAAGTCCACCACGGGTCTGCCCCAGGTTTGTACCAGCATCTGGAATGTCTCCAGATGAAGGGCCCATTCGCCGGCATCCAGAGTCTGACAGCTCAGGAAGTTCGCTTCCTAATTGAGGACTCCTGGGAGCCGGGGTTCTGCCAAGCAAAGGACCCGGAAAACTGCCCTCAGTTCAAGGACATTCATAAGTAGTTGCCTGGCTGGCATCCGTGCTGAGGAGAGTCCACTGGTCGATCCAAAATGGTCTCCCTGCTGTGAGGTTCTTGTCTAGAAGCCACCAGGAGAGGGAGAGACATACGCCCGGGGACAAAGCTATCAGCTGTGACCGGATGTTGGTGTAGGATCCTGACCACTTGAGGAGGATCTCTACTTGTAGCGGACAGGAGTGGAATTGGGCATATTCCACCATGTCGAAGTTCAAAACCCAAGAAGTTGGAACTCAAGACCCTCATCTGAGGGAGAGGAGACATCGTATGTGGGACTGCAGTGTCCAGCAGTGTTCCTCTGGCACAGGGCTGGGCAACACCGGCCCTCCAGATGTTAATGAACTACACATCCCAGGATGCTTTGCATTAGTTTTGCTATGTGGCCATGCTGAAACTGATGTGGGTGGCACTTCACGCCCTTTTAAAATTCGTTTAAGCGAACATCTAAATAATATAAGGAAAGGACTAGAGTCCCATTCCTTATCGCAACATTTTAAACTATTTCATAACTCCTCACCATCAGCCATCATCAGGTTTTTTGGCATAAAAATAGCTCATACTGGCCCCAGAAATAAAAAAATCAAGCCACCTGTTTAGCAAGGGAGGAGATGAAATTAATTTATAAATTTGATACACTGAAACCAAAGGGCGATTTTGAAGTGGAATGGTTTTTATAAAGTAACTGCTTTTATGTAATTGGTTATATATATATATATATATATATATATATATATATATATATATATATATATATATATATATTTGATTTTATATGATATATATATTTTTATAATATTTTTATATGTATTTATATGCGATTTGCACACAATGTACTCATTTGCACTTTTGTATATTTATAGTGAACTTCCGGACGCATATTCCACTCTGGACAATAGGAAGTGACAGAAATATTATATGGCGCTATGCAGCCCTGTTGTAACAATTCACATAAGTGTCACCCACACTTAAATTACTATACAAACAGAAAAGATGTGAAATCGGTATACAATGAGGCGCAAATGATACTTAGAAATATAGCAAGGTTTGATCTTCCTTTTTGCTAGTAGAATTCTTTTTCAGTGATCTTGGGAAAGGTCTACGACCGAAACGCGTTGATGAATTGGAGAGGAGTGAACAGCCACACTAACCCCGGATGTATGTATCAGACCTAGCTCTGTTTTGTTTTTGTTTTTATATCTTGTTTTTACACCATTTTGGTGCCATATTGGATTGTTATATTGGACTGTTTTTAACTTTTTTCGAGCCCATGGTGGGCTTTTTTGTCGTCTTTGAATTTACTGGATTAAAAACCTTTTTGATATTTTTATAAAAATATTCGTCTATCTGGCATTTGTCACTCTGGGAAGATAGAAAGAAACCGCTACAGGCTTGGCGTTACCACCTAAAGTGGTGAGTGAGGTACGCCAAGATCTCTTGGTCTAATATATTCCTATATATACTAAGGAGATATCTACATTGGAGATATACCTCTCTTTTTTATATGTTTCCCGGATGATATGTGGTGAGAAAATCTAATAGTCCCATACCTTGGTGGATTTGAAAGAAACCTTTATAAGTGGACTACCCAACACACGAAGTGTGAGTCTGGGTACGCCCACTACTAATTACTATATATTTGTATTCCTGGCTGTAATTGTGAAGTTATGATTAAATTCTGATATTTGGTTTATCAAACCTTTTTTCGAGACAAATTGGAAAATATCGGTATTATTGCTTGAGGAGGAGAGGAAAAAAAAAGGAAAAAAAAGATACCTTTATGCGCCTGGATAACACCTTGAATATCGTGAGTTGGGGTACGCCCGTCTTTTAGTTAAAGAAACCTTTATGTATGCTTTTCCTTTCACTTTCGGGTGAGTGAGGTACGCCAATTAAAGCTCCTCACACACAAATCTTTAAAAATATTCTGTTGCTACACAACAGATCTACACATTGCACCTTCTTTGTTTTCCTTCTTTCCGAGTACACCTTGAATAAGAAAAAAGAAAAAAATCCCCTGCTTCAAGCAAACACTTTTCGGAAAATCACCAAGAAAGATACCTTTATGAGTTTATATTGTCGTATACAAACGTGAGTTTGGTACGCATATGTCACTTTGTTTTAAATATACACATATTTTTCAAAGGAATAATTTATTGGGACACTGTACACATTGTAAAAACTGTTTATTTGCTTCTTTTTTTGGAGATCAATATTGACATCGTGCAAAAACGACCTCAAGATCACTGAAAAAGAATTCTACTAGCATATTCCACTCTATTACCATTGGGATCCAATAAAATCCTAATGAAAAGTGAATGCTGTATATACCAGACAGCCATTTGCGTTCCGGAATCATGATCAGGAACCAAAATGAAGTACTCTGTTGCACTTATTATGAATACTTAATAGCGGGGACACACTGCAGAACATCCTGTAAGTGGAACGCAAGATGCGTTCCAATAGCCGCGACCGGAAGTGAGGTAACCGGAAGTCCGTCACCGGAAGTCGTGGGAGCATCAGGTGACTGAAATTGCCATGATTTCCCTGCTATAAAAGGGGATGAATACACAGCTAAAGTTATACTCCTTGAAAAAGGACACATTTGGTGTCCGAAACGCGTCGGAGCGGAGCAGCTGTGTTTCATTTGGACCAGGAGTTTGAGACGGTTAGACACAACTAGGACTATAGCGGTGGTTGACCCGGGAAAAACAACTCACCATCCCTTATGCCTATTTGAGAGCCATATCCATCTGGTTCTCCAACTTGTCTGGTAAATTCCACCCTTTTCATCTCCTGGATTCTTTTGTTTTGTTTTATACATGTCATTGTAATAAAGAGGTTTTGCACTATTATGCCATTTCTCTTCCTTGAGGGAATTATTGAAAAAGTGGACCGGACAGATGATGACCTGACTGGTGCCTGGTTTTCTCATTAAGTGATTCTATATTTGGAGAAGAGGAGATGCCACCATTCTCTAAGGGAGGTGTGGTCTATAATTTTAAGTCAGCGCTGGTGTTGAGGATCGACCCCAAAATCTGGTATCTTCGGATACCTACCCCTACACTAGATTTCTATTCACTGTCACAGGGAAAGGCAGTATTTGGGATCGGACCTCCTCCTAGCAGCTTGCCCATATTGTGCACACATTTTGTTGCGCAGGACTTCTGAGTTTTTGTTGGGAATCTTTTCTGGTGTGAAGTGAAACTGATGCAAGGCACGCTGGGATGTGTAGTTCATCAACATCTGGAGGGCCGGTGTTGCCCAGCCCTGCTCTGGCAGGTAGATCCTTGACGCACCATATAGAATTGGGCTCCCAGATGAATCATTGTCTGTGCAGGAACCATGGATGACTTGGGCCAATTGATGATCCAGCCGTGACGTTGCAAGACAATCACAATATAGTCAGATGGTCCTTGAGAATCTCTGCAGAATGTGGCAGAATCAACAGGTTGTCCAGATACGGAAGTATCCAGACGCCCTGGTTGCGAAGTCCGCTGCCCATCACTGCCATGAAACACCCGAGGGGCGGTAGACAGTCCGAAGGGCAGAACCTGAAACTGATGGTCCTACAGTGCAAACCACAGAAACTTTTGATGTTCCGGCCTGATGGGGATGTCCAGAGATGCCAATAGTCTCTAGGCTGTAAGGCCAAGACTATGGATCGCAAGGTTTCCATCCAGAACTCAAAACGTACTTGTTGAGTCATTTTAAGTTAAGAATGAGATGGTAGGACCAGTTAGGTTTCAAGACTAGAAAGAGGCTGGTGTAGAATCCAGAGCCTCTCTGAGATGAAAGAACTGGCACCATGACTCTGGATTGCAGGAGCTTCTGGATGGACTGTTCTAGAGCACTGGATTTTTTTAAGTCTTTTGGAAAAGGAGTTTGGAGGACAATGCTGGAAGGTTAGGAAGTAGCCTTGGGGATGACATCCCGAACCCATGCGTCTGTTATGGATGAGGGATACGGTCATTGGGTCTACAGCAACTAGGTTGTCAAGCATTGGGTGGACAGGCAGTAAGGTCGACATGGGTCTAGGTCGACATAAGCAATAGGGTCGACAGTCAAAAGGTCGACATGGGGTTTTTCACTGTTTTTTTTGAGCAGACATGTGCCAACAGGTGGTATTTTATGCCCTACCATCCAATAGGGTGTGGTGGGAGAATAAAATTGTGTGCCCGAAGCATTGCGATTGAAGCGAGGGGATGCGGTGCACGGTTAACCTTGCCCATGTCGACCTAATGCTTGTGTTGACCTAGACCCATGTCGACCTAGATGCTGTAGACCCAATGATCCCAACCCGTGGATGCCAGTCTGAGAACAACAGGCAGCCTCTCACCTTGGGATGCCCTAGGGTAAGGGCCGCCCCGTTATGTGGAGGGTTTGTCCTCTGGCTTAGGGTCAGGGCATCTGGTGGCCCAGGGATGCTTGCCCTTGGGTTTGGAGGACCTGGCAACCTGGGGCTGCGTTCTAGAAAAGGAATGTCCCCTACCTCTACCCTGGAAGCGAAACAACTTAGTCTCCGTCTTAGAAGCTGGTACCATAACTACTATTTTAGCTAGTTCGGACCCAAACAGAAGGGAACCGCTTCTAAGGTTTTTTTTTAGTCAGGGTCAGCCTTCCAAAAGCGCCACTAAAAAAGGATCGCCGTGCTGCAACTGCTGAAGCTGACACTCCAAAGGTCAGGGTGGCAGTATCAAAGCTGCCTCCCCTAAATTGAGGGCGGACTGATGCATGGTCTCAATTGTAGGTAGAAGGTTTTCTACTGTTACACCCTTGGCTGCTTCAGCCGCGAGAGTAGTTGCCCATTCGACCATGACCTTAGCCACCAAGGCTGTTGCCAGGGTAGGTCTAGCTACGGCCCCTGCAATAGTGTAGATGAGTTTGAGGAAGTTTTCAAACTTCTGATCGGCAGGGTCCTTGAGCGTCGCAGTTGGGATGGGCAGCATTAGAGTATCTCACTAGCTTAGCCCCATGTGCGTCTCCCTAAGGGGCAGTTTCCCACCAGACCCTATCCTCCTGAGGGAAAGGGAGGTAAACTGTCTAGGTAGGGTAAATTTCCTATTGGGTACCTCCCAGGTCTCCGAGAGGATAATCTCTAAATCGGATTTAGGGAACAAAGCTTCCGCTTAGGGCACTTGAAAGTAGGGCTGGAATCCACTGTACCATGGCCGGTATTAGGCGGAACAGCTGGGTCCTCTAAACTAAGGGCATCTGTGACCGCTGTAACTAAGGCCGCCACATCAATGCCTGATGGGCATACTCTTTGCCTGAGGCGTCCTCCTCGTCAGCGTCTACAGACTCCTCCTATTCAGTCATGATAACAGAGGGGCTGAGAGGAAGAGCTTTCCCTCATCAGGTCTACCCTGAACAGAGGCGGATAATGCGCTCACCCACGGTGGCTCCAACACCAGGGGAGGCCAACCAAGCCAGGGATGAAGATGGCATCACAGGCTGCTGGGGCGGTGCAGCTGAATTTCTATCTACCAGCTGCGCCATCATCTTAACGATGTAGCTCAAACTGGCTCCTGCGAGGAGGCTGGAGCTGTGGTCGTCGCCTGTGCATCGTAGCAGCTTGCGCATTAGCCATCCTAGATATAGTCCTGGGGGGACAGGCCAGCATTACAGGCTGTGCAGGACAGCAGTGCTGGTGCCCCTGTCTTACTGGATTTACCCCAAGAAGACATAACCAGGCACTGTATACACTTAAATATAAAAAGGCAGGTTATAGGCACAGCTAACACAGTATATTGCTGACAGGCAGTTATAGTGTTAATGTAGTACACAATACACAGCAAGCATACAAGAAAACGATGCAAAGAAAAATTGTCTCTAAGCTCCTTAAGCAGCTATGGCTGACTGGAGCACAACTCTGTAAACTGTGTTCTGTGAGAGGTACAGGGAGGACTGGCCCAGGCTCTCTGGCAGTGAAGGAGTGGATCACTGGGTAGCTGATGAGCTCTCAGTGTCCCTGGCCACATGAGCTGAGGGCGTGAAGGAGCAATGGTGGGAATCACTAAAGGATGTGCTGCCTACTGTGCCCGGGGAAGTGGCTGTTTGAGGAGAGCCCACTCCCCCTCCTAACAAATGGCCGCCAGGGATCTGCCTCACGCAGCGCCGGTATAGCAGCGGAGATCCGCTGCACGCTGGGTGGTCCCGCTACCAGCGCTGCTGCCCACACACTAAATTTTCCTGGTGGTCCAGCAGGAGCAAGTGGCGTAGCAGTTTTTAGCGCAGCCCGGCGGTCCCCAATGCCGGGCTGCACAGCCGCATATAGCCCCCAGTGCTTGCTCCCTGCAGGGAGCATCTTACCTGAAGGTGTCCCAGGTCTGTGGCTGTGGTCTCCGGAATGTCGGGTAACGGCTGCGGTCACACACCGATGTGTGGTGCTGCAGCCACTGGGCTCGGGTCATGGAGCAGCAGCGCGGGTGTCTAATATACCCCCTGCACTGCTGCAATGTCACTGACCAAGTCAGTGTAAAAATAAGAATAAAAATAAAAAAGCAAAGCTGCATATAGCAGCCCCTGTCAATGGTGCGTGTGGCTCCTGACAGCACCAAAACTACTGAGTAGCCTGGCCTGGAAGAGGAGAGGAGCTTGGCTGCCTGGGAAGAAGAATAACCTCTTGGGTGCTGGATACTCTCTCTCCCACTCCACTACCCAGCGTTAGCCTGTGGCCCTGAAGAATAAGTGTCAATTATGTCATTAACTGACCCTGTAGTGCTACACTCTATATTCCCTATCACACATAGGGTACATTGTTTGTCAAAAGCAAAGTAACCTATATACAAACTCCACACAAATATGGCCTAAAACACAGGTTCCCACTAATGGTGCACCCCAACAATCCAGGCCTTAAGTTTATCACTGTTTGGCCACAGGTGACAATTAGCCACTTTGATCTACCCATCTGTGCTGAGCCATGGATATACATAAACCTGGGCTGTTATGAACACCACGTTTGGGAACCACTGGCCTAGAGTAAGGAACCGCTAACCACGACTCCAAGCTTATGTCGGGCAGATTCAGTATTATATCGCTGCAGTGTGGACAAAAGCGGGGATCCGCGCAGGAGGAATAATGAGTCCAATACAACCAAAATAAAGGACTCTGGTTATACTAGTATAGTGTTCCCGCTAGGCTATTTTAGCAGGGCGCTGCGCCCTGCCTGAATTTTAAAGGGCAAAATTCGCCCTGCCCCGCTAGCAACGCCCCGCTGAAACAGCCTGGTGCCTGCCCGACTGCTTGCATGGGAAAGCCCAGCGCCACCTTCGACATCGATGCCCGGCATTACGGCACCTTCGCCCGGAGGGCCCGGACCGCCCCCCCCCCCCCCCCCACGACCAGAAAGCAAAAGTGAACACTACTAGTATAACAAAAAGGAGAAGGACGTGGTTAAACAAGAGCTCTGCCTACAGTGTACTCCTCCACCCCACCCTTATAAAGGTATAGAACTATTCTCACATACCAGGTCCTGCTAATATACCCAGGTCTTGTGCAGCCGGATCATTTATTACAGCACAGATGAGGGGGCTCTGTTCCTCCAACCAGCAGCATTCCTCCAACCAGCAGCATTCTATAGGTGCTAATTCCTGACAGTACTAGTTGTATTGTGTCCTGCCTGGATAAGTGACAATGATATCACATACACAGCGGCTTTGCAAAGGGCAGATTAGTGGATCTACCCACAGGGGCAGAGCCATGAGCTGCCACCACCAGGACTGTCTCTGTGCTACCATTATAAAACTTTACCTTGCTCAGTCCATCGAACAGCACATTGAAATGAGGCAGGACGGAGCCCCGAGCCACCTTGACGATGTTGTAGAGGGCCTCACAAGCATAGTAGCGCAGTCGGCTGTCAGCATCATTAAAACAGGTGAGTACAGGTTCTATGAGCTCCCTGAGGTATTGGCCAGAGTCCTGCAAACAAGGAGACAGCATATCACAAGCAGTCAGAAGTAATGTCCTGGAACAACCATACAGAAATACCAGCATAGAGGCCACAGCACACAGACTAAACAGTGAGGACCCCCTTACCTTGCCAAGGGCGATGGAGCACGCCGCCAGTCCAATGAGACCCCCCTTCCTGCTGTGGGGGTGCTGGGACAGAGCAAACTCCTGCGACAGGATCTGTATGACGTGTTTGATCTGAGCAGCATTATTCTGTGCTACAAACTCCCTCACCAGCCTGCAGAGACAGAGGCATCATAGGACAGGTCGGTATAGAGCCAGGGTGATGTGCTGAAGTAGAGGATAGTATAAGAGAGGGAGAGGGCCCTGCTTGTGAGAGCTTACATACTACAAACTGCCCCATCCTCTCTATTGGGTGCCGGATGACTGCCCAACAATCAGGGGTAGATTTACTATAGCGGTATCCCCTCCGGCGATGTCCCCTCCAGCTGACAGCGCATCAGTTAACACTGACGCGCTGTCTGCTTCTCCCGGGCCGGCTGTCCTGCGTGGGATCTCGCTACTCACGCGAGATCCCCAGCGCAGCTCAGAGCCAGCAGCAGGGACAGCCCTGTCCCTGCTGTAGGCATAGGGCATCACCACCTGCAGCTGTCGAAGTCGATAGCTGCAGGCGGCGGAACAATATTTTGTATTGCGCGCCTGCCTCCTGCCCCACAGCGCCGCACATTAGACACCCGCTTAGCTGGTGTCATAGATCAGAGGAAGCGCTATCCCCTGCCATAAGGCACGGGGATAGCGCATATTCCCCTGCCATAAGGCACGGGGATAGCGCATATTCCCCTGATCGTCAGATAATAAATCTACCCCGACAGTCAGTTTACCGACATCGGAATCCCGACTGACAGGGGCTATTCTCCCTGGCAGTTGGGGCACCGGCAGTCGGGATTCCGATGTCGGTATATTGACTGTCAGGGTATTGATAGAGGGAGAATACAACCTGTGGCAAGCGAAGCATAACACACACCCCTCTATCTCTACCCCCCCCCCCTCCCCCTCACCACACCTCCGGGTCTCCCCCAATACTCTCTATCCCCCCCATTACAACGTCAGGATCTCCCCAATAACACCTCGTGGGTGGGTGCTCCCCATCCTCCCTCTACCCCTCCATCACACCATCAGGGTCCCCCCATCCCTCACACCTCCGGGGTCCCCATCCACTCCCAGGGGGTTCCGGTCTCTCACTTCTCTATCTCCAGAGCCGCCACCTTGCGCTTCTCGTACATCTTGTCATTTAAGGCCCGCACGATGTTGGGGGTGAGCGGGCTGAGGTCCCGCTCCGCGTTCATCTTTCCCCCGGTGACAGCGGCCGCAAACGCCGGTTACTCTGACAGCAGCGCAGCCATCAGCACACAAACCTGCAACGGTCACATGCTCTGCCCCGCCCCGCCGTCATGTGACTTCTCTGCCCCGGAGCATCATGGGATATGTAGTCATCTCATTACCAGCGGCATCAGCACACAGGGCAGCGCTAGTTTCCCTTGTGGAAACTGGAAAGGATCTTTGTGCTTCTCCCCCCATGTGACCTGCTGTCCTCATCAGGTGGAGGAGTCATGCACCAGAGCAGTTTCCCCGGCCAGGGATGGCCATCGACACATCCCCCATCGATGGTTACCATCGATGGCTATTTTAGGAGGAAGCATCGATTGTTAGAAAAATTATATTATTAACCATCGATGGTTCCCATCATCGAAATACTAGTGCGCATGCGCAGAAGAAGATTTGAGGAATTGCGTTTCCTCTGCGCACTCCCAGCGGCTGCTTCTCTCCCCCACACAGCTTACTATGGCCAGATGTATCAAGCTTCAAAACTGATAAAGTGGAGAGTGATAAACAACCAGCCAACATACTTATCAAATAAAAATATATAAAAAATCCACAAAACATCAAACACATGAAAAAAACATCGAAAAAAATTCTTTGTAAGGAGAAAATTTTACAGCTCACCGGACCTCTTGGGGGATGTGATTTTTCACCTTTTAAATCCACTGATCTTACCACCAGGAAAACCAAATTAGCACAAGGACACTGAGGGCGTGAAGGAGCAATGGTGGGAATCACTAAAGGATGTGCTGCCTACTGTGCCCGGGGAAGTGGCTGTTTGAGGAGAGCCCACTCCCCCTCCTAACAAATGGCAGTGTGGCACCTAAGGGAAGAGTACCAGTGTGGGAAAATCCTGCTTAAGATCAGTGGATTTAAAAGGTGAAAAATCACATCCCCCAAGAGGTCCGGTGAGCTGTAAAATTTTCTCCTTACAAAGAATTTTTTTCGATGTTTTTTCATGTGTTTGATGTTTTGTGGATTTTTTGGTACTTGTTTCCTAGCACGGCCACAATCTTGTGGATCGTGTACCTTTAAGTTAAGGTACACGATCCACACGATGGACCCGATTTCCTTTGAAATCAGGTCCATTTTGCCGGCAAAGGTACAAAATCGGGGGCATCGCGTCGGTCGGGACCATTAACATTGGTCCCGACGCGACCGACGCGATGCCCCCGATTTCCCCATAGGCTTCAATGTTAAAATATTTTTTAACATTGAAATCGTGAGGATCGCGTCGGTCTTGTGCCATTATAATGGCACAAGATGAGATGGACTTGATTAAGTCCATCTCACCTTTAAAAAAATGTGAAAAATGTGAAATGGGCCAATATGACCCATTTCACATTATAGATGTCCCCGTCGTCACCCCACGATAGACGCCAACCCGAAGCGTGGCGAGCGCAGCGAGCCCGCGAGGGGCGGCGGTGCGCGTCCTCCGACCTTTTCATTCCCCTACTATCCACGTCGGCGTGGAGTTGAGAATAGAATAGTGTGGCGAGCGCAGCGAGCCACCGAGCCCGAAGCGTGGCGAGCGCAGCGAGCCCCGCGAGGTGACGCGTATAACTTCAAAGGTATACGCGTCCCCTCGCGGGGCTCGCTGCGCTCGCCACACTATTCTATTCTCAACTCCACGCCGTCGTGGATAGTAGGGGAATGAAAAGGTCGGAGGACGCGCACCTCCGCCCCTCGCGGGCTCGCTGCGCTCGCCACGCTTCGGGTTGGCGTCTATCGTGGGGTGGGGTTTACGTCGTTAAATTTGGGGGTCTAGGGAATATTTTACATTGAATCCAATGTAAAATCAGGTCCCAGGGACCCGATTTACATTTCATTCAATCAAAAAATCGGGTCGAAAATCGGGTCGGTCGCGTCGATCGCATGCGACCAAATCGCATGCGATGCGATCGACCCGATTTTTCCGACACGACCACCCCGATGTAAATCGGTGTGGCCGTGCTAGGAAACAAGTACCGATTTTTTATATATTTTTATTGGATTGGTCTGATGGTTTGATCCATTTTTTGCAAAATAAAGTGACTAAATTTTTAAAGATAACGGAAATCACGTGGCTTCATTTTGGAGAAATTGTTTCCCTACAAATCCTACAGATTTTTTGAATATATTATCCCTGCGCTGTGGTCAGCCCGTTTACATATTGTTTTTGCATTCTATTTTGAAAGTGTATTGGGATTGAGCCTTTCCAATTTGGGTTAAACAGCAGCAAGGAAAAAAGCACTTGAGACTGTTTGGATTACCTTTTTCCTTAAACAGCCAACATACTTGCCTACCTCACCCTCTGCATGCGGGAGAAAATGCTCTGTTCCTAGACTTCCCTGGTAATGTATGATTCCCATCACCTGTGGGGAGCTAGGTAAATGGCAATCATACATTACCAGCAGGCTCGGACTGGCCTGGGGGGGAACCGGGGGATTCCCAGGTGGGCCCCTGTCATCTGAGACCCCGCCCACTTTTACAGTGGGGTGGGGCCTAACGCTTCCTATGCCGCCGGGTAGTCAATAGCTAAGGATGACTTACCCGGCGGCGGGGCAGGCAGCTAGAGGCGGAGGGTGGGGGGCGTGCTGCTGGAGGCGGAGGGTGGGGGGCGTGCTGATGGAGGCGGCGGGGCGGGCAGCTGGAGGCAGAGGGTGCGGGCAGTGAGACGTGCTGCTGCCAAGTAAAATTCACGTCTCACGCTGGACCGCTAGCCAATGGGCGCTTGCGGTCCAGCAGCCAATCAACTGGTGGCTGCTGGACCGCGAGCGCCTATTGGCTAGCGGTCCAGCGGGAGATGTGAATTTTACACCCTGCTGCAAGCTGCACCCACCTACCCACCCTGCACCCATCCACCTACCCACCCTGCTGAACCTACCCACCCTGCACCCACCCACCTATCCACCCTGCACCCATCCACCTACCCACCCTGCTGCACCTACCCACCCTGCACACATCCACCTACCCACCCTGCACCCACCCAACTACCCACCCTGCACCTACCCACCCTGCTGCACCCACCTACCCTGCACCCACCCACCCTGCTGCACCCACCCACCCTGCACCAAGCTGCACCCACCCACCCTGCACCCACCCACCCTGCTCCAAGCTGCACCCACCCACCCTGCACCAAGCTGCACCCACCCACCTACCCACCCTGCTGCACCCACCCACCCTGCTGCAACCCACCCTGCTGCACCCACCCTGCTGCACATGACTGCAACCCACCCTCCCTTCTGCACCCTCCCTCCCTGCTGCACACTACCGCTCCCTCCATGCTGCACACTACTGCTCCCTCCCTGTTGCACACCACCACCGCTACCACCCTCCCTTTCTGTTGCACACCACCACCGCTCCCACCCTCCCTCCCTGTTGCACATCACCACCGCTCCCACCCTCCCTCCCTGCTGCACACACCACCGCTCCCACCCTCCCTCCCTGCTGCACACCATCCTCCCTCCCTGCTGCACACCACCGGCGGCGCGCTGAATTGAAAATACCGGCCGGGAGCAGGCCGCTGCACAGTTCTGTCCACCTTGGCAACAAGCAAATTCAGACCCCCTTCATGAAGCCCCTGGCATTGAGCATGTAGGTAAGTGGCACTTATGTGTCAAATGTGTAATGGGCGTTGCGGTGTGTTATATAGTATGTCATGGGCATTGCAGTGTGTTATATAGTATGTCATGGGCATTGCAGTGTGTTATATAGTATGTCATGGGCATTGCAGTGTGTTATATAGTATGTCATGGGCATTGCGGAGTGTTATATATAATGTCATGGGCATTGCGGAGTGTTATTTAGTATGTCATGGGCATTGCGGAGTGTTATATAGTATGTCATGGGCATTGCGGTGTGTTATTTAGTATGTCATGGGCATTGCGGAGTGTTATATAGTATGTCATGGGCATTGCGGAGTGTTATATAGTATGTCATGGGCATTGCGGAGTGTTATATAGTATGTCATGGGCATCATGTGTGCGACATATTGTGCAATTGTCATCACATCGTGCGGCGTAATATGTAATTGACATCACAGTGCGTGGCGTAATGTGTAATTGTCATCACAGTGTGCGGCATAATGTGTAATTGGTATCAGGGATAAACAGTGTATAATGATTTAAGTAGCATGTCATTGTTTGGTCTTTATCTGTGAGGCGTACTAAGTCACTGTGTGGCCTTCAGCCCGCCAACTTAAGTGCAGGAATTACGCCAAACCCCCTATTTTGGCGCGCCTGCGGTGCGCGCAATTTCTTCACTACCATGTTATGTGTTTGGGGGGGGCGGCATTTTTATTTCTTCGCCCTGGGAGCTGAATTGTCTAGAAACGGCCCTGGACCTATGTGCTGTATTATATGTGGGGGGACCTACGTGCTCTACTATCATCTGTGTGTGGAGGACCTATGTGCTGTAATATCTGGGGGGGCTATTTGCTGTATTATTATCTGTGGGACCTATGTGCTTTATTATCAGGGTGGGGGATTTACGGATCAGATGTTACACACCTGCGATTTTGGCCCGATTATCGGGCCAAAGTGCCGAAATCGGATGAAATTGGCCCAAAATCGCATAGTGTATAGCCACTCCTCTCTGGTCAGGTGGCCACACCCCTTCAAAAAGCCACGCCCCTTGGTGTGCCCCTGTGAGTGCATTTCCCTGGTGGGCCCTTCATGCCCCAGTCCGACACTGATTACCAGGGAAGAACAGGAACAGAACATTTTCTCCCGCATGGAGAGGGTCAGGTAGGCAAGTATGCCAGCCAATCAGCTCCTACCTGTCATTTTTTCAAACCCAGTCTATAACATGACAGGTAGGAGCTGATTGGCTGGCTGTTTATCACTCTCCATTTTATCACTTTTTGAAGCCTGATACATGTAACGCTGTCTTCAGCACTGAGTATGTATAAGCGAGTTTATGTGCCTCCACCCCAAGCTTTGATGGTATAAAGATAGGTCATATCGATATGTATATATTTCTATGAGGGCGAGCTTGGGGAAACACCCTTTGAAATATCCAGTAACCAATAAAGTTAACAAGTTATTTGCATAACAATAATATTATTTACATAGGTAATTTCACACAACAAAAATAGTTGAAATAATGGCATTAATCATCACAACCAATTTTATTTGACTGGAACTTAAGACGTGTAGTCGTGTTCAGTAAAATTTCTGGAATGCCTTCTTCAAGAAAAAAAGATTATACAAGCCTACCTTAGTCGGCTGAAACAAATAAACATATTATACGTCACATGCAAGTGAAAGAAACACAGAAGGCTGATTAAGCCTGAAGTGACATAAACCACTAAGGGTTCTCACAGGGTACACTCTGCTGTTGGTCACATGACTATGTTGATGAGGATGGGCACAAGGCCTATCAGAACAGGGGGGAGGGTTTAAGCAGGGTAGGAAGGATCACGCTGTTAGAGTGATCTGCCCCTGTCCAAGAAGCTGTCCACCAGGCAAGACGTCCAGTGCAGCTTCCCCCATTGAGTCAGGTTTTTTTACTTTGATATCGCAATTTGATAGATATATTTTCTTTTCTCTCTCTCCCTCCCTGCTAAATTAGGCATACCTTGTGTAGTCTGGGATTCAGCAGGGTTAGCTTAGACGGTTAGGCAGCGTTTTGCATTATGCCACGGCCAGCCAGGCTCTCCCGTTTGCCTGCCCGGCTTGCCAATGCTGCGTTCACTGCTGGGGGGCCCGCTATGTCCGGCTTCTCTCCCCCTCCGGGTCCTGTGGTCCAGGGGAGGGCGCGGCGGGGACCGGCGGCGTCCAGCGCACGTGTGCGCGGCGATCCGGCCGGGGCGCGAGGTGACGACGCGGCCGGGCGCACGGCCGCGTCACACGCCGGGAGAAGCCGCGGCCGTGGCGCCGCAGCTTCTCCGGCTGCAGGGGGGTCGGGCAGGGGTAGCGCCCGTGGTGCTAGTAGTCGCGGGCGCGGGCTAGGTACCCGCAGCCCGCGTGGCACAAATATCCATCAGGTGGCGACCAGGTCAGGCGCCCGCCAGGCGGGGCCTGATTCAGGCCTGGTCGCGCCTGCATCATTCACTCCCCCACCCCATAGACAGAGCAGGCCCAGTATAAGGGCAAGGGGTAGGGGGCGCCCCTCTAGAATACAACAGACGCCCAGGGCCCCCGCGGCTATTCCCAGGGGGGAGAGTGGGCAGAGGGCACCCCTTCCAGTAGCTGCCCCTACTGCCACACCCACCAGGGCAGGTAGAATGGGGGTCACATCGTCACTGCACCTCGCTAGGAGGCGCTTGCTGCAGGTAGCCAGGAGGATTCCCCAGCGGGTCACCGGGGGCGGGTCTTCAGCGTCCCCCATTAGTGGGCCCACGTCTATAGTTCAGGCGGCCCCGGCCCCCCAAACACCTATGGCAGGGGAGGATGCAAGGCAGTTCCTGGCTTTGCTGTCTTCCTTTCTGGGGCAGGCCCCAAATGCAGCGTCATCCACCCCTTCCCCCTCTGCGTTGCCCAACGTGACGGCCCAATCATCGGGAGGAGTCGGTGGTACCCATGCTCCGGAGGCTTCCACATCCGCGGCTACAGCTGTCCGGCCAGCCTCTACGGATGCCCCTAACCAAGGTGGACCATTGGAATTGAGCCTCGTGCCTCGGGACGGCACTTCAGGTGGGTCAAAAAAGAAGGGCAAGAGGCGCAGGCGTAGGGATTCCCGCACCTCCTCCTCATCCTCCGGCCGTTCAGATTCTGCTACGTCCGGGGAGGAGGGAGGAAGAAGGTCGCGGAGACGTCGGCGTCGCCACGGGCGACGCCGCCGCCATTCTAGCTCTAGCGGCAGTTCAGGGTCCCCCCTATACCCTAGAGGTCAGGTGGTGCAGTGTGAAAATACCGCGGTGCTTAGGGGCCTGAGGCGCAGCGTGCAAGAGCGGATCAGGGATGGGAAATATGTTAATTTCTTTAAAATGACAGCCCAAGACGAGAAGGACTACCGCACAGCGACGCGAAAAGGGGGGATTGGGGAGGAGGCCTTTTGCACCTACCACCGGTGGCAAGCGGGCCTCTTCATGTTTGCCGCCTGTTACCTGGAAACTAGGCCCCAGGAACACATGAATATGGTGCGTTACATGCACATGATTCATGCTATGTTCCTTACTGATGGGGACTCGACATGGCGATCCTATGACGAGAGTTTCAGAAGGAAACAGTCAGGGCTAGCAATCATGAACCTGGGCTGCAAGGATGTGGAGATTTGGATGGGCCCAAAACCCGCGGCTCCACCAACCGTGGCCCCCACCCCTCCTCCAAAGAAAGCCGCGGCGCCCTTTGGCGCAGGAGGGGGGGCCGGGGGACCTTCCGCTGGTCGCTGCTACGGATATAACGGGGCGGGCTGTTCCCTGGGGGCGCGATGCAAGTACAAGCACTGCTGCACTAAGTGTTGGGGCCCCCACACGGCTAAGGAATGCAAAAAAGGAAAGCAGGGAGGCCCACCAGCTGCGCAAGCGGCAGGGGGACACCCTCACTAAGGCCCCTTCCCCAGTTAGGCTCGACCGCATGGCCAGTTGGCTGGCGGCATACCCCCAAGAGGAGGAGGCTTCCTTCTTGCGGTCGGGATTTGACGTAGGTTTCCGCCTTCCCATTGACGGGGAGGTGTCGACCTCGTCACCCCGAAATTTAAAATCTGCCATACAGATGCCCGGGGTGGTCTTGGATAAGGTTGCTAAGGAGGTTTCACTGGGTAGGATGATAGGTCCTTTCCAGTTCCCCCCAGTGGCCAATTTAGTTTTATCACCAGTGGGAGTGGTTCCCAAGAAGGCCCCTGGCAAGTATAGGCTCATTCAACACCTGTCCTATCCTGTGGGCAGTTCGGTGAATGACGCCATCCCCGAAGTATTGTGCCGGGTTCGGTACCAGTCTTTCGAACAGGCTTTAACAATGGTTCGGGGTTTTGGCCCTGGTGCACTGCTGGCAAAGATTGACATCGAGTCGGCCTTTCGCCTCCTCCCCCTGCACCCGGAGTCGTTTCGGTTCATGGGCTTTCGCCTCCCCACAGGCTTTTATGTGGACAGGTGCTTGCCCATGGGCTGCTCGATCTCCTGTGCTTTCTTCGAACGTTTCAGTAGCTTTCTGCACTGGTGCGTCGTTACGGGATCAGGGGAGTCCGGGGTGGCCCACTACCTGGATGATTTCCTGTGTGTGGGCCCCGCGGAATCATCACGCTGCGGAACTTTGCTCGCATACATGCAGGGTCTGTTCCAGTATCTAGGGGTACCGGTGGCAGCTGACAAGACGGAGGGGCCGGTTTCCTGCCTTTCCTTCTTGGGCATCGAGATCAACACCATTGCCGGATGCTGCAGGCTGCCCCTGGACAAACTGGCCCGTCTGAGGGCGGCAATAGCCCTCGCGCTCTCCACAGGTAAGCTGCAGCTGCGCCAAATGCAGTCTTTGTTGGGTCTGCTACATTTTGCGTGCAGGGTGATTCCCATGGGACGGGTTTTCTGTAGAAAACTTGAGAGATCCGTCTCTGGGGCCAGACATCCCTTACACTTCATACGGCTCTCAGCCGAGCTGAAGAGGGACCTGCGAGTGTGGCTCTCCTTCTTAGAGCAGTTTAATGGGGTCCTCATATGGCCTTCCCCCCCTGCGACAATCACCAACTGCAGTTGTTTACTGATGCCGCGGGAGGGGTGGGTTTTGGAGCATTCCTGGACGGGTCATGGTGCGCCGCACCATGGCCTCCGGAGTGGGTCACCGAGGGCCTCACTAAAAACTTGTTGCTCCTCGAGCTGCTCCCCATAGTGGTAGCTTTGGAGATATGGGGCGATAGGCTGCGCAATGCTAGCATTGTTTTCTGGTGCGATAACTTGGGAGTGGTGCACGCAATCAACCGCCAGGGTTCCTCCTCCCTTCCAGTGGTTCGCCTTTTAGCGCGGCTGGTTTTAAGATGTTTGATGTTGAACGTACACTTCGTGGCAAGACATATTCCCGGGGTGGATAACTCCGTGGCGGACGCCTTGTCCAGGGCTGACTGGGCCAAGTTCAGGGCCCTGGCACCTCATGCTGCTCCCGTTGGTGAATGTTGTCCCTCTTATGTTTGGCAGATGATCAGGCCGGAATGGAGGGGCTAGCCATGCGGGCTATTGCGCCCACGACGCTGCAATGCTATCGGGCGGGTTGGCAGGAGTGGGAGCAGTTTCGGCTGTCTGCCCCTCAAGCAGGTAAGACACCTAATGCGGCCATGGTGGCCTTCGTATGGAGTTTATACTCCTTAGGTCGTTCTGTCGCCTCCGTGCGCAGGATACTGGCAGGGGTGTCTTTCTTTTCTGCCTTGCAGGGTAGGGCGGACCCGTCCCGGTCGTTTTTGGTGTCGAGAGCATTACGTGGCTGGCGGAGGGCCTCGCTGGCACCCCCAGACCGGAGGCGCCCGATTGATATGGCCTTGCTACCAGCTTTGCTGGACACCCTAGGGGACATTTGTTGGCCTGCCTACGAGGTCCTTTTGTTCCGAACGGCGTTTGCAATGGCGTATCACGGGGCCTTCAGGGTAGGAGAGCTGGTGGCTCCGTCGAAACGGGCTCCTTCACCTTTGTCCGTGGACGATTTAGTGGTCCAGGAGGATTCGGTGCTTTGTCACCTGCGACGATCCAAGACAGACCAGGCTGGTAGGGGGAGATGGCTGTCCCTGCTCCCATGTACGGTGGAGGGGGCGTGCCCTGTGGCGCTGGCCACGGCCTTGACGCAGGCACGCCCGGATCTGCCTGGTGCTTGGTTGATGCATGAGGACGGGTCGCCTCTCACCAAATACCAATTTGGGCACATCTTGGGACGGGCGCTGGAGGCCATAGGCCTTGATCCGAAGGAATTTGGGTCGCATTCCTTCCGGATCGGGGCTGCTACCTCGGCGGCTGCGGAGGGCCGCTCCGACGCAGAGATTCAATCTCTGGGTCGATGGCGCTCGGCAGCATTCCGAAGGTACATTCGGCCGTCTCTAGCTATCACTGATCACCATGGTCGACTGGACGCATAAGCGCTCGCCAACTTCCAGTGGGGGCCTTGAGGTGTGTTTTCGCATTCGCCCGGGGGCACAATTTGGCTATAATTACAATCTGGCATGGCGTACTTGGTAGTTTACTCCGGGCGGTGTGTTTTGTGCCTCAAGAGCTGGTCGGCCACGGTTTTTCCTCCTCCCTATCTTCATAACCTGTTCAGCGTGTGAGTGCAATGATGAGTTTTCCTCCAACTAACTAACCTCTTGTATGCATATTTCAGATCGACGGGACGTTAAGTCCGTGTGGATGTTGGGCCATTCGTTTGTGTATTGGGCCTCGCAGGCAAAAATCGCCTCTGATGTATGCATGTTTCCGCAAGCTGGGGAGGTTAGGTGGTTAGGAGTGAGGGGCATGAGGTGGTGTTCACTGCAGGCCCAAATGATCAGTGCCGTTAAGCAGTTTGGGGTCCCGGAGGTCATTATATTCCACCTTGGCGGGAATGACCTTGGACGGGGATCCGTCCTGGAGCTGCGCTCCATGATTGTCCGGGACCTTCACATCATCGCCCAGGTGTTGCCTTCATGTATGTTGGTGTGGTCCTCCATGATATCCAGGATAGTATGGAGGACAGCGAGATCATGCACCAGCATAGAGCGTTCACGCAAGAAGGTGAACTCTATGGTGGCAAGATACCTGTTAGCTAATGGCGGGGGTGTCATTTGGCACAACGCCATCAGCTTCCAGCGCCCTGAGCTATACAGGAGCGACGGTGTACATTTGAGCCCAGAGGGTATGGCTCTGTTTTTAGGCAACATTTTTGCCTGGTTAGCGGCATGGTGCTGAGCGTTTTATTAGTGGTGGCGGTGGCTGCGGCCTAGGGCCTGGCTGTGGCGGTAAAGAACGGTCATGCTTTAAGAACTCTGTGTGTGTGTAGGTAGTGGGGTACACTCTCCCTCGACAACGATTGTCATGGGCCACGCTTCTGCCCGGGGGATGGCCGTCACCACCAGGCCTGGTGGTTGACCAGGGAGAGTGGTCATCCAGCGTTGTATGTATGACTTAGTGATCTTTAACCCCCTCCTTCCTATAATGACCGTTCTTTGGCGCCGCCACCATTCATAGTCTTAGTTTAATTTGTCAAATAAATTTGACATTCTGTTTTGAAACGCCAGCACTTGTGTCGTGTCTTTATTTTAGGATAAGTTTGTTAGATAAGGTTATATAAGTTATATATTTAAGTGTATCAACAGCAGGTGGGACCAAAGGAATACCCGATGGTGAGTTTATTAATACCTTCACCGTTTAAACAACAATTTCAAACAACAATAAAAAAACATATAGTAATAAACCTTAAACTATTATTGCACAATAATATGTATTTTAGTTAGTGTACACTAGTCTTGGTGTTACTAGTTAGTCCAAAAAAATATAAGCGCTTTTGTATTTATTGCCGGGTTCCTTTGTTAACCATATACTGCAGTTCCTGAGCAATCTAAAGTTCCCACCTGAGTCCTGTAAGGTGAGTTTGTAAGTAATAGAAGTTGAATTTATATGAAGTGTTTGTAATCCAATCTAGAAATAGACTGCAAGATATTTACTAGAGATGTGCGGGCTCGGATTTCAGAGATCCGAGCCCCTACGGACGTCATCATTCCGAGCCCGATTCTGAGCAGCGCTCGGAGATTCCCGCCTGACTCGGTCCGTCCGCGTGATTAGAACGTCATCTCACGGCGTCGGATTTCGCGAGGCTTTATAAGCGGCTGCCGCGCCCGCCATCTTCACTCCAGTCAAGTAGTGGGTTGGGAGAGGGTGTGTTGGTGCTGCTGCTGGGGCTTAAACTTGAGGTTGACCTTGAGCTTTTGCAATCGCTGGTGCTGTCTCTCAGTGCTGCTGTGTAGTCTAACTGTGTACTTGTAGTACTACTGTCTCCTCTGTGCGGTCTACCTCTGGTGTGCTGCTGTGCTGTAATTAATTATTTTATTTGCTGGGGCTGTCTCCCTCAGTGCTGCTGTGTACTCTGTTCTCCTCTGCTTAGGAGAACAGTCTAACTGTGTACTTGTAGTACTACTGTCTCCTCTGTGCGGTCTACCTCTGGTGTGCTGTGCTGTAATTAATTATTTTATTTGCTGGGGCTGTCTCCCTCAGTGCTGCTGTGTACTCTGTTCTCCTCTGCTTAGGAGAACAGTCTAACTGTGTACCTGCCTGTAGTACTACTATCTCCTCTGTGCTGGGGCATACCTCTGGTGCTGTGCTGTGTCATTTATTATATATATTAATAATTAATTAATTATATTAAATAAATATATATATAGTCCACTGGTGCTGCCTGCACTGAATTTGCCAGTCTGGTGGTCTGGGGCTCACTGCCTAATAAATATAACTGCCGTATATCTAGTTACCTGTGTGGTATGGGGCTCACTGCCTAATACTGCCGTATCTACCATCTGGTCTGGGGTCTGTGTGGTCTGGGGCTCACTGCCTAATAAATAATTAAATACTGCCGTATATCTCTACCTTTGTGGTCTGGGGCTCACTGCCTAATAAATATCTAAATATATATTAATTGCACTCCAGTGGCGCTGTTCTGTGACATAACTCCGCTGCAGTGCCACTCTTACATGAGCCACGTGTTTGTGCCGCACACTTGTGTGGCTTAGCATAGTTATCCAGCTACATCGGTGCAACTTTTTGCCCTAAAAACAATATTGTGAGGTGTGAGGTGTTCAGAATAGACTGGAAATGAGTGGAAATGAATGTTATTGAGGTTAATATAGCGTAGGAGCAAAAAAAAAAACCAAATTCTGCGATTTTAGCTGTTTTTATGCTTTTTTAACAATAAAATCAGAACCCAAAACCCCAAAAAATCCAAACACAAAACACTTAGGAGGTGTTTTGCCAAAACCCATTAGAACCCAAAACCTCAAGGTAATCAGAACCCAAAACCCGAAAAGTGGCCGGTGAACATCTCTAATATTTAATGAAGGATTCAATAAACGAGTTCCCGCTATGAAGGATCTGTTCTTTCCTAATAGACTGTACTTTCCGAAATGGAATTTGTGTTATTAAACAATCCACACTTGTATTCAATGTTATATAGTTCTACTATATTGGTTTGACTGAACTGTTGCTGCTGTATGCAAAAAGGAGTATATTCTCTTATGCTGTGTACACACGGGGGACATATATGGCTCAGCCATATATGGCTCAGCCATATATGGCTGAGCAATATATTGCTCAGTTTCTCCTTTACATCAGCGACCAGAGATGGTCGCTGATGTAAAAGAAACTGCCGGGGGGAGCCCGCAGTGGAAATCAGCTGGTCGCAGGAGCATGTTCCTGCGACCAGCGATCACCACAGGGGCAAAAACGGGAGCGCGCACCCGGCGATATATCGCCGATGCACACTCCCATTGCGGGCAATATGGTCGCGCAGCGACCATATTTCCCGCGATTTTGTCCTAAATCGCCCCCGTGTGTACGCACCTTTAGATGCTAGAGAGAATTATGTTCTGTTAATGAAACACTATCAGCTGATACTAGTGTAATAACAATGTCAGACACTTTTCCAGTCCACAAAGTGTCAGTTTCATAGCTGTTTGAAGTGAAAACTTTAATAATGCTCTACGAAGAAACTTTTGTATCCTGCTAGTAATACTGTACTGTTAGGTTCCCAAAGATCTACTGTATGCAGCTGTCTATTATTAAATACAGCTTTTTTTTTATTCCTGATGTAATTTATCTGCAGTCTCGGGAAAGGTTTTCCCCAAGATCATCTGTAGTGTAGTCTTTCTGTATAAAAGCCCACAGTGGTATCCTTTATCTCTCTGGGCAGTATTCAATGAGAAAAGTTCTCCTTGTTTTGTGGAGAATTTGTGCTTTGTTCGCCTTGGACGGAGCATTTTGCTCTCCAAAAGCGAGCAACCCTATTCAATGTGAAATATTCTCCGTCTTTCTAAGTGATTTTCTCCGTGTCTCTCCGTGTAGCAATTCTCCATCTTTTGATGGGGAGCTGGAATGTGAACTTTTAAACTAAAAGGTTTTTTTTTTTAATTTTGGTGTCAAAAAATCAGTTTTTTTTTTCTGTGAAGGGGCATGTTATTTTTATTCATGTGCTTATAGCACATGAATATATATTTAATTTTAAAAACAATATTTTTTTAAATTTTTTTTTTTTTTTTTTTTACACAGTGCAGCCAGCAGGGGGCCGGAGCGATCGAGCCGCTCATTACATATTCATATATTCACTGCACCCGATCGTTAATATGCACAAACGGGTGCAGTGAATACTGGGTCCCCCGCTGGCTATAGGGGGGGGGGCAGCCTGTGCTGCCTGGGTCCCGGAGAGCCCCCCTCCCCTCCACATTCCTCTGGAGCAGCCAGGGAGACTTTAATCTCTCTGGCTGCTTCTGTCCCCCGGCTCCCTGAAAGCTCCCTGCCGCAGACGCTCGTCCGCTGCAGGGGTTAAGACTCGCCGCGAGTGGCGGCGAGTCTTAACCACATTGAATAGAGGGAGCAGGAGTGGCAGCGAGCCCTCCGGAACACGGAGAGTGCATGGAGAGCGAAATAAAACGCTCTCCATGCACGGAGAACTTTCTCATTGCATACTGCCCTATATCTTATCACTTTGTACTCCTTACACCTAGGACTTCTGTACTTTCTCAAATTTTCCCTGTATACAGCTTAACCCTTTAGTCTGTCATTCACAATTTCTCTGCTGCTGAAGTATAACATTCCTCCCAACTTTTGGCTAACTTCTGAAAAGGGGGCGCGGCCTCGAGAAAAGGGGGTGTGGCCTCACGGGTTGACATGAACTCCGGCCACGCCCCATTTTCGACGCTCGTCGGCGCTGAATAGACACTGTGCGCATGTGCACAGAGTCTATTCTTGGCAAGCTGGGGGGGCTCCCAACTGTCCCCCCCCACCACGGGACAATGGCGGCCCTGGGCGGGACGTGGGAACGTCCTTGAATATCGGGACATTCCCGCGGTAAGCGTGACAGTTGGGAGGTATGGTATAATTAGCTGCTCTCTTTATACACAAATACTTGTATTGTACTTAAACTCATTTTCCCTCTCACTCTCCTTCTCTCACTTTTGTGCTGCTGGAGCTGTAATGATCTTGTAGACCAGGGGTGTCAAACTCAAATTCATCGGGGGCCGCATCAGCAGTTTGGTCACCCTCAAAGGGCCGGTCCCCCAAAAAGTACAAATCACAGAAAACTTGTACAAGGTGTACTTTAAAGCAGTATGAAACAGGACATGCATATAACAATAATGCAATAACAAAAATGGTGGGCCATCAAACACAGAGCTATGCTGCAGAAATTTAATTCCACATCCAGTACTAATAATATTGAGGTGCAGGGTTCAGTGGTAGACAGGGACAGAAGGTACAGAGCTGCCTTAGGGATGCTAGAGGAGGTGACACCATTTTGGGAAAGACATTTTAATGTGGGCTAGCAAGATAGACATGCAGTGACTAGAGGAGAGCATGGCCTGGTGTGTAAATGTCACCCTCAGTGACAGAGATCCCCACTAGGGTGGCCAATCCCGGGATCGGCGGGATCCCGGGATTTGGCCCCTAAAACACCGGGATTTCAATCCCGGGATTGGAGTTTCCAATCCCGGGATTTCGGGATTAGACTGCGCATGCGCAGTCTAATGCCGGCCAGCGTCTGAGCATGTGCTCAGACACTGCCCGGCTTCTCCCTTTCCCGGCAGTACATCCCTGCGCAGCGTGACGAGTACAGAGGTCACGCTGCGCAGGCCAAGCAGCTGCACAGAGCCAGTGTGGCTCTGTGCAGCATGCGTTTGCCCCTGCCCACCAACCCGGCTGGCTCCCCAGAAGCCCACCCCCGGCTCGCTGCCCGCCCTGCTAGCCGCTACCCGCCCATCCACCCACCCTCCAGGCCGGCTCCCCGCCCATCCGGCCGGCTCCCCGCCCATCCACCCGCCAACCCACCCGGCTGCCTGGCTCCACAGACACCCGGCCGGCTGGCCGGCTGCCCACCCACACACCCGGCCGCACCGCACCCCTGCCCACATGTGAGTAAATATGCGGGCGGCCGGGGTGCGTTTTTTAAATTACGGAAGCCAATCCCGGGATTCCGGGAATCCCGGGATTGGGCATTTTTCAAACCCGAAATCCGGGATTGAAAAAATGCTCCGGGATTGGCTTCCCTAATCCCCACGTACAGCGACCAGCCCGAGCTATACACTACTAACCTATTTCTTAAATATAGTCTTTTTATTTACTTCTCAATTTCATTTTTATACATATATAGATATAAAAAAAAATTTACTCACATACATAACAAAATACTTGTTAATAAGTACAAAAGACATACACAAGATGCACATATAAAAAAAACATTTCATTTGACAAAATACATTACACCCATACCCCACCCACCCCCACCCACCCCCCCCTACCCCACCAGAGAATTGTCTATCTATTCTTTATCCTCCCCTAATCCTGTCCCACCATTCCTCCCATTGATTTCTAACCACAGTGTATATATTTTTTTTTTAGGCTAGGATTATACATATATATTTGTGTCTATTCCCCGTTATAATATTTTGACTTAATCCATATATCCCATATTTGGTGGAATTTATACATATTTCCTCTCTTCGTGTACATATACCTTTCATGTGCAATTGTGCTATTAACCAAATTTATCCATTGTTTAATATTTGGGCTCTCATGTGCCAGCCACTTCCTTACTATCAAGACCTTTACTAGTGAAACTAAATTCATTATACATTGTGTTTGAAATTTATTTGTGCCCATTTGTGTTTTACAACTTAATAAACATATTTTTTCATTCACCACACTTTCTCTAACACCTATTTGTCTAATTTTTTGTCCTACAAGTTGCCACAATTTTTGTATATGTCTACATTGCCATATCATATGTAGGAATGTTCCCTGTTCTAAACTACATTTGGGACACAAATCATTTTTACTATTGTCATATTGTCTTAGTTTGACCGGGGTCACATACACTCTATGTACAATGAAGAGCTGAATTTGCTGAAACCTTATTGATGATGTTGCCTTCATTGGGGAGGCAAGAGCGTTTCCCCATTCCTGGTCACTGATATTTCCTATATCCTTACTCCAATCATTCCTATTTTTTTCTATCTGGCTGTTTTTTATTTTTTCCACAAGTATTTTGTATATCCCTGAGACCTTTATATTTTTTTCCGGGTCTAACATTTTTTTAACCGGGGACTCTTGTATATTTACATTCTCTCTTCCAAATGTCGCCCTCAGCCCATTTCTTAATTGGAGATATCGGAAGAACATATTTTTATCTATGTTATATTCTTTTGCCAACTGCTCAAAAGTCTTAATCCTCCCGCCTTCATATACTTGGTAGATTGCTCCTATACCATATCGCCCCCAACACACTTTAAGTTCCTTAATCCTTAGTCCACTATTTTCTCCCTTAGTCCTAATAGCCCAAATTGGAGTTTCGGGGTCCACTCCCTCATATCCCAGTAGTTTGTTCGTTTGATCCCATATTTTCTTTGCCTGTTTGATCAGTGTTTTTTTTGTTTTTCCCTTACAATTATCTAAAAGGATATGCTTTGGGGAGTCTCCCTCTCTGGCCTGGTTCACGAGTTCTTTTAAGTTTTCATCCCCATCTTCTATTAACCATCTCTTCAGATGCCATAGTTGTGATGCCATGTAATATAATTTAAAATGTGGCAGCCCCAAGCCCCCTTGCTTTTTACTTCTATTTAATGTATCTATTTTTATTCTTGCCCTTTTATTTCCCCAAATAAAGGTGGAGGTTATGCTATCCAGTTTTTTAAAGATCTTCATTGGTATGGGCACAGGCGACTGCTGAAAAATGTATAACATCTTTGGTAAGACCACCATCTTCACCAAATTTACCCTACCTGATATGGATAGGGGCAGCTTTACCCAAGATTTAGTTTTTCCCTGATACCATATTATTATAGGGTCTATGTTTAACTTTATAAAGTTTTCTGCACTGTTTGATATGTAAATACCCAGATACTTCATACTTTCCGTCCATTTCAATACACCGCCTAATATTATACTTCGGGGACTCTCTCCACGATGTGGCATTATACTGGACTTATCCCAGTTGATCTTAATTCCTGATTTTTCCCCGAACTCTTCTAGTATTGATAATACAATTGGTATTTCCCTCCCTTGATCGGCCAAGTAAATCAACATGTCATCTGCATAAGCAGATATAATCTGTTTATTCCTTGAGCCCTCAGTCCGACCCAGGCCCCTTAATTCTGAATTTTGTCTTAAGGCGCATGCCAATGGCTCTATCGCGAGGTTGAACAAGACAGGGGACAGGGGACACCCCTGTCTCGTTCCCCTCCCGAGCTCAAATGATTCTGTCACATGTCCATTGACCTGGACCCTGGCTTTAGGCGTTGCATATAAGGCTTTGATCCAGTTAATACACTTCTCTCCAAATCCGAATCTCCTGAGTACCTCCCATAGGTATCCCCACTCTATACTATCATATGCCTTAGCGGCATCCAATGATAAAATGACAGACTCCCCCCCACTTGTTTGGTCGATCTGGGTATTTACATAGAACCTACGGATGTTAATTGCAGTGCTCCTATCTTTTCGAAAACCCGTTTGATCCTCATGAATGAGTTTTTCCGCAGCCGCCTCTATCCGTTTTGCTATCACTTTGGCTAGAATTTTTGCGTCCATATTTATCAAGGATATAGGTCTGTATGCATCCATAGAACTTGGGTTTTTATTCTCTTTTAATATTAAAACTATCATGGCCTCCCCCATTGATTCAGGAATTTGCCCTCTCTGCATACACCTATTTAATAACTCTGTGATTTTAGGAGTCATTTGGTTGCAAAATTTTTTATATAGTTCGGATGGTAATCCATCACACCCTGGTGCTTTTCCTCCCGGGGATGTATTTATGGCCTCTCTAACCTCTTGTTCTGTGATAGGGCCCTCCAAAATTTCTCTGTCCTCCTCCTTTAGTGTGGGAACCTTAATTCCCCGCAGGAACATTGTTATCTCCTCTTCTGTGCTTGAGGATGTGGTTGCATACAGGTCTGTGAAATACTGAAGGAAGGCTTCTGCTATTTGTGGGGTTGTCTCTGCCATACTTCCGTCCTTTCTACACACCTGGATTATGTTATTCGATTTGTTTTTCTCCCCCATAGCTAATTTTGCCATAAAGCTACCAGGTCTATCGTATGTTATATACCTATTATGTGAAAGAAAGGATTCTTGTCTCACTGCACGCTTCTGGACTTCATCCTTCCACGCAGCATTCGCCTTGACCCATTCCCTTTTTGCCTCTTCCGTTCTATCCTGCCAATATTTCTCTTCCATGGCCTTACTGGTTTTTTCAGCTTCTACATTTTTTTCCCTAGACCCTTTTTTTAATTTGTGAGATCCTTTTTATAAGGGCACCCCTCATGGCAGCTTTACCAGCGTCCCACACTATGTCTTCCGATGCTGTTCCTTCATTATCATCAAAATAGGTCTCCCATTCCCCTATGATCTCCAGGCCAGCACCCATCTGCTCCAGCCAAGATGGGTGGCACTTCCACATTCGCCTGCCCCTATCTAATTGATCTTTGACTTGGACCATGATGGGTGCATGGTCTGAGATCCCTCTTGCCATATATTCCACCCGCTCTATCAGAGGGAACAGGGTATCATCCATGAACGCCATATCTATTCGAGAGAAGGATTCGTAGGAGTGTGAGTAGCAGGAGTACGTCAATGTTTTAGGATGTTTCTCCCTCCACCAATCCCTCCAACCTATGTCCTCCATAAACCGGTGTAACCCTTTATTCCCACCCTGGGCGCTCATATTTCCCTTCCTCCATCTATCCATGCTAGGATTAAGTACATTATTTAGGTCCCCCAAACAGAGTACAGCGGCCCCCTCTGACTTTGCAGCGAATTCCACCGCTTTTTTCAACACATCGTATTGAAATGGCGGAGGAATATACACTGCCATAATACATATCTGGGTATTATGCAGTTGACCATGTAAAAATACGTATCTTCCTAAGGGATCTATTTCTTTTCTTTCACATATAAAGGGAACATTTTTATGTATCATAACAGACACACCCCTTGCAGCATTTGAAAAACAGGAATGATATACACTACCCACCCATGCCCTTTTTAGGGCCAAAACTTTTTCCCCTACCAAATGCGTTTCCCCTAGACATACAATTTGTGCCCCATCTTTCTTGATTTGATTCATCACCATTGCTCTTTTTATCCTATCATTTAGGCCGCGTACATTCCAATATACAATTTTTACCATTTTTTTTTTTTTTTTTCCTTTTCCTACTAGGTGTTTTCTTATTTTGATCAATTTTCAGGACATTTTTAGGCAGACGACAATATACATTTTTAGACAATTCTCTACCATACCCCTTCCCTCCCTCCCTCCCTGTATACCACCCTCCTTGCAGTATACCTTTTACCCATACCCCACCCCCCAATCCCCCCTACACACAACCAATCACTTGGGGCAATATAACCTCCTGATGATCACTCTCTTGGGTGGGCCCACTGACATATTCATTTCTCATATTGATACTACATTGGGAGAGAGACAAAAAAAAAAAAAACCATCGTCCATTGGTGGACCTGATACATATTTCTTTTCTACATCTGATTTTAGCAGTATTGTGTTTTTATCTCGTTATTTCCCTTCCTTAGGTCTATAGCTGTCCAACCAACCAGTCACATCCTCTGGACTGCTGAAAAACTTCGTTTGTCCTTCCACAATAATCCTCAACTTTGCAGGGAACATCATTGAGTATTCAATGTTATATTCTCTTAACCTCTTCTTTATATTCACATATTTCAGTCTTTCTTTTTGCACTTCCCTAGCAAAGTCCGGGAAAACCATCACATTGCACCCTTCTACAACCAAATTCTGGCTTCTGGATTTACGGATTATAATATCCCGGTCCCTGAAATTTTATATTTTTGCTATCAGCGTCCTTGCTGGGGCTCCTGGTGGTTGGGGTTTCATAGGCACCCGGTGTGCTCTCTCCACACAGAATTGTATCGAGAGAGTCTCCTTGCCGAACTGGGCTATCAGCCATTTTTCTAGCCACATCTCCGGGTTGGCTCCCTCTGTTTTTTCGGGTATACCAATTAGTCTGATATTATTGCGCCGTAGGCGCCCCTCCATTTCCGCCATCTGACTCTGAACCTGTGCAACTGAGCCAGTTAGTTTTTTAATCTGTTCCACCATAGGGCCCTGTATATCTTCAACCTGGGATATTCTATCTTCCGTCTCCTTAATTCGGGTCTGCATATTTTGGACTGATTGTCTTAGGAGTACAATTTCAGTTTGGGTCTGCTCAATTTTGCCACTTAACCTTTCCTCACTGCCATTGATAGCTTCCAGTAGCTTTTGGACTGAAGCTTCTGGGACCGGATCTACAACCATTGATCTTGACATCAGTGATTTGTTTGGGGACAGGACTCACGGGGTTCCATATTAGGGGGTTTGGGCTGATTACTGGTATTTCTTGCGAATTTTTCTAGCTTTGCAGCAGCCGCAGTTTGCCCAGTCTTGCCCATAGTTCTAGTGTTATATTTGGAAAACAGCTTGCCTTCCCCCCGTGTTTTCTCCCCTGTTCCCCTGTTTTGTACAGGCTTTGTGTGTTTGTGCCCCGGTACCTTGAAGCCACCTCTGGCTGTCCGTCACTCCACCGTACTCAGGGTCCTTCTCTTTTATGTAGAACAGTCCACTGGGGGAGCGTTCACCCCACTCAGTGACGTTAGGAGCTGCTGGGCTGTCGACCGGGACCGCTGGGCAGCCACTTGTGGGATCTTGCTGTCTTTTTATATCCCCCACCTCCGCACTTCTCCAGCGGCACTCTCCCACTGGCAACAGCCCACCGGTCTTCTCTCACCCAGTCACTGCGTACACCGTGGCGGCGGGTAAATCAGCCACAGTCTCCCTCTAACTGCCGAGTCTCTCTGGCTCGCCGTCTGTCTGTGACGAAGCTCCGGCTCACCACCCGCTGCCCGCGTCTCTCCACGCTGCCCCGTCTGACTGTAGCAGAGCTCCGGCTCACCACGCGCTGTCCGCGTCTCTCAGTACAGACGTCACACACCGTCACCTCTCTGCGTCTATACACCCGGTCCACAGGATACAAGGATACTCGGGCTGCTAGGCGATGTCGGGGCCTCCGACTCCGTTTCAACTTCGTGGCACTCCTCACTCTCCAACCTCCAATACGTAAGATTCTTTCAGTTATAGACCTGACACCGCTCGTGCTTCAGTCCACCATATGCACGGTGGTTTTTTCTCTCCCGCTGTTACTTCACACACAGCATGTCAGCGGGCTCACAGGCTCCCGCCCTACACAGAGACTTCCGTGATCACGCCCCCCTCCAGGTTACCACTACTAACCTATTTCAGTCAGCCGCCTCGCACACACGGTTACCGCTACTACCAGCAGTCCAGCACGGATCGCCAGCTGCGTGACGTCCCAGCAACCAACCCCGCAGCTCCGGCGAGCGAGCGAGTGGGGGGTGGGTGGGTGAGAGGAGGTGGGTGGGTGAGAGAAGGTGGCCTAGGCAGGAGCTGGGACACACTGCCCCTGCGTGCTATCTCCTCGCGCAGGCCACATGACGAGGTCTGGCGGGCCGGATTTGACCCGCGGGCCTTGTGTTTGACACCCGTGTTGTAGACTATTGACTGTCAGGATGCCTTTATTATTACTTCACTGTGAGCACTGAAGGGGTTAATAGTTCTTTATCACAGGGTTGCTGATCTAAAGCTGTGCTAAAACCCGGTGCAATGTTTATGATACTCTAACTTAAGGTGAGTACACACGGGTGCAATTTCATGTAAAATCGCTGGGAATATGGTTGCTGAGCTGTAAAATCGCCAGCTGCGCGCTCCCGTGTGCACTGCCTAATGGTCGCTGGTCGCAGGAGCATGCTCCTGCGACCAGCGGCTTTCCCTGGCGATCGCTGTGCCAGGAGGACAGCGCCGGGGAGATCAGCGTTGATCTCCCCAGCCCCGTGCCGCTGCTCCCTCCCTCCTCCCATCAAAGTGACAGCAGCAGCGCCTGCTGCTGCTGCGCTCCCCCTCCGCCCCGTAGCAGTGTCTCCTTTTCATCGCCAATGAAAAGGAGACACTGAGCAATATGATTGCTGGGGATATATTGCTAGCAATATATCCCCAGCAATCATATTACCCCGTGTGTACACAGCATTAGAGTAGTAGCGATCTTTCCCTTGCTGTAAGGCAGTTGCAGTGAGGTGTCATATATCATCTGTCAGTCTGCACTTAGGAATCTTTCCCTGTGTAGCTATGAGTGATGCAGGGGTTTGGACAGCACTCACCAATCCCTGTTCTTTACTCTTTAGGCCTCCGCCCAATCTCCTCCCAGATGCCACCAGGGCAGGCGACAGGGGGGGTCAAGGGGGACAAGTGTGACGGGCCCCAGCAATCTCAAGGGCCCCAGAGCTTCCATGCCCCATCATAGGCCGCTGGCACTGTAGCCTCAGTCTCTGGCTCCTGTACTTTATAGCACATGCACGGGTCGTCTGTTCCGTGCCTGCTTGTAGTGCTCGCCGTCTTTTGTGAAAGTGACAGGCCAGCAGAAGGCAGCAGCCAGGAGCCAGGCCAACAGGACTGAGAACAAGAGAAGTCTTCACCTGAAAGCAGGATCTGGAGCAGCGAAAGGTTAAATGAGGCTCGTACAGAAGAGGGTTGTGTGGATTTGGGATTAGGTGGGGGCCCCAGAAATATAAATGTACAGGGCCCCAAGATTTATATTGCCAGCCCTGGATGCCACCTCCAATGATGATGTGCCGCACCTCCGGTACCTCCCACCGGAATGTACGCTATCTGCCCAGCCAGATATTTATGCCACCTGTCAGCGTCTGGTCAGCTGTAGAAGCTGCCATCATACGGAACCTCTGGTAGTTGTCTTTTCTCCCTCACAGGTCCGTTCTCCTATCTGCAGGGCTGCACACTTCTGCTCTCCTCAATCTCCTCAGGAGAATTCCCCCCCCCCCCCCCCCCCCCCCCCCCCCCCCCCCCCCCCCCCCCCCCCCCCCCCCCCCCCCCCCCCCCCCCCCCCCCCCCCCCCCCCCCCTCTCCTCCCCCTTTTATACATTCAGTTTGAATGTACAACTTTATTTAACTATTTACCTGGGGTACAATAAGTTCAATCCAAAGTCTCTCCCCCAACTGCAGGGAGAATGGAACAGTCCTTTTACCAACTGCTATGCATATACTGGAAGGGTAATACCACCTCATTATAATGGAGGGGGGTTTGTTCCACATGCATTTTCCAACAAGTACTAACTATTTCACAACATTTTCTGTGAAAAGTTCTAGTTATATTTTGTTCCTCCGGCGAACAATTCAGCAACCCAGCCACGGGACAACAATACAAGATTCGACGCCGATTAGATTGCAATAGCAAATTTGTAGTATATTCCTTGACCTGCCCCTGCAATTTGCTCTACATTGGTAAGACCTCAAGAATGTTCAAAGAAAGACTTAGCCAGCATCGCTCCTCCATCAAGAAAAGCCTCACTGCTACTAATGAAAATCTGGACCTCAAATTCCTACCAGTAGCCAGACATTACCTGGAAAAGAAACACAGAATGGATCAACTTACCTGCCACATCATAGACCACATACCCCCATTAAAAAGAGGCGGGAGACCGAGACAGACTACTACTCCAGCGTGAATTACAATGGATATTTCGTCTAAACACCCTTACGCCCAATGTAGTGGCGGAACTCCGGGAGACAACGGAGGCTCCCGCCGCCGGGCGCTGCGCCCTGAAGGGGCACTTCTGCTGTTTGACTGCTCAAGCCAGAGCAGGTATTTTCTGAGCCTCCCTCTCCCCGTCACTCGCCGCCAGGGCCGGCCGACGCAGAGTGCGTGTCTGCTTATAGCGCCAAACTGATGAGGCTGCTGCTGTACCAGCAAACCAGCTGCAGCCGCGCTAGAGGTACAGTAGCTGGAGGTCCCCGTCGGCCTGCCCGGCTCTCCCTTCGGTTTTACCTGCTCACAGCCCGCTGCTAGTAGCTGCAGGGGGAGGGCTCCTTAGCGCTGGATCACCACAATGAGTCCCACAGTGGGATAGTTGGAAGATTCACCCCTGCAACAAGTTCCTCGCCCCCTGTGAATCATGGCCTTTCCTGCACTGCATAGTCATCCTATAATGCAGACACTGAGCACACCTCCCTGGAGGCACCTCTGCTGATATTATGGTACTATGGATGGTATAAATATTTTTTGGGGGGGGGAGGGGGATATGTGTATATTCAGAGGAATGTATATATATTTATATGTGTGTACATGTATGGGAGGTTTTATATCTCTATAAGAAGTATATATTGGGGAGGGGTATGTGTATATATGCATATAGGAAGTATGTGCATGTGCAGGAGGTAGCATATATACGTTTATATGGGGGGGGGGTGCATATATGGGAGAATGTATATGTGTATTTTTGGAGTGTACGCAGTTCTGCACTTTCTTCAAGCACTGATTTTTGTTAATTGTATTTTTCTCTCCTCTCACCCACTCTCTTTCTAACCCTGACACTCTATTGCACTGCCCTCATTTCCTCACTTTACCTGACTCCCCCCTCCCTCTTTCCTATCTCTCATTCTCCTCCTCTCTATCTCTCTATCGTGTCTCCTATCTCATTCTCCCTTTATATATATATTTACCTATGGGGGGGGGCACCAGCGTTTATCTTGCCTCCGGGCTACATAGATGAACTTACGCCACTGGCCCAATGGACTCAATGAAGACTTTAAGATGAGTTGTTTTCTCTAGCTTGCACATACTGTGTACCTTAGTGTACTAATATACAAGCTACAACTCTCTTTAACCTCCTGGGACGGATTTAAGGTCCACTAACAGACAGTGTCTTTGTACACTCCCGTACAAACAGTACTTTAATGTACTACCCCAGTTCTCTACACGTTCTCATGATTATTTGGTCCTGTTTATTACTCTGCTTCACACATATGCCCAGTAAGCCCTATTGATCTACGGGAGGGAATAGACAGGTGCTCTACGTTTGAGTACTTGTTTATACACCCATCTTTTAATTGCACATCATACACCAACATCCTCCGGTATTGCACCGCCGTGTGCACCGGAATGTAAATGAATTTTCTCATTACCTGCTACTGTCATCATAGGCATTGGCTTTATATCTGTGGTGATCCATATGGACTTTGAACTATTGATCTGATTTATCATGCACTTGAATGCATATGCACTGTCTGTAGCTGGGGAAGCATGCGGTGATTGATGCTATGTGGAGCAACCTAGAGATTTTGATTGTTTAGAGCAATGTCCTTTTCTGCAAGGAGTTTTGATGTACTCCCCTCCACAACAACATTATTTTCATATAGCGTTCCACGCTATTCAGCCTCACGCATACTGTTGCCTCCCCACCGCATAGTACACTATCAGACCTTTTGTCCGCTCCCCGCTTGGTGCCTAATTCACTCAGCACGCTCCATGGAGATACCATCCTCCAGCAGCCCAGTCTCCCCCGTCCCGATACCCTCCTTCACCCAGTTATATTTCCCTGCACTGTACAGCAGGGACACTTAGCAATCACATTCTGGCAGGCACGTTATAACAGTTAACACCACGGCCGCTGTGTGAGTAATGTAGATATCACAGCGCTGATACTGTACATCGCGCTTTGCAGCTTTTGACAGTCCACGTCACAGGGGATTCCCTGATGACGCGCCTCCTTTTTTCTTCTAACCATGAGTGCTGGTCTTTTCCTGTCCTACACACCTAGACTGGGTAATTGCTGTTTAAAATACTATCTGGACCCTGCACCAACCGTTTTTTACTATTTGCATTGAGTGCTGTTTTTTCTAAAAAGACTTTGTATCCCTCATGAGGGATAATTAATAATCAAGCCATGAAAGAAGTTCATAATAACCAGTGGCGGATTCAGGGGGGGGGGGCACGTGCCCCCCTGTCATTTCATTTTGTAGCTGAGGACCAGGGCTTTCCAACGAGCCCAGCCCCGTGTCTCTAGCCCCCAGGGAACCAGAGATATCGCCTGGCAAAGCTGTAACGTTTTTTCCCCATAGGATAATATGGGACCCGTCAATTCTGACCCCCACCCGGTTCCGACGGCTGCCAGTTCCCCCCCTGGCATCACAGAAGCTTGTGGTTGATCTCATTCAATTCCAAATCGGGCCTTTAATATGATACCAGGCTGGTCCATATCGGTCAATCGGTTCCAGAGATATTACGTGTAAACTAATTTTTTTATTTTTGAAATATAATTTCATGGTTGTTCATGTTCTTTGAGGGCAGATCACTCTGGAACCAAACGTTCCAATTTCACTGGACCAAAATCATTCAAAGCCCACTCAAAAGTTCTTCAATATGATACTTGTCTCATGTAAATGGATCAGTTGGTTCCGAAGATATAGCCGGTTAAATAAGATAACTGCTTAAAGAGGGGGAGAGGTGGTTTTCTCTCCCCCTCACACCAGAAAATGCAGGGACTAGGCTGGTGTAAAAGGGGCCAACCTGGGAATGCATTTTCTGGTGTGAAAGGGGTATTATTTCAAATAGCCGGGACCTGCAGTGCTCTGAATACAGCCAGGCTCTGCCAATGTCAGTGGCTATAACTTCTGCCTGGCGGCTGTCCCCCATTTACCACGAGCATGTATTCCCCTTGGCAATGAGCATGTAATCCCACATGGCAATGAGCATGGAACCTCTGGCAATTAGCATGGAACCCTTGGCAATGAGCATGTAGATAAGCAGCACTTATGTAGCATAATTTTTAATAGGCATTATGGTGTTTGACATAATACATAATGGACATAATGGCGTGTAACTTAACGTGTAATGGACAATGAGTGTAAATGTTTAATGCGCGCCTTTGGTGGACAATGTTCCTGTTTATGAAACGTATTGTGAATTTTGTCTTAATCTGTGTGGCATTATGTGAATTCTGGCTCAATCCGTGTGGCATTATGTGAATTTTGTCTCAATCCATGTGGCATTATGTGAATTTTGTCTCAATCCGTGTGGCATTATGTGAATTCTGGCTCAATCTGTGTGGCATTATGTGAATTTTGTCTCAATCCATGTGGCATTATGTGAATTTTGTCTCAATCCGTGTGGCATTATGTGAATTTTGGCTCAATCCGTGTGGCATTATGTGGATTTTGGCTCAATCCGTGTGGCATTATGTGAATTTTGGCTCAATCCGTGTGGCATTATGTGGATTTTGGCTCAATCCGTGTGGCATTATGTGAATTTTGGCTCAATCCGTGTGGCATTATGTGATTTTTGGCTCAATCCGTGTGGCATTATGTGAATTTTGGCTCAATCCGTGTGGCATTATGTGAATTTTGGCTCAATCCGTGTGGCATTATGTTTATTTTGGCTCAATCCATTTGGCATTATGTGAATTTTGGCTCAATCCGTGTGTTATTATGTAAATTTTGGCTCAATCCGTGTGGCATTATGTGAATTTTGACACAATCCATGTGGCACTATTTGAATTTTGGCTCAATCCATGTGGCATTATGTGAATTTTGGCTCAATCCGTGTGGCTTGATGTGAATTTTGACACAATCCATATGGCATTATTTGAATTTTGGCTCAATCCGTGTGGCATTATGTGAATTTTGGTTCATTCCATTTGGCATCATGTGTAAGGGGCAAGTATAATGGGGTCTAGTATTTTATTGCATAATGTGTAGAAGTTGTATATGGTGTTGTACACTACACTCAAGGACACGCCCCCTGTTGAGTGGCCACACCCCATTTTCCAGAGCGCGCCTTCGGTGCGCGCACAACTGCATCCTTCACTTTTGTCACCATGGTGGGCCTGCGTACTTTAAATGCCAGGGCCTATTTTTAATCCCATTCCCACCCTCTCTCTGCCGCTCTCTTAGCATGTACACTGACACCACTAACACCGCCCCTCCCCCACCTAAACCCTCTTTTATCATGGTGCCCCCCTGTCATTTTATCCTGGATCCGCCCCTGATAATAACAGCATAACCATGTACAGTAACGGAGTGTACAAAATCCTAACACAGAGGTCATGTATCTTGTCCAATGTTTGGTAGATATTATAACACGGTAAACAGTCATTTTTTCAAAATTTATACACCTCCAAAATACACCATACACATATTTTTATGTATTATTCAATATCCCTATTTGGGACCCTGACAATATGGGGTCACATACATCTCACCCTATGAGGCCGGGGATCCGTGCAGTCACTCAATGTGTTTCTAATGTAGGGTACACACCAGATCAATCATGATCATGAGCAGATCATGAGACGATCATACGATGGTCGCACGATCTGTTGGAGCACACGACCTGCTAGCCGTCTGCATACAATCCAATCACAATCTGTACCATACTTGCCTACCTGACCCTCTCCATGCGGGAGAAAATGCTCTGCTCCTGGACTTCCCTGGGTAATGTATGATTGCCAGCACTTGTGGTAAAACACCTTTACGTATGTATGCATGTATGTATGTATGTATGTATGTATGTATGTATGAGGAAGGCAGTATATGTACTGTATGTAATGTGAGACCCCATTCCCACCCATCTGTCCATCTGTTTGTATGTCTGTCCATCTACTGTATTTCTCCATATCTGGATTCAGTATTGAATCCCGGCGGTCGGGATCCCGGCGTTCAGAATCCCGACGCCGGAATCCCGACAGCCGAAATGCCGACAAGGGGTGGACGTGGATCGCCCCCCCCTTGCGGGCTTGCTGCGCTCGCCACGCAGCGGGCCCGGTGCCTCGATACGCTCGGCACACTAATTTATTCTCCCTCCAGGGGTGTCGCGGACACCCCAGGAGGGAGAATGTGTCGGCATTTCGGCGGTCGGGATTCCGGCGTTGGGATTCTGAATGCCGGGATCCCGGCCGCCGGGATTTTAACTGCATCCCCCATATCTTACTCCGTTGGACCGTCTATGCCTGCCCCCTGACTGATACTCTCTCTGTGTCTCCCCGACTCTCCCTCCCTGACGCTACAGTATCTCTCTCTTTCTGCCCATCTCTCTCTCGACACTGTCTCTCTCCCTCCACAACTATGTCTCTCTTTCACACTGTCTCTGTCTCCTCCTCTCTGCATGATACTCTCTCTTGCTCCCCTCTCTTTTTCTCTCCCTCCCTTGTGCACTCTCTCTCAATCCTAACATCTCTCCCTCGCTCATCCCTTTCTCACACCACCCCATCTCTCTCTTATTCTCCTTCTTTTCCATGAAACCTCTAATTCTCCAGGGGCATTGTAATGGGGGGCCCTTTCAAAGATTTTGCTACAGGGCCCTGAATTTTCTAGTTACGCCCCTGATTGACAATGTGCAGTTTTGACAGCTCATCTGGTTTTACCTAGAAGTAATATCAGTAGCTATCGTTTGCTTAGAGCTCTGCATCAGGATGGGCTTTTATTAAAGCCTGTGTCTCAGCAAGGTGTGTGGATCATAGGGTAGCAATGTATTAGATAGAAAGTGTCTAGGTTGACAAAAGGTCAGCAATTCAAGGACACAATGGGGAAAAAAGGATGACATAAGCAAAAGGTCGACGCGGAAATGGTCCACACATGACATGGTTGACATGATTTTTTTTCACTTTTTTTCTGTCATTGTGTATATTGAAGGACATGGTGCAAGCCAGGCCATGTGCTTCACTAGGCTCGGAAGCACTTTATCATTCCCAATAATAATACACATGGATAATAAATTATGAAAAATTAAAACATTCTGGAAAACTCATTTTTATGTGTTGTCCATTGATGCGTTGACCTTTTGTCTGTGTGAACTTATTGTTCATGTCTACCAGTAGTGGTCGACCTATTGACTGGCATGTTGAAGTAAAGGCCGGATCCCGTGAAAGAGTAATTTGGCAAATCTGACAGTCATACTTTTCATCAAAGAAATATGGCAGCCTGCTATACAATTTTTTTATTTATGTATTACCAGTTTTTTACACACACCTACACACACATTCCGCAGTGCTCTACAGAGAATAGTTGAACATGCGCATCAGGACCTGCCCCAGTGCAGCTTAGAAGCTATATCCCCTACTACATGTACACACATTCATTCTAGGGTTAATTTTGTTGGGAGCCAATTGACTTATCAGTGTATTTATGGATTGTGGGAGGAAACCGGAGTACCCGGAGGCAATCATTAACAACAAGAAGTTAAATAGATTCATGGTGCTGTACCTATAAAGGTCTAGGGGCCAGGGTGTAATGGGTGTGTGACATGTAACAGGCAGTCCTGTGTAGATTTTTGCTGCGCGCCTTCAGCGTGCAATATCCCTATTTATGGTTTGTCTGGCTCCTACACTTTGATCCTGGCCCCTACATTTTGTGTTCAGGATGCAATGCACAAGCCCAAACAGAAATGTCATCGTGTTCTAAAGTTTTGTCATGTAGCCACTCCCCCTCGTGTCATATGACCACACCCCTAACCACGCCCATTTTTCGGCGCGCGCCTTTGGCGCGCAACACAGTACCACTAAGACATTTTTTCTACTTGCACCACTGATTGCAGGGATATTCATCATGGGGCTCTCCAGCTGCTGTGGGACTACATATCCCAGCATGTTGTGATAATAAAATAATAGGCATGGCATGCTGGGATGTGTAGTTTCAGAGCAGCTGAAGGACTGCATGTTCAGTACCCCCGATGCAGATTATGCCGTGTTCATTGGGGCAGCTGTATTAAGCCTGGTGAAATGCTAAAGTGGAAGGTGATAATGCACCAGCCAATCAGCGCCTTACTGTCATTTTTCAAACACAGCAGATTGCCTGGTGCATTATCACCTTTCCCTTCACCAGGCTTAGTACATCTGCCCTATTTATATGGCCCTAGATACGCAGAGATTTGTGCCAGAGATTCAACACAAGAGATTTCACTCTTTCAGATAATGAGCCACAGTAACTGAAGCCCTATGTCAATCTGTGTCCCAGGCATTTTAATAGGGGAGACAATTCTAGATGTCTGGAAATACATTTCTCATTGCAGATATAGAATAGCAGAGAGATGGGAGAAACTGGAACTGTATTTATTACCAAGCAGCCATTACATGAGTGGTACATCCTGGTTATCTATCGGACACTCAGAGGAAGGAATGCTGAAGTTGAGTCGTATGCAGGTGTTATATATTTATATACACATAATGACAATGTTTGTGAGAAGGCGGCAGCCACATCACTTCTCAGGGGCCACGCCTTTTAGATAATACACCCAATAGATTCCCTGAGCAATGCCAGTAGCACGAGGACAGGAAACGACGAGTCTCCCCATCAAAGGGGCCTTGCTTCCACCAGGAGCAGCTTCATATGACACAGAGATGTTATGGGTCTTTTTGGGGCGCACGGCCTCACAGGGTTTCACTGTGAAAGCTACAGGGTCTGTCTGAAAGCTGAAGGTTGTGGGCTGCAAGAAAACATTCTTGAATGGTATAGAAACACTGGAGCCAGCTCGGATCTGGATGGGTCCCTGAGGCTTTGGAGCCATCGACGAGCCAAAGAGTGGAATGGTGTATTCACCCCCTAGTGGAGAGGAGATGAACAGGACCGCACGTGACTCTCCAAGCTGGACTGGTTCATAGGTCACCTCCAAGCTGACCTCCGACCCGCCTTGTGAACCTGGTGCTGCCATAACCACCTTGTCTACATGGAAATCTGTGTTGTCAACCTGCAGGAAAGAGACTATGACTTGTAAGCATTGAGAGTGTAGTGCAGGTCCCCCTAGCAGCAACCTGGCAGAGACTCTCACCTTGCAGCTGTACTCAGTCTTCACACGCGTGTAGTTAATGAACTTGGTGCTCAGCGTCTGACTGGAGCCGAGTGATGTTCTGAAGTAGAGCGGCCTTTCAGACAGGGCAGCTGTAGCCTTCAGGAGAAGATCGTACTGAAACAACCCGAGATCGCTGCTTTGCAGAGTCAGCCGTCCCGTGGCCTCACCAGCTTTCAGAGGCTGGAACTCAAACATCAGGGCACCCTGGCATGAAAGAGGAGGTTGACAATGTAAGTGTTGGATGACTATAGCATTGCTTAGTGCATGTGCATAACCTTCAGTGGGATCAGTCTCAGACTATTATGTAGCGCGTGCGTGAGCAGTGGTAAACAACCAGGGTGTTGGTTATGGGGAGGGGGGTAATTGGGCATAGGATCTGCGGAGGGATAACTGGTCAGATGTTATGGGGGGGGGGGGGGGGGTAACTGGGCTTAGGTTATTGGGGGGGATAAACAGATGTAGGTTATGGGGAGGGGGGTAATTGGGTTACCCCCCTCCCCATAACCTACATGGGGGGGGCTTGCTCTACGGAGGGATAACTGGTCATATGTTATGGGGGGGTACCTGGGCTTAGGTTATTGGGGGGGGTAAATAGGCGTAGGTTATGGGGAGGGATAATTAGTCTTCAAGTGTTCCCTGAGCACTCACCTCTTCATGCAGCTGATCACATACCGGAAACACCCACATAACCTTCATAAACCTCTCTAATCCATCCCCCCTGTACAGCCCTCACATATCCGCACTTATCTCTCACTTTCCAGTTCTCCTGACACCAGACCAACATTGCTTGATGACTGTATCATAATACACCCCTCCAAGTGCCTCAGCAATCTGGTGGCCATAAAGCAATAGCGAACACCTATTCTTGTGTATCAATGCCTATATCCTTATAGAGTGTAAACTTGCAAGCAGGGCCCTCCCACCTCTGTTTTGAACTGTAAGCCACAATGATATATGCTGCGCTACAAAATAAATTGTTAATAAAAGTATGTAGCAGCGATATAAACTATTCTGCACCGTATACAGCCTCAGTCACACACAATATAGAAGTGTCACATCACATTTCTCAGCACAGTCGCCTGGTCACATTGTGTTGTGATGATGCCTGACATTAGCAATGCTGCACGGGACCTGGCGGCTCACACTGCATGACGTATGGAGACATACGTGGTCATGTCACAATGTATGTTACATGTGATCAGAGGGCCTCATTCAGAGGTGGGTGCTATCTGGACGCAATGCCGATGTTTGTGCATTATGGAGGGTAAGAAGGGTGATGTATGGTCACAAGCAGGCTTACTGCATCTTTGGACGCGGTTGCCTTTGCACACAAGCAGCTAATTAGAGACGCCACCAATGGAGCGTAGCTATAGGGGACGCGTTACCTCAGATTGGGCAGGCACCGTAATCTGTGGCGGTAGGTTAATTTCCGGCACTCTGCATTCAGTGGTGAAAGTGACCGGCACAGACAACGGGTTCTCCACCCGCACCGTTGCAGCAGTGCTTTGTCGCACAGGTGTAACCATCTCAATGGTGTTGATAATACCGGGTGGTGTGGACTTAAAAGTAACATAATAGAAGAGATATTCCTGGGTTGTCTCATTCCGGAAGGTCACCTACAAGCAGAAGGTGGAAACAGATCAGAAATGGGGCGAGAGGGTCACAGTTACTCTGTGACAGGCACCCAAGTTGCTCACCTTGGAGGAGAATGTGCCCTCCTTGTGCGAATGAAAATACAGCTTGTAATCTCTCTTTGCAGCACCTGGCACTTCAAGATAGTCCAAACCCTTAATGGTGGTGGCGCTCTCCAGGCGCTCAGATTTCACCATCTCCACCGTGACCCGAAACCTGAGGACAGGGGGATATCTATGAGCCTACTCTCTGAGAGTACATAAAGAGGACAGCTGGCAGTATATATGGAAAGCTGTATCATCACCCTGCCTGCACTCCACACGCTGCTCTTCTCCCCGAGCTCATTTTAACCTCTGGGTATTATGCTGACAAAAGTTATGGAGAGCAGTTTCATCACCCTGCCCCCACCCTGCTCCTCTTCCCACGCCCAAACTCTGCTCCGCTCCCCACGCCAGCACCGAGCTCTTCTCCTCACACCCTGCTGCTCTCCCCACACCTGCTCCTCTGTCTGCACCCAGACCCTGCACCTATATCCATGCCCGCACCCAGCTCTTCTCCCCGCACCTTGCTCCTCTCTCCGTGCCTGCATCCTGCTCCTCTCCCCATACCCACACCCTGCTCCTCTTTCTGCACCGAGACCCTGCTCTTCTCCTCATGCCCACACATTGCTCCTCTCCCTGCACCCAGACCCTGCTCCTCTCCCCATGCCCACACCCTGCTCCTCTCCCCGCACCCTGCTCCTCTGTCTACACCCAGACCCTGCTCCTCTATCCATGCCCACACCCAGCTCTTCTCCCCGCACCTTGCTCCTCTCTCTGGGCCTGCATCCTGCTCCTCTGCCCATACCCACACCCTGCTCCTCTGTCTGCACGAGACCCTGCTCCTCTCCTCATGCCCACACATTGCTCCTCTCCCTGCACCCAGACCCTGCTCCTCTCCCCATGCCCACACCCTGCTCCTCTTCCTGCACCCTGCTCCGCTGTCTACACCCAGACCCTGCTCCTCTATCCATGCCCACACCCTGCTCCTCTCCCCGCACCTTGCTCCTCTGTTTGCACCCATACCCTGCTCCTCTCCCTGCACCCTGGTCCTCTGTCTGCACGCAGACCCTGCTCCTCTCCCCATGCCCACACGCTGCTCCTCTCCCCGCACCTTGCTCCTCTGTCTGCACCCAGACCCTGCTCCTCTGTCTGCACTCAGGCTCACCTCTGGGTTTTGCGCAGCCAGTTGCTGACAGTCAGAAGTTCGGTGTAAGAGGTCTTACATGGGACCTCTCTGACTATCGTGCCGGAAGACTTGGGAGGATCAGCAACCCCATACAGAATATAAAACAATCCTGTTCCATCTGGCAATGGGAAGAAGATGGAACCCTGAAATCACAAGAACACAACGTCACCAAGGGAAATCGACGATAAATATATATCACTTTTGTCATGTGTCCGATTAAACATGAGTAGATTGCAACAGACAGCAATGGGACAATGCACAGTGGACTGTAATAAGACAACACATGACAGTCTGTAATAAGATACAACATACAAGCACTCTCTATTACACAGGTATACAACATTTACTATATCTAATGCCACCAATGTCACCCACTGATACACATAGGATGGAATACTGATGCCATATTACCTGGTGCTTTTTCCCCTCGCCACTCATGACCAGCGGCTGATAGGTAATCTCATAGGGCTTATTCTGCTGATGTGCTTCCACTATAATGACCTCCGGCCCCTGCCAGTGTTCCCCATCGATGACAGGATGCAGGTGCCACGTGTGGTTGGTCTTGTTGCTCAGAAGGATGGTTTGAGTCTGCTTGCTCCTTACTTGGCACTGAAAGTTCACAACCTGCAGTAAGAGAGGTGACACAAAGCTCCATCACTTGCTAGACTGGTAGAGGGTGGGTGAGGGCACTGGTGCACGCTGGCATCTGAACAGATTTGTGACATCATGGTACGTGTTACATGTAACTAAAAGGCATCATATAAGAGAAATATTTAAATGTGCCAATAATGTAGATGTGACCCCAAAAGCCAATCTCTGCCATTGAACACAGTACAGCATAGTACCACAGAGGTCACACTGTGCAGTACCCCCTACCTCTTTAGTGGGAGGTAGTCCCACGCAGGATCCAGAGAGAGTGAGTGTTAAGGTTTTGCTTCCTTCAATGAAGCAGCTCAGGTTCTCGTAGTGAATATCAGAACGAATCTCATGGGGGTGAAAGACAATGTCGAATGTGACCTCGGTCCCGGCTGTGATGTAACCCATCACTGGTGAGATGCTGAAGTCTGGTTGGAACCGCTTGGTGTCCCACTGAAACCTGGCAGTAACAGAAATGTACAATGAGAAGGATTGTTTATCTCTAGTGCACTCAGTGATTTTCATCCTAGGCTATCACAAAGATGAACACTGTAAAATACTGTGCAACCCTGGCGAAAATACGTAGAAGCTTATCACTGCTACCGACCAGACCCCTCTGGACTGGATGGAATAAACATTCTTGTTGGTGTTTATCTGTCCTTGAGAGGAATTCTTATACCCCATTGCGGGTTACATGCAAAAAAATTTTAAAAGAAAAAGGGATTTTTGAAAGAACTTACCATTCGAATCCCTTTCTCTGATATGGTCCTGGTGACACAGCTCAACACTGGGATGTAGGAGGGTCCGAAGGAGCCAGGCACCTATCCTAAAGTTTTCAGAGGGTAGGCTCCTCCCCTACTGCATCCCGGACTCTTCAGTTCAATCTTTCAAAGCCACTAGAATACATTAACTCAGTACAAACGCCTGCACATATTATATGCACATTTTTTAACAATAACTGTTTCTTTAACCAATTTAACATGAACATCATGAACACTGGCATACTTACTGAGTGTAAGGGAGGGATCTCTGTGTCACCAGGACCATATCAGAGAAAGGGATTCGAATGGTAAGTTCTTACAAAAATCCCTTTTTCTCTTTCAATGGTCCTGGTGACACAGCTCAACACTGGGACGTTCCAGAGCCGGTCCTTTGGGTGGGTACGCTCAGGTCTGCAGCTCTCAGCACTGCTCGCCCGAATGATGCGTCCTCCGACGCAAACTCATGGAATCTATAGAATTTGGCAAAGGTATGAACAGATGACCAAGTGGCAGCCCTGCAAACCTGCTCAGCTGTTGCCCCATGTCGAACCGCCCAAGAGGTGGCAACCGACCTGGTGGTATGCGCATTTATTCTGGCCGTAACAGGCCCTCCAACTTTTGTGTATGCAAATGCTATAACAGAACGCAACCACCTAGCAATGGTCTGCTTAGATGCAGGCCAACCAATTTTGTGTATGTCATACAACACTAACAAGGTATCAGTCTTTCTGACACTCTTAACTCTGTCCACATACATGCGTAAGGCACGCACAACATCCAAATTCCTCAATTTGTCCCTTCTTCTAGAACCCTCTGGGGGTTGAAACACAAATAGAATTATCTCCTGATTTAGATGGAAAGCAGAGCAAAAACTGAGGTACCGTCCGAAGAACTGCCCTATCATCGTGAAATATCAGGAAAGGAGACTTGCATGACAATGCTCCCAACTCTGACACCCTTTTTGCCGATGCCACTGACAACAAGAATACCAACTTCCATGTGAGAAACTTAAGGTCCGCCGACCATAATGGTTCAAAGGGTGCCTTCTGAAGGCATTCCAAAACCAGCGACAAGTCCCAAGGCGCTACTGGTTGTTTGTATGGAGGTTTCAACCGAGACACCCCCTGTAGAAAAGTCTGAACTTCCGGTAATATAGCAATCCTTTTCTGGAAGTAGATGGACAAGGCCGAGATCTGCACCTTTAAGGATTGAAGTAAGCCTTCAATACCCCAGAGGAGAAACCATCCTGTAAAAATTCCATCATTTTTGTCAACTTAAAACGTGATGTATGTGACTTCCTTCTCTCACACCATCGAATGTAGGTCTTCCAGACCCTATAATAATTTGCCGAAGATACTGACTTCCTGGCTTTTATCATGGTGTGAACCACTGCCTCTGAGAATCCTTTATTTCTTAGAATGGCGGTCTCAACAGCCAGGCCGTCAAAATTAATCGAGCTGAATCCAGATGATTGAACGGTCCTTGTCTTAGAAGGTCTGGCCTCAGAGGTAGACGCCACGAGTCCACAGACAATCTCTGAAGCCTCGAGTACCAGGACTTCCTTGGCCAATCTGGGGCCACTAAGATCACCGGGATCGCCTGGGCCTGTATTTTCTTTAAGAGTCTCGCCAGCATTGGGACTGGCGGAAAAACATAAAGGAGATTCCCCTCCCAGGGGATAGTCATGGCATCCACTGCTTCTGCCAGTGTATCCCTCGTTCTGGCATAAAACCTGGGCACCTGATGGTTGAACCTGGATGCCATCAGGTCCACATCCGGAGTTCCCCACTTCAAGGTAATCTGATGAAATACTTGAGGATTTAGAGACTCCATTCCCCTTCCTTGAGCTCCTCCCTGCTCAGGAAGTCGGCCTCTATATTCTCCACTCCTGGTATGAATATAGCTGATACTGCTGGAACATTCTGTTCCGCCCACAGGAGGATTCTGGACACCTCCCACATGGCCAGTTTGCTGCGTGTACCTCCCTGATGATTCAGATACGCCACAGCTGTGGCATTGTCGGTCTGAATCCTTAAAGGGAGGCTCTGTAACCTGTCTCCCACCAGAGAAATCACTTTCCAGACAGCTCTCGGCTCCAAGATGTTGATCGGTAGAGCACACTCCTCTGGAGTCCACAAGCCCTGCAGCCGCAGGTCCAAGACTACTGCCCCCCAGCCCCTCAGGCTGGCGTCGGTAGTTACTACCAGCCAGTTCCAAGCCTGCAGTGACCGACCCCACTGAAGGGAATCCACGTCTGTCCACCATTTCAGAGAGTCTCGAGTATCCGAAGACAGCACTATCTGCTCTGACTTTATGGTCTGTGTGTTTCCTGACCAATCCGTCAAGATGTTCCACTGGAACACCCAAGAGTGGAACCTGGCAAACTGCAGCGTCTCGAACGACGCAACCATTTTCCCCAGCAGCTTGAGGCACCTCCACACTGATGTGCTTCGAGAGCTGAGAATCTCCTGGACTAAGGCGACCAGATCCCTGGCCTTTGCCTCCGGTAGAAATACCCGATGTAGATGGGTATCCAGAATGACTCCCAAGAATTGGAGTCTCTGTGACGGCACCAACTGAGACTTTTGTAAGTTTAAAAGCCAGCCGTGAGCCTGCAAAAAAACTGATGGCTTCTGCCAAGTGACTCTGCAACCTGTCTGCTGACTCTGCTTTGAACAGCAGGTCGTCCAAATAAGGTATCACTGTGATTCCCCTGAGCCGAAGCACAGCCGCCATTACAGACATTATTTTTGTGAATACCCTCGGCGCCGTGGCAAGACCAAAGGGCAACGCCTGGAACTGTAAATGCAGGTCTCCTATCGCAAACCTCAACAGGGCCTGATGTTCTGGGTGTATAGGGACATGAAGATATGCGTCCTGGACATCCATGGACGCCAAAAATTCTCCCTGGTCCAGGCTTAGGAGCACTGACCGTAGAGACTCCATTTTGAAATGGTCTACCCATAAATGGACATTTAGAGAATTCAAATTTAGTATTGGTCTGAAAGACCCATCTGGCTTGGGCACCAGAAACAGAGTGGAATAAAAGCCTTTCTTCCACTCTGCCCTGGGAACCGGAATTACCACCTCCTTCTCTAACAGGGAGTGAGCTGCTCTTAAAAGAGCTGTACGGAGCCGAGCTTCCTTTGGTAAAGACGTGGGAATAAATCTTCTCGGAGGAAGACCTTTGAAGGGAATTTTGTAACCCTGGGCTATAATGTCTAACACCCAGGCATCCTGGTCTAGAGAAGCCCATGCGTCCTTGAAATATGATAGACGCCCCCCCACCTTTACCACTGCCGGGCAAATCCCCTGACAGTCATGCGGAGGGTTTGTCCTCTCCTTTGGTGACAGGCTTCTTGTGAAAGGAGCCAAACGTAGACTTCGGGGCCTTACCCCTGGAAAACTGAAACTTTCCCCTAAATGACTGTCCTCGAAAGGACGCACCACCTCTAGGGGAGGGCCGAAAGGACGGCCTAAAGGCAGAAAATCTGGATGTCTGCTTTGCCGTGGGGGCAGGCAGGAATGTACTCTTGCCGCCCGTGGCCTGTTTAATGATCTCTTCTAATTCAGATCCAAATAATAACTTTCCTTTGAAAGCTAATGTTTCTAAGGCCTTCTTAGACTCATTGTCTGCTTCCCAGGCCTTAAGCCAGAGCACTCTCCTGGCATTGATAGACACTGTGGAAACCCTGGTCGCCATTTTGAGAGCTTCCTCTTCCGCTTCCAACACATACTCTGCGGCTGCCTTAAGCTTCTCCGCCAGCAGCAATACACCAGGATCAGCATGTAAAATGGTGCATAAATCACCAGCCCACTCAATCATGGCCTTAGAGACCCAGGCTGAAGCAATAAGAGGACGTAGGGTGAATCCCACCCCTTCAAATATGGCTTTGAGGTTACCCTCCAGCTTTTTGTCTACAGGATCCTTAAAGGCTGCGCCCCCTTGTACTGGTAATACAGTAGCCTTAGACAGACGTGCCACAGAGGCATCCACAACTGGCACTTTTTTCCCAGAGCTCCGCATGAGACTCTGGCATGGGGTACAGACTTAGGAATCTCTTAGGCATCTGAAGCCTTTTATCAGGGGTTTTCCAAGCCCCTTCCAACAATTCCTGTAAACCTCATCAGAAGGAAAAGTAACAGCCTCCTTACGCTGTCGTATAAACACACCTTTAGCAGGAGTTTTATCCTCCACTGAAAGTTTTAAAGCCTGTTTTACAGCCGTAATAAGATCCTCCACTCCTGCAGCTGAGGAATCTTCCAAATCCTCACCCTGTTCCCAGGGGATATCTGCATATGCTCCCTCCTCTTCATCTACCAATAAAGGCACCGAGTAAGACCTTTTAGGGGTCCCTACAGCATCAACATCAATTTTGTCTAGTAAATCACTAAACCTGTTGATCCCCTTTGCAGTATCCTGCATCACCTGTAAGAAGGCAGGATCTGCCTGGGTAAGAGGCAAGGAGCCAGAGGACTGCTGGGATGATGACATAGGTCTCTGAGATTCTACCAAGGCATCACCCTGTCTGTCCAGCAATTGCACTAAAGCGTTAACTGACCTGCCCAGGGCACTAGCCCACGCAGGTTCAATCTGCTCTGCCCTCTGGGGTTCACTCCCCATGGGTCTCACAGCAGCGCAAGCAATACACAAGCCCCCCTTGGCCATCTGCTCAGGTATAAATTTTTGTGTACACACACATTACAAGCGCTCAGTGTAATAAGGGCTCCCTCCCCCAAAACCACAGCTTGTTGCTCAGACATGATGTAAAGTAACCCACACAGTGCATACAATGTACAACAGCGTTTATACAGAGTCAATGCACGCAGTCACTTATCTGTCTGTCGGTTTCTGAAGCGGGGAAACGATGCCCAGGAAATCCAAACACTCTGTCAGGATCTGTAAGCCAGCTCAACTCCGCTGCAAGCGTTCTGAAAGGCGCCAAAAACAGAGTGAGGGCAGAGACCAAGTCCCTGCTGCTGCGGGGTCTGTGACTTTTGGCGCCAACCACCCCCAGTCAGCCGCTCCCTTGGTAGGATTTCCTAGTTCCAGTATCTACCCCTCGGCTGGGGACCACTTGGAACATGCCTGTAACAACACTGCTGTCCTATCATAACAGGAGCTCAGTGTGTAAGCTCCGCAGAAAATGGCCGCCGCCATCACGGAGCCCATGATCCCCACCTAAACGTGAAGCCGGTTTCAGGACGCTCCGGAGCCCAGGCAGCTTCTTAAAAGAAGCTGTAAGCGCTGCACAGGGAGGCCAGACAGCGTCTCCCTTGTGCACAGTGAGCTGACAGGACGCGGTTCTGTCAGCTCCTGCTGCGCTAGCAGTGTGAGGATTCACTAGTAAGAATCCTCACACTGTGCCTACCTAGCTAGAGTGAAAGTTAATAAAATAATAAAAATCCCCTAACTACTCTAATTCTTCAGCTGCTCCCGCAGCCCTTCAGAATAGCACCCACTCCAGTGGGCACCTAACACGAACTGGAGAGTCCGGGATGCAGTAGGGGAGGAGCCTACCCTCTGAAAACTTTAGGATAGGTGCCTGGCTTCTTCGGACCCTCCTACATCCCAGTGTTGAGCTGTGTCACCAGGACCATTGAAAGAGAAATGTGAGTTTGTCCAATAAATGTATTTTTTATATTTTATCGACAATGTTGCACTAGATGTCATTTTTTAAAGCTTTCCTAGGATACCTGTGGATCGTTTTGAGAAATTGAAAGACCCTTTACATGCCATTGAAATTTTATTTCCATGTGAGTGCCTCCATTTACCATTAAATTGCGTAATTGTGATTACAATATTTGCACGATGGTTTGTTTTCTTTTTCCAAGTTACAGGGTTACTTGGCATTTAAAGTGACTCATTTATAAAATTGTGTAAGTGTATTTCATAAGTATTTTCGCCAGGGTTGCACAATATTATTTGTTGTTACAGTAACAGAAATGGCACAGTGAGGTACGAGGAGAGGATGCAAGGAGAGGAGTGGCACAGTTATGTGCGAGGAGACGATGCAGGGAGAGAAGTGGCACAGTGAGGTACGAGGAGAAGATGCAGGGTAAAGAGTGGCTAAGCGAGGTATGAGGAGAATGTGCAGGGAGAGGAGTGGCACAGCGAGGTACGAGGAGACGATGCAGAGAGAGGAGTGGCACAGTGAGGTACGAGGAGACTGTGCAGGGAGAGGAGTGGCACAGCGAGGTACGAGGAGACAATGCAGAGAGAGGAGTGGCACAGTGAGGTACAAGGAGACGGTGCAGGGAGAGGAGTGGCACAGTGACGTACGAGGAGACAATGCAGGGAGAGGAGTGGCACAGCGAGGTACGAGGAGACGGTGCATGGAGAGGAGTGGCACAGCGAGGTAGGAGGAAACGGTGCAGGGAGAGGAGTGGCACAGCGAGGTACGAGGAGACGGTGTAGGGAGTGGAGTGGCACAGCGAGGTACGAGGAGACAGTGTAGGGAGAGGAGTGGCACAGTGATGTACGAGGAGACTGTGCAGGGAGAGGAGTGGCACAGCGAGGTACGAGGAGACAATGCAGGGAGAGGAGTGGCACAGTGAGGTACAAGGAGACGGTGCAGGGAGAGGAGTGGCACAGTGACATACGAGGAGACGATGCAGGGAGAGGAGTGGCACAGCGAGGTACGAGGAGACGATGCAGGGAGAGGAGTGGCACAGCGAGGTACGAGGAGACGGTGCATGGAGAGGAGTGGCACAGCGAGGTACGAGGAGACGGTGTAGGGAGAGGAGTGGCACAGTGATGTACGAGGAGACTGTGCAGGGAGAGAAGTGGCACAGCGAGGTACGAGGAGACAATGCAGAGAGAGGAGTGGCACAGTGAGGTACAAGGAGACGGTGCAGGGAGAGGAGTGGCACAGTGACGTACGAGGAGACGATGCAGGGAGAGGAGTGGCACAGTGATTTACGAGGAGACGATGCAGGGAGAGGAGTGGCACAGGGAGGTACGAGGAGATGGTGCAGGGAGAGGAGTGGCACAGCGAGGTAGGAGGAGACGGTGTAGGGAACGGAGTGGCACAGCGAGGTACGAGGAGATAGGGTAGGGAGAGGAGTGGCACAGTGATGTATGAGGAGACGGTGCAGTGAGAGGAGTGGCACAGTCAGGTACGAGGAGATGATGCAGGGAGAGGAGTGGCACAGTGATTTACGAGGAGACGGTGCAGTGAGAGGAGTGGCACAGTGAGGTACAAGGAGACGATGCAGGGAGGAGTGGCACAGTGATTTACAAGGAGACGATGCAGGGAGAGGAGTGGCACAGCGACGTACGAGGAGACGATGCAGGGAGAGGAGTGGCACAGCGAGGTACGAGGAGACGGTGCATGGAGAGGAGTGGCACAGCGAGGTAGGAGGAGACGGTGCAGGGAGAAGAGTGCCACAGCTAGGTACGAGAAGACGGTGTAGGGAGAGGAGTGGCACAGTGAGGTACAAGGAGACAATGCATAGAGAGGAGTGGCACAGTGAGGTACAAGGAGACGGTGCAGGGAGAGGAGTGGCACAGTGACGTACAAGGAGACAATGCAGGGAGAGGAGTGGCACAGCGAGGTACGAGGAGACGGTGCAGGGAGAGGAGTCGCACAGTGAGGTACTAGGAGATGGTGCAGGGAGAGGAGTGTCAGAGTGAGGTACGAGGAGACGATGCAGAGAGAGGAGTGGCACAGTGATGTACCAAGAGACAATGCAGTGACAGGAATGATGCAGCGACAGGAATGACAGAGTGAGATACAATGAGGTGATGCAGCAACAGGAATGACAGTGTGAGGTACAATGAGGCAATGCAGCGACAGGAATTACAGAGTGAGGTACAATGAGGCGATGCAGCGACAGGTATGACAGAGTGAGGTACAATGAGGCGATGCAACGACAGAAATGACAGAGTGAGGTACAATGAGGCGATGCAACGACAGAAATGACAGAGTGAGGTACAATGAGGCGATGCAATGACAGAAATGACAGAGTGAGGTACAATGAGGCGATGCAGCGACAGGAATGACAGAGTAAGGTACGAGGCGATGCAGCGACAGGAATGACTGTGACAGTACCTGGCCCCAAGCTCTCCCGTGTTGATCAGGATAATCTTACGGGTGGCTTGGCTCTGCAGCACCACAGCCCCAAATGAGAGATAATCCTGGTCCAAGTTGAGCTCCAAGCCCTGACTGCAGCCTTGTATTACCAGCAGGGAACGCAGCAAGCCGGCCACTTCCAGCATAACTTCCTCAGCAAATGGGGCTACCCGGCTTTGGGGGGTGAACTGCATCTCCAGCTTTCGCACTCCGGTGCGGGCAGGGATTGTTATCTCAGAGGTAGGTGACAGGCTGAGGACCTGCCAAGAAAACAGAGGGACATTTATATATACAGAGTATTAGACCAGTCTCCTATGGGTGTCCAGCTTGGGGTCAGAGTGGGAGGATTTATGAGGGACAGTGGGTTATATGAGAACATTACCTATTAGGGACAAGCACCAACATGCAGTACAAGATTAATAAAATTAGAAAAATGGGTGGCAAATTACAAATTTACTGGTGCATACAGACCACCTTATTGTCCTGCAAAAAGATGCAGTTTGCACCCTCACTCTCAGGAAACGTGTGATACAGACAGTCCCGGCATCCCCTCACTCTCAGGACATGTGTAATAAAGACTGTCCCGGAGTCCCTCACTCTCAGGACACGTGTAATACAGACAGTCCCAGTGTCCCCTCATTCTGAGGATGCATGTAATACAGACAGTCCTGGTGTCCCCTCATTCTTAGGACACGTGAAATACAGACAGTCCCGGTGTCCCCTCACTCTCAGGGCATGTGTAACACGTCCCTGGTACATCCATATCTGTGAGACTTGGCAGAGCCCCACGGCAGCAATGTATAGATGCACTGAGAATGTGGGTGTCCTGTACCTTGGGGTCCTGTAGTGCGGGAACACTGGGGCTCAGGTGTAGGATACAGGTAACAGGAGCTGCACTATTATTCACCACAGTGACAGTCTTCCTCACAGTCTGACCGATCCGCACAGCTCCAAACTTTAGCACTTTATTTTTCGGATCAGCAACTTCCACCTGCGAGAAACAGACATGTTATGTATCATGTATGATGTATGTGATGTGGATGGTGCCGTAGGTCAGTCATATATATAAATATATATATATATATATATATATATATATAGATATAGATATATAGATAGATAGATATATCCAACGTGGTGTCCCTAATGATCCAAACACCCTAGGACACAGACCGGCACTGCAGCAAATTTCAAAATGCTTGTTTATTTACTTCAACGTTTCGGGGGTTTGGACGTTTTCAAAAGCAACACATGCACACAACATGTGAGACAGCTCACCTTTAAATACACAGATGCGATCCAGCACGCCGTGCCACGCATGCCGCCAGGGGACCGCCCATCGTGGGAAGGCAGTGGGAGATGACATTACTGCTAGGTCACTCTACAAGGTTGGTTGCCCTGTAGACCAAAGACCACGGCAGACACGTCTCACCTGCAGCGGTGTGCTCGGCTGTGCCAGAGCGCAGATTGTGCAAGTACAGATACAGAATATCAAAATACATATACAAAAAATACAAACAATACAAATAATCTACAGCAAAGATTCTGTTGCCTCTAGTATTGCACTTTTTATTTTTTTCCACCTCTCCTGCACTCCTTTCAAGTTCCTACAGTCCGCTAATGAATCGCTTAAACATCTCCCCATTTTTGCAAAGTCAGCCTTCCTGAAATCCAACACCTTAGTTTTTGTGTGACTGGAGTTGGATCCTGCCTTGATACTAAACCATACTGCTTGATGATCACTGGATCCTATGTTCTCACCCACATATATGTCTGATATCCTGTCACCATTTGGGAGTATTAAATCTAATATTGAGTCTTTGCAAGTAGGCTCCCTCATCAATTGCTTGAGAGATGCTCCCTGTAGGGAATTTAGAAAATTGACACTTGTAGTTGAACTTGCAAAAGACTCCTCCCAATTCACTTCAGGTAGATTAAAGTCTCCCTTGATTATGACCTCTCCTTTTAAAGCCATTTTAGTGAAAGCAAGCAATAGGCTCCTGTCCAAATCCAGCCCCTGGCCTGGTGGCCTATAGATTACCCCAGTGCGAAAAGTGTCCTATTCCCCCATTTCTATGGTCATCTAAAGGGCCTCAGTTTTTTCTTCAATGTTTTGTATTAAAGTAGCATTTATTCTTCCCATTCTGTCCTTCCTAAATAAATTGTATCCTGGTATAGCTATGTCCCAGTCATGATTCTCATTACACAATGTCTCTGTAATAGCCAATGTCTAGGTCATCCCTTGTCAGTATTGCAATTAGCTCATGAATTTTGTCTCCTAGGCTTCTATTCTCTACCACTCTGGAAGTTATGTATGAGGGCCCCTTCATTCAGTCCCATGCCCCCTTCTCCCACCATCTGTGCAGTAAAGGGGTAATTAGTGGAAATTACTGATGCAGGCTCTACATGCTGAGCGGTTGATATAATACCCCCTACCACCCGAGAGACATCAAAGCTTTCCCCACCCTTACCGCTGGAGGATCGGTAGGCGCACCAATACATTGATATGCCCAGGGGTCTACACAGCTGTTGAGTCCCCTGTATGTATATATGTATGTATATATATATATATATATATATATATGTGTGTGTGTGTATATATATATATATATATATATAATTATTTATATACATTTGGTCTATCTATAATACTTTAACTGACCCGGCATATACTGAGTCACCGAAGTGTCCATCTCCGTGCTTTGCTCCGCCCCTCTGGAAACCCCCTTCTGAAAATCCTGCGTTTGCCCCTGAAAACCCTTATACGAGGACTTCCATTCTCCCAAATGGTTCGCATTATGCGGATCAATAATGACAGGGAAATTGCCATTAATCAAATTGATGCATTGGTTAGCAAACTTCTAGCACGTGGCTCTTCACAAAAAATTCTGGACATGGCTAAAAGTAAAGCCCTTAATTTAGATCGGAATACCTTATTGTCCACGCAGTCACTCAAAAATCAAGGCCTGTCAGTCTTCCCTTGGGTGAACAGATATAATGTAGCATCCCCTGATATTCAGAGGATTGCTAAAAAACACTAGTCCTTTATTTCCTCAGAAACTTCGACAGGCCTTTCCGATACTAGGTTGATGCCGTGTAACTCCCGGGGCAGAAACCTAAGATCATGGTTAGTTAAAACAGATGTGGCTAGTCTCAAACCTGCCAAAACCTTTTTGTCTTTTTACCTACAGGAAAGCCAGGATGCAGCAGGTGCGGTTGTGTCACCTGCCAATTTTTATTGGCCGGAGACACATTTCAACACCCCCACACGGGCCACACATATAAAATTTGCCATCGGTTCAACTGTGAATCTACATTCGTTGTTTACCAGATTATATGTCCTTGCGGACTGGTATACATCGGGAAGACCGAAAACTAATGTAGAATTCGAATGACGGCCCACAGGTCAGCGATTCGGAATGCCATTGCATCCGGTTCCAGCGAGCAACCTGTGGCCCATCACTTCGTCACAGCACACCATCCACTTAACAGTTTACGCTATCGCATGATAGATACCGTTTTGCTCTCTATTAGAGGAGATAATCGAGGATTAAAATTAATTCAATGTGAAAACCGCTGGATAGCTCGATTAGATGTTTTGCAACCTAAAGGGCTTAATAAATATATTTCATATAGCTGCTTCCAGTGAAATGTATATCTAATATTGGGATGTATTATATAAGTCTTACTTATGCATAATCCTTTATGCTGCATATGTATGTTTCTAGGTTGTGATGAGGTCAAATAGCACAGCCAGTCTCTTAGTTGTTGCATGCTCATTTGTTTCATATATTTGCACGGTAATAATGTTTTTTAAAGTGTATCTTATTGTGTCTCTTGTAGTGTCACCGTCGCTTAGCAACGGAAACGCGGCTCCCAAGGAGATAAACCCGCTGACGGCATGACATTACAGGAAGCGCGGTTTGCGATTCTGATGGGCAGTCCTGCTCCGATGCTGGCGTTCCCCCCCGGTGAGAGCGGCAAGGATACAAGTATTTAAACGTGTGTATTGTCAATTGTATGTTGGCTTGAAAACAGTTACTATAAACTGATAGGTTGCAAGAAAATCATGTCTTGATTGGAGTTATTATCCGAGTGCCGCACCATTGCCTGTGTGTATACGTATATATATCGAGTGTGTCAGCCCGGCACTCCCGTGCTTGAAAAGCAGCTGCCGCGGGTGCCTTCCGGGAAAGGGGGTATATGGCTCGGCTTGAAGACAAACAGAGGCACTCCAGCGGGCTTGTGATGAACAGTTTAATGCAAAATGTTTCGGGGTTAACACTCCCCGTTTTCGAGGTGTACACCTTGAAAACACACATATATCTATATATATATATATATATATATATATATATATATATATATATATACTCCCTGTTTTCGAGGTGTACACAGTAGCAGTCGATGGGACCGTTTCGGCTAATGCAGCCTTCTTCCTGAACTGACCCAGTGGGTCAGTCCAGGAAGAAGGCTGCATTAGCCGAAACGGTCCCGTCGACTGCTACTGACTGCAGACAATGCTGTGTCTGGGTGACTATAATTATGCCTATTGACAACTATATTGCCTCAATGCTGCCATCAGTTGCATACCAGTCCCAATGATTGATTGACTTTTTATTCACATGGAATAAATTTTGTCTTTGCTTCTAAAAACAATGGATATTGTGTTTCTTTCTCTCTCTCTCTCTCGCTCTCTCTCTATATATATATCATTTATATATCATTTATATCGTGGCACTCATTGGTTTTTTTAGCATCAAGTAAAGAACTGGACTCACACCAGCATATATATGCTGGTGTGAGACCAATTCTTTACTTCAATGTATATATATATATATATATACTGTATATATATATATATATATATATATATATATACACACACATACATATATAGTGGAAGACACACAATTAGTTTAGAAGTAAAATACATCCATAGTTTCCCCCAGCACACTGTGTGATATGATATCTGTAGCCACTACATGATAATAGAATTCAGACATTTCGGTTACATATATTTGGGTACATATATGACTATGCCCCAACAGGTCACGCATTATAGGGTTGCTTCAGGGTAGGTATCTCTTAATTTAGATCCATTATTATGTGGTTCTATACTAGTTAATTATAGATCCAGATTGTGGTAATATGGGTGTGGGGTGTGGTGCACTGTATGGCAGACTGGGGTAATGTGGGTGTGGGGTGTGGTGACCCTGTATTGGTGTGGCTGGGAGGCACACCATTACATTCTAACACCTACTAATCTCTCACTAACACCATTTCTTTAATATTTTAATTACAATTATTATTTTAAATTACAGCTGGTTCAAATTCTTCGAGGGGTGGCAAATTAATTAACGATGCGAAAGGAGTGTGTCTGATTGGTTCTCATGGTTTTGACTCATGATCAAAAAGACACGCGTGTCGCGATTTCCCGCAAACTTTTGGAGCGTGTGAAAATTTAGCCTCATATTTTGACAAAGCAACAACAGGTGATGAAACGTGTATCTTTGATTACGATCCGGAGACAAAAAGTCAAAGCACAGAGTGGCTCACACCATCACGCCTCACCCCAAAAGGGCCGAATGAGCAAATCAAAGACCAAATCCATTCTCACTGTCTTTCTCCGACTCGTAGCGTGTGACCCACAAGGAATTTCTATGAACCATCCAAACGGTCACCGGTGTATTTTATACGGGAGTGCTCAGTCACTTGAGAAACAGGGTCCTCCATGTTCGCAAGGAGATTGGCACTACTTGGGTCCTCCATCACGACAATGCGCCAAGTCACACATCGCTGCCAGTGAGTGAGTTATTGTTCCAGCACAACATGACAACGCTGCCTCACCCACCCTACAGTCCGGATCTGACCCCTGGTGACTTCTTTCTGTTCCCCCCTAAACAAATGTGGCCTGAAATGAAACCGCTGCAACAAGGCCACTCAAGGACACACTGGCAATGGTATACCGATGATCAAGAGTCATCATTTAAGATTATTAACCCTATGTATACAAAAGTATAGGTGATTGCCAAATTTTCCCAGCAGGGGAAATATAGGAACTCACCTATTCAATGCTGCAGCTAACGACAGCATTGCAGGGTGACAGATCTGTTTTGTTGGGAACGGATTGTTGAATTCATTGACTTTTTTTACAATCCGTGGCAGTTTTTGCCGATCCATGGACTTTCCAAAACTTGACTCTTGGGACATTGAATTCCGACTGTCGAGTAACTGTCGGATCAGACAAAAATGTCTCGGGATTCCCGACTGTCGTAACGTGTCGGACTGAAAAAAACCCGTAGTCTCATTACTTTCCTGACCGAACCTGAATGTAACCAAGGTATCTGAATTCTATTATCATGTAGTAGTTCATCTGGTTACTGGTGTCATTAGTGTGCTGGAAGAAACAATGTCATTTTCCAGATGCCGTACAGATGATCATGTATGTTATATAGATAATAACGGGTGCTATACGCTGTGGCCGTGTTATATGTTGTTAACCTGTCTGTGGGCACCAAGACATCACTGTCTGCTCCAACTGGCCAAACCACCATGCTGTCATTGGGTAATACACCGACCCCTGGGACCACTTATTAATTGGGGTTCAGCTGCTGCACCTCTTTGATAACTACACCGGTTAAGTCCACCTGACAGCTTACTATGGAGCATCCTTATATGAGAAAGCAGGCATAATGGAATTCAAGGTGGCTGGATGCCTGGACAACTTCCTGATTACTATACAATGGTACAGTTAGATCTATCCAACCTTCATGGCAATCCCATGGCCCTGGAGCTGCACCCGCTGCTGGGAATGGCCGTTCATCTGAAACACCACAGTCTCCTGGTAGTGGATGGCTGCCCTGGGATAGAAGGTGATGGTGACTTCCATATTCTCTCCAGGAGAAAGCACCGATGGCTCAAACTCAACTTCCATGTGGGCGGTGTTACTGTACAGACAGCCAATGCTACGGACAGAGGACGAGACCAGAGGAACACGTCAGCCAAAGACATCACATATGCGGATAACATTGTACCGCCACTGTACATGTGAAAAGAATGTTACCACAGGTACCACTGTACAGCATATTCAATAGGAGGGGGGGGGGGGTAGGCTGTGGGAGGAGAGGGTTAGCCTGCGGGAGGGGAGACTTAAGAATAAGGCTGTGGGAGTGGCCAGTTAGGGTTCGGCTGTGGGAGGGTATGGTTAGGGATAGGCTATGGAGGGGGTGGTTGGAGTTAGGCTGTTGGACTGGCCAGTTAGGGTTAGGCTGCAGCAGGGTATGGTTAGGGATAGGCTATAGAGGGGGTGGTTAGAGTTAGGTTGTGGAAGTGGCCAGTTAGGGTTATGCTGCAGGAGGGTATGGTCAGGGATAGGCTATGGAGGGGGTGGTTAGAATTAAGCCATGGGAGTTGCCAGTTAGGGTAAGCCTGCAGCAGTGTATGTTAGGGATAGGCTGCGGAAGGGGCGGGTCAGAGTTAGGCTGTAGGATGGGAAGGTTTAAGCTGTGGAAGCATATGGTTACGCTGCAGAAGGGGAGGGTTATGGATAGGCTATGGAGGGGGTGGATAGAGTTAGGCTGTGGGAGTGTCCATTTAGGGTTAGGCTGCTGAAGGGGCAGGTCAGAGTTAGGATGTGGGAGTGGCCAGTTAGGGTTAGGCTGCAGAAGGGTATGGTTAGGGATAGGCTGCGGAAGGCGCGGGTCAGAGAAGGGGAGGGTTAATAGTTAGGCTGCATCACAGTATGGTTAGGGTAGGCTGCAGGAGGGTATGGTTAGGGATAGGCTATGGAAGGGGTGGTTAGAGTTAGGCTGTGGGAGTGACCAGCTAGGGATAGGCTGCAGGAGGGTATGGTTAGGGATAGGCTATGGAGGAGGTGGTTAGAGTTAGGCTGTGGGAGTTGCCAGTTAGGGTTAGGCTGCAGGAGGGTATGGTTAGGCATAGGCTATGGAGGGGGTGGTTAGAGTTAGGCTATGGGAGTGGCCAGATAGGGTTAGGCTGCAGGAGGGTATGGATAATGATAGGCTATGGAGGGGTGGGTAAGAGTTAGGCTGTGGGAGAGACCAGTTAGGGATATTCTGTGGGAGGGGATAGTTAAAGGATAGGCTATGGAGGGGAGGGTTAAGAGTTAGGCTGCAGCACGGTATGGTTAGGGATAGGCTGTGGGAGGGGATATTTAAGGATCGGCTATGGAAGGGTGGGTTAGGGATAAGGTTAGAACACTCACGAGGACCGCTACCATATCATGCCCAACGTGTCCAAAACCTTTCAGCACCCATAATGTTAATTATATGACTGGAGTGGACTCACCTGACTGCTCTATCGTCCTTGTTGGTGATGATGAGGGATTTTCGGACAGGCTGCATCCCAGCATGGAAGATGAAGCAAGGACCAAAGTTGTGCTCTATGAAGGAAAAGTGGAGGCCAGGTTGGACGGCCCTGCCATGTAACCGGCACGTGATCTCTGGGCCATTTTCTGCCTGTCAAATTACATGACAAAGTTATGGGGGCCTGAACTTCTGTCTGTACGCTGCTATGTGCTGGGGGTGTATGCGCACATATTGGCCTGACCTTCTGTCTGTACCCTGCTATGTGCTGGGGTGTATGCGCGCATGTAGGCCTGACCTTCTGTCTGTACCCTGCTATGTGCTGGGGTGTATGCGCGAATGTAGGCCTGACCTTCTGTCTGTACCCTGCTATGTGCTGGGGGTGTATGAGCACATGTAGACCTGACCTTCTGCCTGTACACTGCTATGTGCTGGGGTTGTATGCGCACATGTAGGCCTGACCTTCTGTCTGTACACTGTGATGTGCTGGGGGTGTATGCACGCATGTAGGCCTGACCTTCTGTCTGTACCCTGCTATGTGCTGGTGGTGTATGCGCACATGTAGGCCTGACCTTCTGTCTGTCCCCTGCTATGTGCTGGGGGTGTATGCGTGCATGTAGGCCTGACCTTCTGTCTGTACCCTGCTATGTGCTGGTGGTCTAGGCGCACATGTAGGCCTGACCTTCTGTCTGTCCTCTGCTATGTGCTGGGGGTGTATGCGTGCATGTAGGCCTGAACTTCTGTCTGTACGCTGCTATGTGCTGGGGGTGTATGCGCACATATACTATAGGCCTGACCTTCTGTCTGTACACTGCTATGTGCTGGGGGTGTATGCGCACATGTAGGCCTGACCTTCTGTCTGTACCCTGCTATGTGCTGGGGGTGTATGAGCAAATGTAGACCTGACCTTCTGTCTGTACCCTGCTATGTGCTGGGGGTGTATGTACGCATGTAGGTCTGACCTTCTGTCTGTCCCCTGCTATGTGCTGGGGGTGTATGCGTGCATGTAGGCCTGAACTTCTGTCTGTATGCTTCTATGTGCTGGGGGTGTATGCGCACATATACTGTAGGCCTGACCTTCTGTCTGTGCACTGCTATGTGCTGGGGGTGTATGCGCACATGTATATTTTTTAATTGAAACATTTACAAACCTTATATTTAATAAAACTAGACAAACATAAAAAAAATTGTTTTCATAAAAGCCTTTTGGCGTGAGCCCATGCACAAGATCCATAGAGCATGTCGTGTAATGCACAGTGTTTGTATAGTGCCTTCCCCTAGCAAGATTGACTGAATCAGCCTCTTTCATTGCATTCTCTGTGAAAAGTTATTCTAGCAAGGGGAAAGGTATGCAGGGGTTGGGGTGGGCTGAATACAATACCTTCAACACTAAGGGGGAAATTTACAAAAATGGATTCTTGGAAAAAATTCGTATTTTCCTAGGAAAATACAAATTTTTTGAGTATATTTGTATTTTTGGCATTTACTATGCCAAAAATACAAATATTCGTATTCATATTGATGGGACATTCGTATTTGATTTTACAAATACGAATGTTTACACCATCGATTGAATGCGACAGGAATCACCATTCAAAAGAATGGTGGTTCCTGATTTACTAAGCAGCCGTATTGATAATACGGCTGCTAATTGGCGTGAAATGCCCGGCCAAATAGGACAGTACACCTTATTTTCCTGTCGTATTTGGCTTTAGCCTTCACAGATCAGTCAGATCCGTGCAGGCTTCCGTGTTAAAAAAATAGAAAAATAAATAAATTAAAGGAAAAAAACAGCGTGGGGTCTCCCCCACGGCTGTAACCAGCACCAGGCTGAAAGAGCCGGGGCCGGTAATAAAAAAAATCAGGGAACCCCGCAAATAGGGGTTCCCTGATTTTTTGGCATCCAGGAGCTTAAGGAGGAGCTTTAATATCTCCCCATTATACGTATATGGCTATCACTTACAGCTGTAACTGTTACAGCAGAGTACAAAAAAAAGCTGTTTGTGCTATTGAGTACGCAAGTGCTACTTATTACTCAAATAGGAAAAACTCTATGGAGGTGCTAGGAACAATGTTTTTTATTGTTATTATAACTATATTTTTTAATTGAAACATTTACAAACCTTATATTTAATAAAACTAGACAAACATAAAAAAAAATTGTTTTCATAAAAGCCTTTTGGCGTGAGCCCATGCACAAGATCCATAGAGCATGCCGTGCAATGCACAGTGTTTGTATAGTGCCTTCCCCTAGCAAGATTGACTGAATCAGCCTCTTTCATTGCATTCTCTGTGAAAAGTTATTCTAGCAAGGGGAAAGGTATGCAGGGGTTGGGGTGGGCTGAATACAATACCTTCAACACTAAGGGGGAAATTTACAAAAATGGATTCGTGGAAAAAATTCGTATTTTCCTAGGAAAATACAAATTTTTTGAGTGTATTTGTATTTTTGGCATTTACTATGCCAAAAATACAAATATTCGTATTCATATTGATGGGACATTCGTATTTGATTTTACAAATACGAATGTTTACACCATCGATTGAATGCGACAGGAATCACCATTCAAAAGAATGGTGGTTCCTGATTTACTAAGCAGCCGTATTGATAATACGGCTGCTAATTGGCGTGAAATGCCCGGCCAAATAGGACAGTACACCTTATTTTCCTGTCGTATTTGGCTTTAGCCTTCACAGATCAGTCAGATCCGTGCAGGCTTCCGTGTTAAAAAAATAGAAAAATAAATAAATAAAGGAAAAAAACAGCGTGGGGTCTCCCCCACGGCTGTAACCAGCACCAGGCTGAAAGAGCCGGGGCCGGTAATAAAAAAAATCAGGGAACCCCGCAAATAGGGGTTCCCTGATTTTTTACAACCAGCCCCAGGCTCCATGGCCGGGGCTGGTTCCCAAAATACGGGGGACAAAATGAGTAGGGGTCCCCCGTATTTTAAGAACCAGCCATAGGCCAAACCAGCCAGCAGGGTAATGCCACAGCCGGGGGGAGACTTTTTATACAAGTCCCCCCGGCCAAAGCATTAACCCTCTGACCAGTCAGCCTGGCCAAGGGCCCTGGGGGAGTGGGGACCCCCCCATGAAGGGGTCCCCCCCCTCCAGGACTTACCTGACCAGGCTGAAGCCTGGTGCTGTCCCCGGTGACCTGGAGCGGTGGTCACCGGGCTGATCTTTGTGTAAAAAAAAAAGAATAAACTATTGTTTAATACTGGTGAACTATGAGTCCCAGCAAGCCTCCCCCGCAAGCTGGGACTTGGAGAACCACAAGTCCCAGCCTGCGGGGCATTAAAGGGCCCGCTGGCACTTGTAGTTCCACAGTATGAAAAATAGTAAAATAAACACACTGACACACATTTGAAATAAAACTTTAATACATCCAAAGCCCTTACATACTGATACTTACCTATCTTCATCCCGTAGGTAGCCCTGGTCCTCATGTCCTGGTCTGTCTCGGCGTCTGTATCCATGTCGGCGATGGCGTCGGCGTCTGGAGTCCGACGAAATCCATGTGGAAGCTGTGGAAGAAAACTATACTCACCTGTCCCAAGGCGTAGTAGTCCAAGGGGGTCTTGGCAAAATAACAAAGCGAGAACGTGAACCAGACGAACAGCTGAGAGCCGCACTGTACTGTGTACATGTGCGGCTCCGCCCCCGAATGCGGCTATAGGCCGCCTTGCGGCCTAGCGGGCAATCAGGAACGCAAGGCGGCCAATAGCGGCATTCGGGGGCGGAGCCGCACATGTACACAGTACAGTGCGGACCTCAGCTGTGAATACCTCTGCTGTAACAGTTACAGCTATAAATTATATCCCTATAAGTATAATGGAAATATATTAATCAAACATGGGTTTCAAGTGTGTAGAGCGGCGCAGTTGTCCACTAGACCAGTAGTTCTCAACCTCAGTCCTCAGGGACCCCCAACAGTCCTCAGGGACCCCCAACAGAGCACGTTTTGCAGGTCTCCTCACAAAATCACAGGTGAAATACTTAGCTCCACCTGTGATCTTTTAAAAGGTGCCAGTGAGTAATTAGTGCACCTGTCTATCTGTGAGGTGACGTGGAAAATGTGCAGTTGGGGTCCCTGAGCACCGAGGTTGAGAACCACTGCACTAGACTACGAAACTTGATGATGTGTATGTAAAGAGTGCTCCCATTCAGAGGCAGCCGTAGCGCATTCCAGAAACATGAGTCGCTACAGCATCTCAGACACTCCCCATTGTGGATTAGTGTTGAAGGTACTGTGGTTAATACTAGCTGGTCACCAATGCTATATCAGCATGCTTTTACACTAATGCTACTGACTCTGTACAAAATACAGCACTATACATATGAAGCTGCAGTTATCAGTTTTTCCTCTTTGAGTACTAAGTATCACTTGCGTACTGAGTAGCACTTTGTGTACTAAGTAGCATGAACAGCCTTTCTTGTATTGTACTGTAACGGCTACAGCTACAAGATATATCTCTACAAGTATAATGGGGAGGCATAAAAGCTCCTCCCTAAGGGCCTTATTCTAGTTCACTCTTTCTGACAAAATCCTTCTTAGATGGACAAAACCATGTGCACTGCAGGTGGGGCAGATGTTACTTGTGCAGAGAGAATTAGATTTGAGTGGGATTTTACTTCAAAGTGAGATCTATATTGCAGTGTAAAAATAAAGCAGCCAGTATTTACCCTGCACAGAAACAAAATAACTCACCCAAATCTAATTCTCTCTGCACATTTTACATCTCCCCCCCTTCAGTACACATGGTTTTGTCCATCTAAGAAGGATTTTGGCAGAAAGAGTGAACTAGAATAAGTTCCTGGATGCCAAAACATTGTGACTAGCACCTCCATATAGTTTTTTTATTTGAGTACTAAGTAGCACTTGTGTACTCAATAGCACTTTGTGTACTAAGTTGCAGCACCAGCTTTTATTGTACTCTGCTGTAACAGTTACAGCTATAAGTTATATCCCTATAAGTACAGTATAATGGGGAGATATTAAAGTTCCTCCCTAAGTTCCTGGATGCCAAAACACTGTGCTTAACACCTCCATAGAGTTTTTCCCATTTGCGTACTAAGTAGCACTTGCCTACTCAATAGCACTTTGTGTACTAAATTGCAGGAACAGCTTTTATTTTACTCTGCTGTAACAGTTACAGCTATAAGTGATATCTTTATAAGTATAATAAGGATAGATAAAAGCTCCTCCCTAAGTTCTTGGATGCAAAAACACTGTGTTTAGCCTCTCTATACAGTATTTCCTAGTTGCATTACTCAGTAGTAATGTGCTAGGTGGACAATTGGAGGGGACCCTACCTACGGTTGCTTGCCGCTTCCCTTCCTGATGTCATTGTGTTATGATCCGATCACGTGATGGATCAAATAAATTATGTCTCCTATTATTATTATTATGATGTTTGCTATCAATAGAATACTTCAGTACTTGTGAACTGTTGGTGACCCAAAGGGGACACTAGGAGAGTTCTCTGAAGGTAGGATGTCAGATAAGATTTGAGACCCCTCATAAACCAGATTGGGGGTTAGATCAACATATTCCAGAGAAAGGCCAGAGTTGTTCTCCCCCCTCCAGTACAGATCTCTTATCAGACTTGGCATCCTATCAGTTGCATTCCACTGTGTAAGGAATTTGTACAAGTCACTAAAGCAGTGGACTCATCCTTCATGTAGGAGGATCAATTATTTAGGGACATTCATTAGTGTCCAGCAGGGATATGGTCAAAATCCCAGAGGTATGAGGGAATCTGCAGGTATAATTGCACTCTTCTCCCTATAGTCTGTGTTTCTTGGGGATCAGCAAGCAGGCTGGAAGCGATCCATTCTATTATTCTATCCGGTGTTTCATGTGAAATCCCCCACTACAGAACCAGCACTTGTGTGTAAGATACAGTTCTGTGATTTTCATCCCTTTTTATATTGTATTCTTCTGTGTGTAAAAAACAGGGTGGGGGGTATGAGGGAAGGTCAGTCGCACAGGATTTATAGATTTCACACAGTCATGTGGTATTAGAGGACCCTCAGGACTTCATATAATGAGTTTTTCGTATACTTAAATAGTATGAGGGTGTGCTACCACTGGACACAAAAGTAGGACTTTATTCAGAGAAAGAAAAGAAATGTCTCTACGTGGTGCACCTAAAGATACAGAAATTCTTTAAAAAGTAACTTTTATTTCATATTCATAAAAAACAAGGGTGCGAAATATTGACAGACAGATAACAAACATAGGACACGGACAGTGCAATAAAAAAGGATAAATTTTTATCCTTACACAGTGTGGACCCAATTCCCCAAATGGCCCCTTGTAAATATATATACGTGCTCCTATGGCACTGCTGGCAGACACAATGGGACACTTCACAAAAATGTGTGTGCCAAACACAATGGTTTCAAATGTCTGTCAGCCACTGTTTGTGTGTTTCAATAGGCTTGTTCACTGCTGGCTCATGGTATCATGTGGGCTCAGCTCTCATGGTGCTGCTAATTTCCCCGGAGCAGGGTAACTGGGGACGTGGTGTGAATAGCCCTCCCTGATCCTGCCAGGGGGGAATATATACCAAAGTACACCCTATTGGTATAAATACAAATCACAAATATATGGTCACCCTTGCTGTAACATATATGGGGCTGAGCATTTACCCGGCTGGTGGAACCTGGCCAGAACTGCCACTTCTGAGCCAAGATTCTCACTGCTGCCGGGAGATGAGCCGAGGAATGAGCTAACAAGCAGTGGGGGAACGGCACGGGACTGTATATAGACAGGCGGCGTGTATGTGTCACCGCCGTCTGTCTCCCGTCTGATCCCAGATAGACGCACAGAGCTTAAGTAGGCAGCGGCGTGTACACGATAGCGCCGACTGTCTCACTGTGGCTCTGTGATTGGGGAGGCGGCGGTGCAGACGCCTAGCACCGCTGCTCCAGGTAGGCTTACGATCCCAGTGAAAACTGGCGTACGTGAGCCCTACCGTTAGGCAGCCAGAACACACAATAAATTTTCACAATGTCAAATGGGGAGGGGAAGAGGGGAGTCAAAACACACTGATTTAGGTCAGTGTACACTTCGCAAAACGGAGCTTCATCAGGACCAGCCTGGCAAGCCTCCGGAAGCTCCTTTTATACCTGTGGTAAGTAAGTGATCCAATTCAGGTGAGTATGAATGGGTGGGTCCAGGTACCTGCTCCCTGTCAATCACCCTTGGTATGTGGGCGTGAAAAGTCTGACTTAGTGCAGAAATGAGCTAGGAAACTGGGTCCTATGTTTAAACATGAATTGGAGTACCACCTTAGAAATGGTTTCAGGATAAATATATGTAAAAAGGAGAAGGACACCGTTATCTATACGTATGAAGAGAACCATCTTGTGATAGATCTACTTAAATCAATTACATAAAAAAATAATAAAATATATATGAGCAGAAAACATATGTATATTGTAATCTATATGAATAGGGTACTGCCAAATAACGACATGACACAGTGCGGTCACGTAACCGCACTGTGTGTGGTACCCAAATGCACATATCTGGTCTGAGTTAGATGGAGTATCCTCATATGTACCCGAATGTACCATGGGTCTCATGAATATAGTCGATCCTCATAGAAATAGAAATACATGGTCTGATTTAATGGGAAATGTACAAGTGCATTTTTATCTAAGCGTTTATATCATCTGTGTTCATGTCAGAAACTGGTGATAAAGTAATGTGAAATAATAACACCACTAAGTGGTGAAGATTATGACCTGGACTATATTCCAGGACAAGTGGAAGACAGTGAAAAACATGTGAAAAAATATATGAAAAAACAAACAGAATATATAAGTGCAAAAAAACAAAAAGTGAAAGAAGGAGGGGAGTGAGGAGCCTTGTGTCACGTATCCTAAGTGGGTTCTCTGATTTGAAGGGATGAGATCCCCATATTAAGTGCACCTAAGGGTTAATCTCAGGAAAGATTTTAGAATGAATAGTGTGGGTGCTGTGGTCAGGATGAAGTGGGAAATAAATATGTAAATCAGCCGCGAACGGGTGAGTTTTGTGTCTGGTTTCCTATACGTCATGAATACTATGTAGGAGGTTAAAATATGCAGTGGATACTCTAATAGGATCACCCCAGTGTTGGAAATAAGATGACCTCCTCCCATGGGGGTACACCAGCATATAGGGAGTGTCTCAGATATGTGTGGAACCAAACAGTACCCAGAAGGGGTGGCCGTCTAACAGATTATGAAGATGGGTTTGTAAAAAATTATTATTATGTGACCCTTCCTAGATCACCTAGGATCATATATGGGTCACCCCTGGACTCCAAAAGATAATGATGGGAGAACCAGAGAAATGGGATGGAAGTGGCTTCCAATATGAATCAGGTACGTATAAGGTCAGACTGTGCATATAGGGAATAGGAATCTGATAGATGACGTGGGTAAGTATATGTAAGAATATATAATTTTCAGAGTTCACTTGGACTCAAACACACAAAAATCGCCTCTGCTTTCCCCAAATAAAGGGGGGGGGGGGGGGTTTACAGAAGGTGCCAGAAAGAAGGAGGTATAGTTAATGATAATACAATACATCGAAACCGGTTTAGGTGAGGCTGATACCCTCATCCATATGATTACGTGAAAAAGAGATTTGTGAAGGAGAGAAGGGAAAATGAGCAAGGACAATCGTGAATGGAGGAATCATAAGAACACCGTGAAATTGTTTTCCTCATTGAGTCCATGAGGTGTCATGGTATTCATTAGAAAGATGAGGCGGGTTTCCTGTTTCAAGAGTTCACGGTCCCAGTCACCTCTCCTGATCCCCATATCAATTTTCAGCATCCCAAAGGCTTTGAGACCATGGGGATTGCTGCCATGGTGTCTCAGAAAATGCCTTGCGACTGGTGTCAAGGTTTTGAAAAGAGAGCTATCTCTAGGGGCATTCCTGATATTGAGATGGTGCTCTGACAGTCTCTTTTTCAGTGGTCGGCGGGTTTTGCCAATGTAGTGCTTTCCGCAGGGGCATTCCAAGTTATAGATAACCCCTGCGGTGTCACATGTGATGTATTGTCCTATTTTCCAATCCTTCCCATATCTGTCTGTATAGGAGTGACATGTGGTCATCATGGGACACGTTTTACAGGTACCACATTTAAAAGAGCCCTTCTTGAAGATCAGTTTGCGGGTCTCTTTTTCAAGATGGCTGTGGACCAGGACGTCCCTCAAGTTATCGCTCCGTCTCCAACTGATATCAACCCTATCTCCCAAAACTCTTTCCAGATCTTTATCAGTTTTGAGGATATGAAGATGTTTATTAAGGACACTCTGAACTTCTCGCCATTCCCGGCAGAAGGTCCCAATGAACCTGATCTTTTCTGGTTGGTCATTCTTTTTATTGCCCGGGACTAGGAGCTGTTCTCTTTTGTACCTGCAGACTTCTTTTCTGGCCTTGCGTATGGCCCTGTTGCTGTAACCCCTGTGGGTGAGTCTGCTTCCTAGCTGGTCAGCCCTTGTCTCATATGTGGTGGATTCCGAGCAGTTGCGCTTAGTTCGCAAGAATTCCCCTTTGGGGAGCCCCTTGATGACGGGAGGGAAGTGCGCACTGTTGCTGTGTAAGAGGGAATTGGTGGCCGTGCTCTTCCGAAAGATATCGGTGGTCAGGGATCCATCCCTTTCAATAGTGATGGGGAGGTCCAGATACTCCACCTCTTTCTGGCTGGTTTGGAAGGTGAGTTTGAGGTTAAGCTCGTTGGTATTGAGCTTACCAATAAATTCTATGAAGAGACCAATGTCCCCTTCCCACACAATCAACAGATCGTCGATATAGCGTAGCCATAGTAGTATGTGTTCGGTGTAGGTCTCATGGTCCTCAATAAATACACACTCCCGTTCCCACCACCCCAGGTACAGGTTTGCATATGTGGGGGCACATGTGCTCCCCATAGCAGTCCCCTGTACCTGGAGGTAGAATCTGTCTTCACATACAAAGTAGTTTTTTGAGAGGACAAACCACAATAGTTTAATCAAAAACTCATTGAGTGGGGTGTCACGATCCATGCTCAAGAAGTACCTGGCAGCCTGTATACCGTAAGTGTGGATAATACTGGTATACAGGCTCTCTACATCGCATGTAATCAACCAGGCATTGGTGTCAAGGGTGATTCCCTGTATCTTGTTCAAGACATCCATGGTGTCTTGAACATACGAGGGGAGTGTGGTGACGTACTTTCTTAGATGGTGATCCACAAATTGTGAGGCTTTTTCAGTAAGGCCCCCCATCCCGGATACGATGGGTCTACCGGGAGGGTTCCTCTCACATTTGTGGATTTTTGGCAAAAGGTATAGTGTAGGGATTTTAACACTCTTGACTTGTAAAAAGTCATATTGTGTTTTAACGAGTGTTCCTTCTCTATATGCCTGATCTATCAATCTTTGGTATCCTTGTAGAAAGTCGTCAGTGGGGTTGAAGGTGAGCCTCTTATAACATGAGGTGTCACCGAGTTGGCGTGCCAATTCTACAGTATACTTGTCTCTACCCCACAGTACCACATTGCCCCCTTTGTCAGAAGGCTTGACAATGGTATCCTTCCACCCCCTAATCTCCTTCAATGCTTCTCTCTCCGTGGGGCTGAGGTTGTCCTCATAATGATGAAAGTTTTTCTGGATCTCCAGCTGATCTAGATCTCTGCTAACCACCTCTAAAAAGATTTTGGCCTGTGGGCATATGGAATAATCTGGTGTAAAAGTGGACTTCTTTTTGAGTGTCTTATTTCCAGTGTCACTGGAGGATGTGATAGGGGTATCTGACTCCTCATTCCCATTTAAATTTAATTCATCAAGGATCCGTATCATCCTAATGTCCTGGCTATCAAAAACCTGGTCAATGGATGGTTTTAATGGGTCATTATTCAGAAGGTCATGTACCAGGGTTTCTTGGGAGCTGGAAAGATTCTCAGTTCTTTTTTGAAAGAATTTTTTAAGAAGTATTTTTCTTATATAGAGATGAAGATCTTTCTCATACTCAAAGCGGTTCAAATTTTTAGAAGGTGAGAAGCTGAGGCCTTTATTGAGAAGGGAGATTTGTGCCTCATTGAGAGTGTGGTCCGTGAGGTTGATGATTTTGAGGGAGTCATTCGTTATCTCCTGTGTCTCCTCACCTCTCTGGGATCCTCTCTCCATTCCCTGTACTCTCTCTTTCCTCTTTTTCTTTCCCCGCCTGGTCCTCCTATGTCGCGTCCCAGGTTCTCTCTTAGATCCCTGGGACTGACCCCTAAAAAATCTCGCCTGGGTCTAGCTGTCTGGGATGAGCCTGGTGCATCATTCTCTGAGGAATCCACATCAGAGGTGGTATACCCTGTGTGATTACCGCTGGTCGGTTTTTGACGGTTATTCGCTCCCCATCTATACACCCTATTCATTCTGAAGTCATTCTGGTCTCTTAAAATTTTGTTCTTTTTCCGACTTACTGTCTCCTTTTCAATGTTATCTAATTCTTGTTTTATACGGTGATACATTTTCTGGAATTTCTCCAGGGATTCAAACTTTTTCAGTTTCTCACTCAAAGTAACAATTTCTTGAGTGTGTCTCGTGAGCATTATCTCATCATGCTTTATTAGAATATTCATTAAATTCAAGGAGCAGGTTGTGAGTGTTCTCTCCCATTCTATTTTTAAAGACTCATCTGCAAGTTCAAATGACGGAAATACCCTAGGCCTGAGGCCTCTAGGGGTGATTTGTTGCTTTATATAATTTTCAAAGGTTGCCTTATTCCAGAACGTTCTGGTTTGTCTGGCCATGGCTGATTTAAGGCTATGCATATCATTCTGCCAATCTTCTTGTGCAGTGTCAATATGTGTAATGTCCTTATCAAACATGTTGTCAAGACATCTTTGAAAATTAGTTTGCCTATTTGTCAGCTCTTGGCTGAGGCTAAAGGCAGATGGTGTTGCCACATTAGGTGGGAGAGACATGATAATGGTATCCGGAGCTAACCGGGGGGTTGCCAGGATTATAGATATAGTAAAATATTTCTAGGTATTTGAAGGTAATGTCACAATTGTGCCGTGCTGACCAACCTGAGAAGATGACAAAGTGTCATCAAATTTAGATGCAAAAAACAGGGTGGGGGGTATGAGGGAAGGTCAGTCGCACAGGATTTATAGATTTCACACAGTCATGTGGTATTAGAGGACCCTCAGGACTTCATATAATGAGTTTTTCGTATACTTAAATAGTATGAGGGTGTGCTACCACTGGACACAAAAGTAGGACTTTATTCAGAGAAAGAAAAGAAATGTCTCTACGTGGTGCACCTAAAGATACAGAAATTCTTTAAAAAGTAACTTTTATTTCATATTCATAAAAAACAAGGGTGCGAAATATTGACAGACAGATAACAAACATAGGACACGGACAGTGCAATAAAAAAGGATAAATTTTTATCCTTACACAGTGTGGACCCAATTCCCCAAATGGCCCCTTGTAAATATATATACGTGCTCCTATGGCACTGCTGGCAGACACAATGGGACACTTCACAAAAATGTGTGTGCCAAACACAATGGTTTCAAATGTCTGTCAGCCACTGTTTGTGTGTTTCAATAGGCTTGTTCACTGCTGGCTCATGGTATCATGTGGGCTCAGCTCTCATGGTGCTGCTAATTTCCCCGGAGCAGGGTAACTGGGGACGTGGTGTGAATAGCCCTCCCTGATCCTGCCAGGGGGGAATATATACCAAAGTACACCCTATTGGTATAAATACAAATCACAAATATATGGTCACCCTTGCTGTAACATATATGGGGCTGAGCATTTACCCGGCTGGTGGAACCTGGCCAGAACTGCCACTTCTGAGCCAAGATTCTCACTGCTGCCGGGAGATGAGCCGAGGAATGAGCTAACAAGCAGTGGGGGAACGGCACGGGACTGTATATAGACAGGCGGCGTGTATGTGTCACCGCCGTCTGTCTCCCGTCTGATCCCAGATAGACGCACAGAGCTTAAGTAGGCAGCGGCGTGTACACGATAGCGCCGACTGTCTCACTGTGGCTCTGTGATTGGGGAGGCGGCGGTGCAGACGCCTAGCACCGCTGCTCCAGGTAGGCTTACGATCCCAGTGAAAACTGGCGTACGTGAGCCCTACCGTTAGGCAGCCAGAACACACAATAAATTTTCACAATGTCAAATGGGGAGGGGAAGAGGGGAGTCAAAACACACTGATTTAGGTCAGTGTACACTTCGCAAAACGGAGCTTCATCAGGACCAGCCTGGCAAGCCTCCGGAAGCTCCTTTTATACCTGTGGTAAGTAAGTGATCCAATTCAGGTGAGTATGAATGGGTGGGTCCAGGTACCTGCTCCCTGTCAATCACCCTTGGTATGTGGGCGTGAAAAGTCTGACTTAGTGCAGAAATGAGCTAGGAAACTGGGTCCTATGTTTAAACATGAATTGGAGTACCACCTTAGAAATGGTTTCAGGATAAATATATGTAAAAAGGAGAAGGACACCGTTATCTATACGTATGAAGAGAACCATCTTGTGATAGATCTACTTAAATCAATTACATAAAAAAATAATAAAATATATATGAGCAGAAAACATATGTATATTGTAATCTATATGAATAGGGTACTGCCAAATAACGACATGACACAGTGCGGTCACGTAACCGCACTGTGTGTGGTACCCAAATGCACATATCTGGTCTGAGTTAGATGGAGTATCCTCATATGTACCCGAATGTACCATGGGTCTCATGAATATAGTCGATCCTCATAGAAATAGAAATACATGGTCTGATTTAATGGGAAATGTACAAGTGCATTTTTATCTAAGCGTTTATATCATCTGTGTTCATGTCAGAAACTGGTGATAAAGTAATGTGAAATAATAACACCACTAAGTGGTGAAGATTATGACCTGGACTATATTCCAGGACAAGTGGAAGACAGTGAAAAACATGTGAAAAAATATATGAAAAAACAAACAGAATATATAAGTGCAAAAAAACAAAAAGTGAAAGAAGGAGGGGAGTGAGGAGCCTTGTGTCACGTATCCTAAGTGGGTTCTCTGATTTGAAGGGATGAGATCCCCATATTAAGTGCACCTAAGGGTTAATCTCAGGAAAGATTTTAGAATGAATAGTGTGGGTGCTGTGGTCAGGATGAAGTGGGAAATAAATATGTAAATCAGCCGCGAACGGGTGAGTTTAGTGTCTGGTTTCCTATACGTCATGAATACTATGTAGGAGGTTAAAATATGCAGTGGATACTCTAATAGGATCACCCCAGTGTTGGAAATAAGATGACCTCCTCCCATGGGGGTACACCAGCATATAGGGAGTGTCTCAGATATGTGTGGAACCAAACAGTACCCAGAAGGGGTGGCCGTCTAACAGATTATGAAGATGGGTTTGTAAAAAATTATTATTATGTGACCCTTCCTAGATCACCTAGGATCATATTTGGGTCACCCCTGGACTCCAAAAGATAATGATGGGAGAACCAGAGAAATGGGATGGAAGTGGCTTCCAATATGAATCAGGTACGTATAAGGTCAGACTGTGCATATAGGGAATAGGAATCTGATAGATGACGTGGGTAAGTATATGTAAGAATATATAATTTTCAGAGTTCACTTGGACTCAAACACACAAAAATCGCCTCTGCTTTCCCCAAATAAAGGGGGGGGGGGGGTTTACAGAAGGTGCCAGAAAGAAGGAGGTATAGTTAATGATAATACAATACATCGAAACCGGTTTAGGTGAGGCTGATACCCTCATCCATATGATTACGTGAAAAAGAGATTTGTGAAGGAGAGAAGGGAAAATGAGCAAGGACAATCGTGAATGGAGGAATCATAAGAACACCGTGAAATTGTTTTCCTCATTGAGTCCATGAGGTGTCATGGTATTCATTAGAAAGATGAGGCGGGTTTCCTGTTTCAAGAGTTCACGGTCCCAGTCACCTCTCCTGATCCCCATATCAATTTTCAGCATCCCAAAGGCTTTGAGACCATGGGGATTGCTGCCATGGTGTCTCAGAAAATGCCTTGCGACTGGTGTCAAGGTTTTGAAAAGAGAGCTATCTCTAGGGGCATTCCTGATATTGAGATGGTGCTCTGACAGTCTCTTTTTCAGTGGTCGGCGGGTTTTGCCAATGTAGTGCTTTCCGCAGGGGCATTCCAAGTTATAGATAACCCCTGCGGTGTCACATGTGATGTATTGTCCTATTTTCCAATCCTTCCCATATCTGTCTGTATAGGAGTGACATGTGGTCATCATGGGACACGTTTTACAGGTACCACATTTAAAAGAGCCCTTCTTGAAGATCAGTTTGCGGGTCTCTTTTTCAAGATGGCTGTGGACCAGGACGTCCCTCAAGTTATCGCTCCGTCTCCAACTGATATCAACCCTATCTCCCAAAACTCTTTCCAGATCTTTATCAGTTTTGAGGATATGAAGATGTTTATTAAGGACACTCTGAACTTCTCGCCATTCCCGGCAGAAGGTCCCAATGAACCTGATCTTTTCTGGTTGGTCATTCTTTTTATTGCCCGGGACTAGGAGCTGTTCTCTTTTGTACCTGCAGACTTCTTTTCTGGCCTTGCGTATGGCCCTGTTGCTGTAACCCCTGTGGGTGAGTCTGCTTCCTAGCTGGTCAGCCCTTGTCTCATATGTGGTGGATTCCGAGCAGTTGCGCTTAGTTCGCAAGAATTCCCCTTTGGGGAGCCCCTTGATGACGGGAGGGAAGTGCGCACTGTTGCTGTGTAAGAGGGAATTGGTGGCCGTGCTCTTCCGAAAGATATCGGTGGTCAGGGATCCATCCCTTTCAATAGTGATGCGGAGGTCCAGATACTCCACCTCTTTCTGGCTGGTTTGGAAGGTGAGTTTGAGGTTAAGCTCGTTGGTATTGAGCTTACCAATGAATTCTATGAAGAGACCAATGTCCCCTTCCCACACAATCAACAGATCGTCGATATAGCGTAGCCATAGTAGTATGTGTTCGGTGTAGGTCTCATGGTCCTCAATAAATACACACTCCCGTTCCCACCACCCCAGGTACAGGTTTGCATATGTGGGGGCACATGTGCTCCCCATAGCAGTCCCCTGTACCTGGAGGTAGAATCTGTCTTCACATACAAAGTAGTTTTTTGAGAGGACAAACCACAATAGTTTAATCAAAAACTCATTGAGTGGGGTGTCACGATCCATGCTCAAGAAGTACCTGGCAGCCTGTATACCGTAAGTGTGGATAATACTGGTATACAGGCTCTCTACATCGCATGTAATCAACCAGGCATTGGTGTCAAGGGTGATTCCCTGTATCTTGTTCAAGACATCCATGGTGTCTTGAACATACGAGGGGAGTGTGGTGACGTACTTTCTTAGATGGTGATCCACAAATTGTGAGGCTTTTTCAGTAAGGCCCCCCATCCCGGATACGATGGGTCTACCGGGAGGGTTCCTCTCACATTTGTGGATTTTTGGCAAAAGGTATAGTGTAGGGATTTTAACACTCTTGACTTGTAAAAAGTCATATTGTGTTTTAACGAGTGTTCCTTCTCTATATGCCTGATCTATCAATCTTTGGTATCCTTGTAGAAAGTCGTCAGTGGGGTTGAAGGTGAGCCTCTTATAACATGAGGTGTCACCGAGTTGGCGTGCCAATTCTACAGTATACTTGTCTCTACCCCACAGTACCACATTGCCCCCTTTGTCAGAAGGCTTGACAATGGTATCCTTCCACCCCCTAATCTCCTTCAATGCTTCTCTCTCCGTGGGGCTGAGGTTGTCCTCATAATGATGAAAGTTTTTCTGGATCTCCAGCTGATCTAGATCTCTGCTAACCACCTCTAAAAAGATTTTGGCCTGTGGGCATATGGAATAATCTGGTGTAAAAGTGGACTTCTTTTTGAGTGTCTTATTTCCAGTGTCACTGGAGGATGTGATAGGGGTATCTGACTCCTCATTCCCATTTAAATTTAATTCATCAAGGATCCGTATCATCCTAATGTCCTGGCTATCAAAAACCTGGTCAATGGATGGTTGTAATGGGTCATTATTCAGAAGGTCATGTACCAGGGTTTCTTGGGAGCTGGAAAGATTCTCAGTTCTTTTTTGAAAGAATTTTTTAAGAAGTATTTTTCTTATATAGAGATGAAGATCTTTCTCATACTCAAAGCGGTTCAAATTTTTAGAAGGTGAGAAGCTGAGGCCTTTATTGAGAAGGGAGATTTGTGCCTCATTGAGAGTGTGGTCCGTGAGGTTGATGATTTTGAGGGAGTCATTCGTTATCTCCTGTGTCTCCTCACCTCTCTGGGATCCTCTCTCCATTCCCTGTACTCTCTCTTTCCTCTTTTTCTTTCCCCGCCTGGTCCTCCTATGTCGCGTCCCAGGTTCTCTCTTAGATCCCTGGGACTGACCCCTAAAAAATCTCGCCTGGGTCTAGCTGTCTGGGATGAGCCTGGTGCATCATTCTCTGAGGAATCCACATCAGAGGTGGTATACCCTGTGTGATTACCGCTGGTCGGTTTTTGACGGTTATTCGCTCCCCATCTATACACCCTATTCATTCTGAAGTCATTCTGGTCTCTTAAAATTTTGTTCTTTTTCCGACTTACTGTCTCCTTTTCAATGTTATCTAATTCTTGTTTTATACGGTGATACATTTTCTGGAATTTCTCCAGGGATTCAAACTTTTTCAGTTTCTCACTCAAAGTAACAATTTCTTGAGTGTGTCTCGTGAGCATTATCTCATCATGCTTTATTAGAATATTCATTAAATTCAAGGAGCAGGTTGTGAGTGTTCTCTCCCATTCTATTTTTAAAGACTCATCTGCAAGTTCAAATGACGGAAATACCCTAGGCCTGAGGCCTCTAGGGGTGATTTGTTGCTTTATATAATTTTCAAAGGTTGCCTTATTCCAGAACGTTCTGGTTTGTCTGGCCATGGCTGATTTAAGGCTATGCATATCATTCTGCCAATCTTCTTGTGCAGTGTCAATATGTGTAATGTCCTTATCAAACATGTTGTCAAGACATCTTTGAAAATTAGTTTGCCTATTTGTCAGCTCTTGGCTGAGGCTAAAGGCAGATGGTGTTGCCACATTAGGTGGGAGAGACATGATAATGGTATCCGGAGCTAACCGGGGGGTTGCCAGGATTATAGATATAGTAAAATATTTCTAGGTATTTGAAGGTAATGTCACAATTGTGCCGTGCTGACCAACCTGAGAAGATGACAAAGTGTCATCAAATTTAGATGCAAAAAACAGGGTGGGGGGTATGAGGGAAGGTCAGTCGCACAGGATTTATAGATTTCACACAGTCATGTGGTATTAGAGGACCCTCAGGACTTCATATAATGAGTTTTTCGTATACTTAAATAGTATGAGGGTGTGCTACCACTGGACACAAAAGTAGGACTTTATTCAGAGAAAGAAAAGAAATGTCTCTACGTGGTGCACCTAAAGATACAGAAATTCTTTAAAAAGTAACTTTTATTTCATATTCATAAAAAACAAGGGTGCAAAATATTGACAGACAGATAACAAACATAGGACACGGACAGTGCAATAAAAAAGGATAAATTTTTATCCTTACACAGTGTGGACCCAATTCCCCAAATGGCCCCTTGTAAATATATATACGTGCTCCTATGGCACTACTGGCAGACACAATGGGACACTTCACAAAAATGTGTGTGCCAAACACAATGGTTTCAAATGTCTGTCAGCCACTGTTTGTGTGTTTCAATAGGCTTGTTCACTGCTGGCTCATGGTATCATGTGGGCTCAGCTCTCATGGTGCTGCTAATTTCCCCGGAGCAGGGTAACTGGGGACGTGGTGTGAATAGCCCTCCCTGATCCTGCCAGGGGGGAATATATACCAAAGTACACCCTATTGGTATAAATACAAATCACAAATATATGGTCACCCTTGCTGTAACATATATGGGGCTGAGCATTTACCCGGCTGGTGGAACCTGGCCAGAACTGCCACTTCTGAGCCAAGATTCTCACTGCTGCCGGGAGATGAGCCGAGGAATGAGCTAACAAGCAGTGGGGGAACGGCACGGGACTGTATATAGACAGGCGGCGTGTATGTGTCACCGCCGTCTGTCTCCCGTCTGATCCCAGATAGACGCACAGAGCTTAAGTAGGCAGCGGCGTGTACACGATAGCGCCGACTGTCTCACTGTGGCTCTGTGATTGGGGAGGCGGCGGTGCAGACGCCTAGCACCGCTGCTCCAGGTAGGCTTACGATCCCAGTGAAAACTGGCGTACGTGAGCCCTACCGTTAGGCAGCCAGAACACACAATAAATTTTCACAATGTCAAATGGGGAGGGGAAGAGGGGAGTCAAAACACACTGATTTAGGTCAGTGTACACTTCGCAAAACGGAGCTTCATCAGGACCAGCCTGGCAAGCCTCCGGAAGCTCCTTTTATACCTGTGGTAAGTAAGTGATCCAATTCAGGTGAGTATGAATGGGTGGGTCCAGGTACCTGCTCCCTGTCAATCACCCTTGGTATGTGGGCGTGAAAAGTCTGACTTAGTGCAGAAATGAGCTAGGAAACTGGGTCCTATGTTTAAACATGAATTGGAGTACCACCTTAGAAATGGTTTCAGGATAAATATATGTAAAAAGGAGAAGGACACCGTTATCTATACGTATGAAGAGAACCATCTTGTGATAGATCTACTTAAATCAATTACATAAAAAAATAATAAAATATATATGAGCAGAAAACATATGTATATTGTAATCTATATGAATAGGGTACTGCCAAATAACGACATGACACAGTGCGGTCACGTAACCGCACTGTGTGTGGTACCCAAATGCACATATCTGGTCTGAGTTAGATGGAGTATCCTCATATGTACCCGAATGTACCATGGGTCTCATGAATATAGTCGATCCTCATAGAAATACATGGTCTGATTTAATGGGAAATGTACAAGTGCATTTTTATCTAAGCGTTTATATCATCTGTGTTCATGTCAGAAACTGGTGATAAAGTAATGTGAAATAATAACACCACTAAGTGGTGAAGATTATGACCTGGACTATATTCCAGGACAAGTGGAAGACAGTGAAAAACATGTGAAAAAATATATGAAAAAACAAACAGAATATATAAGTGCAAAAAAACAAAAAGTGAAAGAAGGAGGGGAGTGAGGAGCCTTGTGTCACGTATCCTAAGTGGGTTCTCTGATTTGAAGGGATGAGATCCCCATATTAAGTGCACCTAAGGGTTCATCTCAGGAAAGATTTTAGAATGAATAGTGTGGGTGCTGTGGTCAGGATGAAGTGGGAAATAAATATGTAAATCAGCCGCGAACGGGTGAGTTTAGTGTCTGGTTTCCTATACGTCATGAATACTATGTAGGAGGTTAAAATATGCAGTGGATACTCTAATAGGATCACCCCAGTGTTGGAAATAAGATGACCTCCTCCCATGGGGGTACACCAGCATATAGGGAGTGTCTCAGATATGTGTGGAACCAAACAGTACCCAGAAGGGGTGGCCGTCTAACAGATTATGAAGATGGGTTTGTAAAAAATTATTATTATGTGACCCTTCCTAGATCACTAACAATGGAAGAGAAAAAAGGTGAATCAGTTTGACTGGGATGCACTCCTGTTCCACAGTAATAAAATATTATTTTTACCTAAAAAAGGTGTATACTTTATTTGTTGACGTATTTGATTATTTTTAGAAGTTTTATTTATTAAACTTTATTAAGAGCTAGTAGGTCATCATTCTGTAATGGTGCTGGATAATACAGTTTGTCAATGATATGAGACCTTAAGGTAAGTAGTGAAAATATTAAAACAAGATATAGATTTAAAGAGAAAAAGAAATTTTAAAGATTAAAAATCACTCTGTGAATATTGTAGCTTGAGTATACTTGTCTAGTTACTGCTTAAATTCCACAGTGTGATAGTGGATTAATGCAGTGCCTGTGTAGGGTGTTTGATTAACACGGTGATATTCTCACTGTCTGTTGTCTAATCAAAGCAATGTATTGCCCTCTGCGTATATATTCCTCAAATGGGGTTGATTCTGCCCACGATAGTTCTATCTGAACCACTGCATATGGTGCAGATGTATAATCCGTACGGACAGGTTTGTCCTACACTAGTACTAGTGCTCACAATCTGCCAGGCAGAGTCACTGGTAATTGTCAAAGGGTGTGCACTCAATTAGTGCCGTGCACACTGTGCGATCTTCCAATTGGATCTATGCTGATCCTATAAGGTGCTCTACATACAATTCATGTGGCACATATACGTGGGTCGTACACACTGTGCAATCTTCCGATTGGATCTGTAATGATCCTGTGCTTCTGAGCTTAAATGGCTGATGTGCTTTATGGTGCACTACATACAGTTCATGTGGCACGTATACATAGGTAGGAACAGTACTGATGGTATGTTGTGCACAGTTTAATGAATCACGTGTTCACATACATGCATTTCTTTATTGGGGAAGATCACTGGTAGGCTGCCAGTACGAATGTGTGATCGCTGGATGTCATACACACTATGCAATCCTCAGGTTGGATCTACACTAGCATTGTGTTTTTGTGCTAAAATAGCTACTGCATTTTGTAATGCGCTGTTAACAAGTTAATATATCACATATACATCAATGAAAGCAAATGCCAGTGGTGTACTGCACACAGTGAGTCACTGTTAACTGCCAAGATGGATCTTCAATCACTGATTGCCATACACACTGTGCAATCCTAAGATTGGATCAACACTCGCACTGTGCTTCTATGTTTTGATAACTCATACGCTTTCTGATGCGCTTATTAACGAGTTCTGATATCACATATACAAGAGTGAAAGCCAATACCAGTGACGTATTTGACAGGCTTAAATGGATTATATGTGCACAGCAAAACAGTTCTCTAACGGGCACAGTTACTGGTAGCTGTCGCAATAAATGTGCAAACACTGATTGCCCTACACACTGTGCAATCCTCAGATTGTATCCCCACTAGTGTTGCGCTTCTGTGTTTTAAATAACCAATGCGCTATTAAGGGTTAGTATAACATATATATGTGAATGGAACTTGTGTCAGATCGTATACACTAGATTCTATGCCAGGATCTCCTTTACTATTGACAGTGATCCATTGCCTGTGTAGGGTGTTTGATTAACACGGTGATATTCTCACTGTCTGTTGTCTAATCAAAGCAATGTGTTGCCCTCTGCGTATATATTCCTCAAATGGGGTTGATTCTGCCCACGATAGTTCTATCTGAATCACTGCATATGGTGCAGATGTATAATCCGTGCGGACAGATTTGTCCTACACTTGTACTAGTGCTCACAATCTGTCAGGCAGAGTCACTGGTAATTGTCAAAGGGTGTGCACTCAATTAGTGCCGTGCACACTGTGCGATCTTCCAATTGGATCTATGCTGATCCTATAAGGTGCTCTACATACAATTCATGTGGCACATATACGTGGGTCGTACACACTGTGCAATCTTCCGATTGGATCTGTAATGATCCTGTACTTCTGAGCTTAAATGGCTGATGTGCTTTATGGTGCACTACATACAGTTCATGTGGCACGTATACATAGGTAGGAACAGTATTGATGGTATGTTGTGCACAGTTTAATGAATCACGTGTTCACATACATGCATTACTTTATTGGGCAAGATCACTGGTAGGCTGCCAGTACGAATGTGTGATCGCTGGATGTCATACACACTATGCAATCCTCAAGTTGGATCTACACTAGCATTGTGTTTTTGTGCTAAAATAGCTACTGCATTTTGCAATGCGCTGTTGACAAGTTAATATATCACATATACATCAATGAAAGCAAATGCCAGTGGTGTACTGCACACAGTGAGTCACTGTTAACTGCCAAGATGGGTCTTCAATCACTGATTGCCATACACACTGTGCAATCCTAAGATTGGATCAACACTCGCACTGTGCTTCTATGTTTTGATAACTCATACGCTTTCTGATGCGCTATTAACGAGTTCTGATATCACATATACAAGAGTGAAAGCCAATACCAATGACGTATTTGACAGGCTTAAATGGATTATATGTGCACAGCAAAACAGTTCTCTAACAGGCACAGTTACTGGTAGATGTCGCAATAAATGTGCAAACACTGATTGCCCTACACACTGTGCAATCCTAAGATTGTATCCCCACTAGTGTTGCGCTTCTGTGTTTTAAATAACCAATGCGCTATTAAGGGTTAGTATAACATATATATGTGAATGGAACTTGTGTCAGATCGTATACACTAGATTCTATGCCAGGATCTCCTTCACTGTTGACAGTGATCACTGAGTGTACACGTGCTGCTAGCGCTGTCAGAACATGACACTATGCGCTGCTGTACACGAGTAATGATTGTGGCTATACGCCAGTGTGGGCAAGGACGCTCACTCTCCTATTAATGCCTGTTGCCAGGGATGTAATCCCCTTGGCCGGCGTGTGCTGCTGCGCCTCAGCGCTACTCGCACAGGAGCTGCTGAGCTAACTAAACAGAGGTATTTTTACATGAGACAAACAGACATTACATAATTTAACAGGCTAAATTGCTACAATTTCACAGAGGAGGGCTGCCAATGCGCATTTCACTAAGTAGCTTTTTCAAGGCTATCACCTGAATTGTATGTAGAGCACCTTATAGGATCAGCATAGATCCAATTGGAAGATCGCACAGTGTGCACGGCACTAATTGAGTGCACACCCTTTGACAATTACCAGTGACTCTGCCTGGCAGATTGTGAGCACTAGTACTAGTGTAGGACAAACCTGTCCGTACGGATTATACATCTGCACCATATGCAGTGGTTCAGATAGAACTATCGTGGGCAGAATCAACCCCATTTGAGGAATATATACGCAGAGGGCAATACATTGCTTTGATTAGACAACAGACAGTGAGAATATCACCGTGTTAATCAAACACCCTACACAGGCACTGCATTAATCCACTATCACACTGTGGAATTTAAGCAGTAACTAGACAAGTATACTCAAGCTACAATATTCACAGAGTGATTTTTAATCTTTAAAATTTCTTTTTCTCTTTAAATCTATATCTTGTTTTAATATTTTCACTACTTACCTTAAGGTCTCATATCATTGACAAACTGTATTATCCAGCACCATTACAGAATGATGACCTACTAGCTCTTAATAAAGTTTAATAAATAAAACTTCTAAAAATAATCAAATACGTCAACAAATAAAGTATACACCTTTTTTAGGTAAAAATAATATTTTATTACTGTGGAACAGGAGTGCATCCCAGTCAAACTGATTCACCTTTTTTCTCTTCCATTGTTATTGCTCATTTTTGAATCAGGGGATTAGCACCCTAAATTGCCAGGAAAGATATTTATAAAAATTTCCAGCGAATATAAGCACAATTATTCCACGATACCATACATTGCTTCAAAAGCACCTTATGGTGCGGGTCTCTCCACTTCTTCCCTTCCTAGATCACCTAGGATCATATATGGGTCACCCCTGGACTCCAAAAGACAATGATGGGAGAACCAGAGAAATGGGATGGAAGTGGCTTCCAATATGAATCAGGTACGTATAAGGTCAGACTGTGCATATAGGGAATAGGAATCTGATAGATGACGTGGGTAAGTATATGTAAGAATATATAATTTTCAGAGTTCACTTGGACTCAAACACACAAAAATCGCCTCTGCTTTCCCCAAATAAAGGGGGGGTTTACAGAAGGTGCCAGAAAGAAGGAGGTATAGTTAATGATAATACAATACATCGAAACCGGTTTAGGTGAGGCTGATACCCTCATCCATATGATTACGTGAAAAAGAGATTTGTGAAGGAGAGAAGGGAAAATGAGCAAGGACAATCGTGAATGGAGGAATCATAAGAACACCGTGAAATTGTTTTCCTCATTGAGTCCATGAGGTGTCATGGTATTCATTAGAAAGATGAGGCGGGTTTCCTGTTTCAAGAGTTCACGGTCCCAGTCACCTCTCCTGATCCCCATATCAATTTTCAGCATCCCAAAGGCTTTGAGACCATGGGGATTGCTGCCATGGTGTCTCAGAAAATGCCTTGCGACTGGTGTCAAGGTTTTGAAAAGAGAGCTATCTCTAGGGGCATTCCTGATATTGAGATGGTGCTCTGACAGTCTCTTTTTCAGTGGTCGGCGGGTTTTGCCAATGTAGTGCTTTCCGCAGGGGCATTCCAAGTTATAGATAACCCCTGCGGTGTCACATGTGATGTATTGTCCTATTTTCCAATCCTTCCCATATCTGTCTGTATAGGAGTGACATGTGGTCATCATGGGACACGTTTTACAGGTACCACATTTAAAAGAGCCCTTCTTGAAGATCAGTTTGCGGGTCTCTTTTTCAAGATGGCTGTGGACCAGGACGTCCCTCAAGTTATCGCTCCGTCTCCAACTGATATCAACCCTATCTCCCAAAACTCTTTCCAGATCTTTATCAGTTTTGAGGATATGAAGATGTTTATTAAGGACACTCTGAACTTCTCGCCATTCCCGGCAGAAGGTCCCAATGAACCTGATCTTTTCTGGTTGGTCATTCTTTTTATTGCCCGGGACTAGGAGCTGTTCTCTTTTGTACCTGCAGACTTCTTTTCTGGCCTTGCGTATGTTTTCACTGGGATCGTAAGCCTACCTGGAGCAGCGGTGCTAGGCGTCTGCACCGCCGCCTCCCCAATCACAGAGCCACAGTGAGACAGTCGGCGCTATCGTGTACACGCCGCTGCCTACTTAAGCTCTGTGCGTCTATCTGGGATCAGACGGGAGACAGACGGCGGTGACACATACACGCCGCCTGTCTATATACAGTCCCGTGCCGTTCCCCCACTGCTTGTTAGCTCATTCCTCGGCTCATCTCCCGGCAGCAGTGAGAATCTTGGCTCAGAAGTGGCAGTTCTGGCCAGGTTCCACCAGCCGGGTAAATGCTCAGCCCCATATATGTTACAGCAAGGGTGACCATATATTTGTGATTTGTATTTATACCAATAGGGTGTACTTTGGTATATATTCCCCCCTGGCAGGATCAGGGAGGGCTATTCACACCACGTCCCCAGTTACCCTGCTCCGGGGAAATTAGCAGCACCATGAGAGCTGAGCCCACATGATACCATGAGCCAGCAGTGAACAAGCCTATTGAAACACGCAAACAGTGGCTGACAGACATTTGAAACCATTGTGTTTGGCACACACATTTTTGTGAAGTGTCCCATTGTGTCTGCCAGCAGTGCCATAGGAGCACGTATATATATTTACAAGGGGCCATTTGGGGAATTGGGTCCACACTGTGTAAGGATAAAAATGTATCCTTTTTTATTGCACTGTCCGTGTCCTATGTTTGTTATCTGTCTGTCAATATTTCGCACCCTTGTTTTTTATGAATATGAAATAAAAGTTACTTTTTAAAGAATTTCTGTATCTTTAGGTGCACCACGTAGAGACATTTCTTTTCTTTCTCTGAATAAAGTTCTTCTGTGTGTAGTTTTAAAATCTTTGTAATCATTTTTATAACTACGCTACACTGAAGTGTTCTTGGAAATAAATAATTCATATTCCGAGTTCTGATTTTGTGTTTGTAGGATTTACACTAAGAGGGCGGCTTTTCACTACAAGCCTTTTTATATATTGTATTGTGTATCTGAACGTATGCAAGCTATATAAGACCTTATATAGGGGACCCGTGTGTCCAAAGTAAACCCCAGTCACGGACAAAATTGCTCAGGTTGACATATCAAGAGGAGCAACCTGTGGGTCTGTTACACATATAAACTACAACTTTCAGTCTGATCTGAAAGCCAAGAGTCTCCTCTTTCATATGGTGCCAGTTTCATGGACGGACATGTTACCAGTGGACAGGGCCGGATTAACAATGGGCCTGATGGAGCTATAGCTCCAATCCCACTCTCCAAATAGGTCCATTTTGTAACTAAGGGCTTTCCGAAGAGCCCAGCCCCGCGTCGCTAGCACCACGAGAACCAGAGATACCGCCAGGCTAACCTGGAACGGTTTCCCCATAGGATAACCCGCTAATTCCAACCCCCACCCGGTTCCAACGGCTGCCAGTTTCCCCTCCCATCCCAGAAGCTCCAGGTTGATCTCAGTCGAACCCAAATCACTGGGCCTCCAATCTGATACCTGGTCCATATGGGTTCATTGGTTCTAGAGATATTGCGGGGAAACCAATTTTTTTTCATTTCTGAAATGTAATTTCATGGCTGTATTTCTCTGGAACCAAACAGCCCAGTTTCACAGGATCAAAATCATTCGAAGCCTACATGTTCCAAAGATATAGCTGGTTGTTTAAAGGGGGGGCAGGGTGTTTTTTTCTCACCCTCACACCAGAAAATGCAGGGACTAGGCTGGTGTAAAAGGGGCCAGTCCGGGAATGTCCCTGCATGATCCTTGAACCATATTCCTGGGTAAGTCACATTTTCGGGTGTGAAAGGGGTATTATTTCAAATAGCCAGGCCATGCAGTGCTCTGAATACAGCCGGGGAGCCCCCTGCTCTCTGCCCGGCTGTCATTTCTGCCCGGCGGTGGCTGTCCACCAGTTACCACGAGCATGTATTCCCCCTTGGTAATGAGCATGGAACCCCTGGCAATGAGCATGGAACCCCTGGCAATGAACATGTAGGTAAGCCACACTTATGCAGCATAATTTTTAATAGGCATTATGGTGTTTGGCATAATATGTAATGGAGATTATGGTGTGTGGCTTATTAAGTAATGGACATTATAGTGTAAATTTTTATGAAGCATATTGTGCATCATTGCTCAATCTGTTTGGTATACTGCAGGCATGTCCAAACTATGGCCCTCCAGCTGTTTTGACAAGTCCCATCATGCATTGCCACAGTTTTGCTATTAGGGAATGCTAAAACTATGTCAAGGCATGCTGGGACGTGTAGTTTCACAACAGCTGGAGGGCCACTGTTTGGACATGCCTGGAATAGTGTGTATTTTGGCTCAATCCATGTGGCAAAAATTTGAATTTTGCCTTAATCCATGTGCCATAGTGTGAATTTTGGCTCAATCGGTGTGAATTTTGGCTCATTCCATGTGGCATAATGTGTAAGAGTAATTGTACTAATGTGTTGCATGATTTGTATATGGGTTATATGGTGTGGTAAACTTAGGTGACCACATAAAAGGTGCTGAAATGTTGTCTACCAAGTTTCGGCTTTCAGTATTTTTTTTATGACTGGAATGCCGCCTCACCCCGCAAGTATCTTAGGACATCAGTGTCATGCTGGTGCACCTTTGGAGTGCACCCGCCAATATATCTCCCTGCATTTTTCCTATGCCAGCCCCCTGCCTTTTCCAGGCATATATAATTAGTTGAAAGTATTTACACAAATACAGACACACCCATGAGTAGACCACCCAACCACTGGTCATGCTCCCACACATTATTAGGTGCTGGCCACAACCCCTATTATTGCGCATAATAGGCCCTTGATAATTTTCAGCTCCAGGCCCATTTAGACCTTAATCTGGCTCTGCCAGTGGAGTACCCCAGGGATCTGTACTTGGACCAGTGCTCTTTAATATCTTTGTTAGTGACATTGCAAATGGTATTGAAGGGAAAGTATGCCTTTTTACAGATGACACAACGATATGCAACAGAGTAGACACACCAGGAGGGGTAAATCAAATGACTGATGATCTAGGTAAAAGAGCATGGCAACTACAGTTTAATGCTAAAAAATGCAAAATTATGCACTTGGGACCCAAAAACCCCAAAGCTCAATATAGTATCAAGTGTACTATAATGGAAACTGCTGAGGAGGAAAAGGATCTAGGAGTCACTATTTCAAGTGACTTAAAGGCAGGAAATCAATGTAGCAAAGCAATGAGGAAGGCTACTCAGATGCTTGGTTGCATAGGGAGAGATATCAGTAGCAGAAAAAAAAGAAGTAATAATACCACTTCATAGGTCATTGGTACGGCATCATCTGGAATACATTGTCCAGTTCTGGAGACCATATGTTCAGAAGGATATAAATACATTAGAGAGTTTACAAAGAAGGGCAACTAAAATGGTGCATGGCCTACATCACAAAACTTACCTGGAAAGACTAAAAGATCTTAACATGTATAGTTTAGAGCAGAGAAGGGAAAGGGGGGACATGATAGAAATATTCAAATATATGAAGGGTTTTACCATAGTACAGGAGGGAAAGTTTCAAAGGAAAATAAGTAATAGAACACCAGGACATGCATTGAAACTGGAGGGAGGTAGGTTCAGGGGAAATGTTAGATAAAATTACGTCACAGAACGGGTAGTGGATAAGTGGAATAGCCTCCCATCAGAGGTGGTAGATGCTAAGACAGTAGAACAATTTAAACATGCTTGGGATAGGCATATGAATATCCTTACAAAGAAATAAGGATCAAAAAGGATTGAGATTACCTGAAGGATAAAAAAGGGGCAGACTAGATGGGCCAAATGGTTCTTATCTGCTGTCAAATTCTATGTTTCTAGGTTTCAAGTCTCTAGGATACATAAAACCGGAGATATCAGAGTGCAAAGTAGACATTATTTTCCCCATTGACTAGAATGGACCCATTAATTCAGACCCACCATGGGTTCTGACCCTTGCAGTTACCCTTTCCTGGGTCTCAGAAACTTGGGGTTCATATCCTCTGGAAGATAAATGTCTCCTTTTCCATATGCAAAAAATTCTGTGCCAATTGGACAAAAAACAGAGAAATGAAGCTTTAAGCTCATTTTATTTTATCCATAAGGTTAAGGTTTAGCAATGCTATGTTAGCATGCTTTTACACCAACGCTACTGACTCTGTAACAAATGCTGTGGTTCCTGCTGCATGGAGTCGCACAATAAAGGCTTTTATGGAAAAAAAAATGACAGAAATCAAACATGGGTTTCAAGTGTGTAGAGTGGCACAGTTGTCCACTAGACTACACCACTTGGTGATGTGTATGTAGAGTGCTCTGTTCCAGAAACATGAGTCGTACAGCGTCTCAGACACTCCCATTGTGGATTAGTGTTGATGGTACTGTATTTAGCCCACAAAAACCCCGCCTCCCTTCCCCGGGAGACTTTTTATGGAGAATACAATGGAAGAGGCTGATTCAGTCGATCTGGCTGAGGAAAGGTGCTATACAGACACCGTGTGCATAATGCATAGTATTAAACATTGCACAGCATGCTCTATGCATGCTCTATGGTACTTGCACATGGAGGTACTTTTATGGAGAGAGGGGGGTGGCCGAGGACTGTATGGAGTAGCATGCATAGTGCAGGCTCTCCTCCACTAATTACCTCCTTGTGCCCATCCTGAACTGCCCTCCCGGGGCAAAACACCTCTTCCACCAGCTGAACACTCCTAGCACGTCTGGTGCCCCCATTCCCCCCATTCTGAGGCTCCTGGGATGCTGAAAGTGGTGCTCCAGCAGCGCGTGAGATGCCATCCCCATCATCCCCGCCATAGGTTGCCCTGCTCGCTCTCTTACCCGGCTCCCGACATCTGAAGTGGCGGTTGCGGGCAGCTACTACCCGCCTCCACTGCTGACAGTGCTGCGGCGGCTCCATCTTTGCTGGTGAGCCTGGTGCCCTCCTCCCTGCCTGGCTCCTGCTCTCTGCATCGGGGCCTCCTCTCTCCAAGGAACCCAGCGCCACGCTGATGGACGGCTCCCTTGGAGTGGTGAGTCGCTTCCCTTCTCCTCCCCCTGGGGCTGACAGCTATCCCTGGAAGTCTACTGCGGCCACATCTGTAGTCAGGGCTACAATACTAACTAATACTTACTAAGAATACGAATACAAAAAAATCGTATTCGTATTCTAAATACGAATGAATACGACTGGTGTAGTCGTATTTTAATTCGGATTCCGGAGGATAATTGATTAATTCATTGGTCAATTATCCTCCGGAATCCGAATGAAAATACAACTACACCAGTCGTATTCATTCGTATTCCGGAGGATAATTTACTAATCAGTCGTTTTTTACTTGATTCGTATTATCCGATGGCGTAATGATTCGTATTAGCCGGCCTTATATACGGCCGCTAATACGAATTCATATAGCCAGTCTGCATGGATCAGTCAGATCCGTGCAGGCTGCAATGTGTAAAAAAATTTAGAAAAATAAATAAATAAATAAAAACAGCACCAGGCTGAAAGAGCCAGGGTTGGTAATAAAAAAATCAGGAAACCAACCAAATAGGGGTACCCCGATTTTGTAAAACCAGCCCCAGGCTCCAGGGCTGGTTACCAAAATACGGGGGACAAAATGACTAGGGGTCCCCCGTATTTTAAGAACCAGCCCCAGGCCAAACCAGCCAGCAGGGTAATGTCACAGCCGGGGGACACTTATTATATAAGGTCCCGTGGCCAAAGCATTAACCCTACTGACCAGTCAGCCTAGCCAGGGGCCCTGGGGGAGTGGGGACACCCCCCCCAATAAAGCTCCCCCCCCCCCTCCAGGACTGGTGCTGTCCCTGGTGACCCTGGGCGGTTGTCACCGGGCTGATTAAGTGTAAAAAAAGAATAAACTATTGTTTAATACTGTGGAACTATGAGTCCCCGCATGCTGGGACTTGGAGAACCACAAGTCCCAGCATGCGGGGCAATAAAGGGCTCGCTGGCACTTGTAGTTCCACAGTATTAAAAATAGTGAAATAAACACACACTGACACATGAAAAATAAAACTTTAATACATCCAAAGCCCACACATACTGATACTTACCTATCTTGATCCCGTCGGTAGGTCCCTGGGTTCGGGGTCTGGTGCTCCTGGGTCCGTGGTCCGGTGCTCCAGGGTCTGGTGCACCAGGGTCCAGTGCCTTGGTTCCTGGGTCCGGGGCTGCAGAGTCCGGGGTCCGGGACCTTGGTTCCTGGGCTGGTCTGGGGCTCCAGAATCCGAAGAAATCCATAGGGGTACCTGTGGAAAAAATCCAATTCACTAAAGGTGAAGATCACATCCTCTTCTATCCGACGTAGTCCTGGTCTTCAGAAAATAACAAACACCGGACTGTTCCGGCCGCTACCCCACGATGGACTGAGGAGAGACGCAGATGTTTCATCTTCCGCGCCTCTCCTCCGAATGATTCTATTTGCCGCCTAGCGGCCAATCAGGAACCGAGAAAGTCAGCTCAGTAGGGATGAATGCTTTGGCAGGGGGGACTTGTATAAAAAGTATCCCCCCGGCTGTGGCATTATCCTGCTGGCTGGTTTGTCCTGGGGCTGGTTCTTATAATACAGGGGACCCCTAGTCATTTTGTCCCCCGTAATTTTGGGAACCAGCCCCGGCCCTGGAGCCTGGGGCTGGTTTAAAAAAAAAAAAAAATCGGGGAACCCCTATTTGCCGGGTTTCCTGATTTTTTTATTACCAGCCTGGTGCTGGTTACGGCTGTGGGGGGGACCCCACGCTGTTTTATTTATTTATTTTTCTGTTTTTTACACACTGAAGCCTGCAAGGATCTGACTGATCTGTGCAGGCTTCTGCCAAATAGGACAGGAAAATAAAGTGTATTTTCCTGCCATATTTGGCCGGCCATTTGTGCCCATTTTACGCCAACTAGGAATCACCATCCTTTTGAATGGGGATTCCTGACGTATTCTTTTGATGGTGTATTCATTTGTATTTGTAAATACAAATACGAATGTCCCATCAATACGAATACGAAAAATTTTGATTTTTGGCATAGTAAATGCCAAAAATACGAATACGCCCCCCAAAAAATCGTACTTTCCTATGAAAATATGATTATTATTTTTTTACGAATTCATCTTAGTAATTTTCCCCCTGAGCCTCCATTATATCCCCATGCAGGGTGGCCATTACACCCTGCCTGACTGAGCTACTCTGGTGAGTCACTCTCACTTTCACTGCTCTTCAACTGGGGCTGCCTGCCCTTATACACCTACTGCATCTGTATTGACACCCTCTTTGCTCTATATACAGAGCAAAGAGGCCGGCACTCAGGTCTGGGGGTAATGCCAAAAGGACTGGCTCCGGTGCCCTCTTTCAAGAGGGTATGTATCCTCAGGGAATATATGGCAGTAATAAGCGGCACTCAGAGGCTGTTGAAGCGGTGAAACCAATAGGAATATTTATTCCATGTGCAGGGATCAAAACGTTTCGGAGCTCGCAGGCTCCGTCGTCAGTTCAAAGTAAGCCTTACTTTGAACTGACGACGGAGCCTGCGAGCTCCCAAACGTTTTGATCCCTGCACATGGAATAAATATTCCTATTGGTTTCACCACTTCAACAGCCTCTGAGTGCCGCTTATTCCTGCCATATATCAGGGCCGTAACTAGGGGGGGGGGGCTAGGGGGTCACGCGCACCGGGCGCTGGAGGGTGGGGGCGCTAGTGTGTAGTGCTAGTGTAGTGTGGGGTTCCGGGGACTGGTGGGTTAACGCCAGGTCCTAGCGGGGTCCCGGGGACTGGTGGTTTAACTCCGGCTCCTAGCGCTGCCGGACGGTGGGCGGGAAGCAGGTTTTGAAAAGACTTGCCGGATGCGGATTGGCTGAATTCAGCCAATCAGCGTCCGGCAAGTCTTTTCAAAGTCATCAGCGCTTCCCGCCGCCAGGCAGATAGCGCTAGGAGACGGAGTGAGTGAAGGCTGCCGCTACACCAGTCCCTCGACCCCTGGACGCTGCACACAGGTATGTGTAGGGACTGGATAGGTAGGGACTGGTGTAGCGGCAGCTTTCACATACACAGCCACTCACTATTTGCCTGGCGGCTTTCACATACACAGCCGCTCGCTATTTGCCTGGCGGCGGGAAGCGTTGATGATTTTGAAAAGACTTGCCGGACGCTGATTGGCTGATTTCAGCCAATCAGCGTCCGGCAAGTCTTTTCAAAATCTGCCTCCCACCCACCGCCTGGCAGCGCTAGGAGCCGGAGTTAACCTTCTCCAGTCGCCGGACCCCGCTGCCTGTCCCCAAGGCAGTGATTTGGGGGGGGGGGGAGGGGGCGACCAAATGACTGCCGACCCGGGCGCCGAAACACCTAGTTTCGGCCCTGCATATATATATATATATATATATATATATATATATATATATATGAAAAGAAAAGGGGTTGTGACCCAAACCTGCGCTTATAGGTGAGCAGCACTACTCTAAGACCCCGCTGCCAGTGGGAGTCTAATGTAAAAGATGAAAAGGGAAGGTGTAGAGGTGCACTCAGAAGATGGTTTCACCAGTCCACAAATTGTAAAAGTAAATACTAAATATTTATTCTACATAATAAAACAATTTAAAATACATTTCTTGTAATAGTTTACAAAGATTTTCGGTGGATCATTGTAGTCCAATTCAAGACTTCGACCATAGGTGCAGAATGATCATGCGAGAAACCATACGCGTTTCATCCCCTAGGGACTTCTTCAAGGGTAATACACCAAGATCAATTAATTTTTTACACCTTGATTAGGTACATATATATTGAAACACACTCTGGGATGTGTACTTGGGGTGGTGTGGTCACCGTTGTTACTCTGACAACCCTGTGATGCGCCACTTAGTGAATAATGTAACGATTTCAGAACAAGGGGCGCAATGTAACACCTCTCCAACTGATGCCTTTTTCAACTTAACAGTCGATTCTGCTTTCCAGTCCTGTGTATCCCAGCCTGCTGCAGCTAGACTACATATATATATATATATATATATATATATATATATATATATATATATATATATATATATATATATATATATATAGACGAGGGTTTGTTCGGCACTCCGGACAAAAAGGTTAAGCACCGCGGTGCCTTCCTCCGCAATCAGTATAGAAGAGGTGAACCAGGGGCTTGTGGTGGGGCTCCCAGAAATAAGGCGGCACTCACGGAGTGCCGCCTTATTTCTGGGAGCCCCACCACAAGCCCCTGGTTCACCTCTTATATATATATATATATATATATATATATATATATATATATATATGGTACTTGTGGAGTATCACGGCTCCCATCGTATGGCATCGTATGCCATATGTAGTGGCATACGATGCGATACGATGTTTTACCGATTTTTGACCATTTTTGCTCAAAAATCGTATGCCATCGCATGGCATCGTATGCCATATGTAGTGGCATACGATGGCATACGATGCGATACGATGTTTTACCGATTTTTGACCATTTTTGCTCAATAATCGTATGCCATCGCATGGCATCGTATGCCATATGTAGTGGCATACGATGCGATACGATGTTTTACCGATTTTTGAGCATTTTAGCTCAAAAATCGTATGTGATTGCATCGGGTGCCATACGATGGCATCCGATGCGATGGCATCCGATTTTGCATTGAAATGCATCAGAATGCATTGAAATGTGTATTAAACTTGTGAAATGCCCCCAAATGCCATTTTTCATAGTGCACCACCCCCACTATCAACATCAACCCGAAGCGTGGCGAGCGGCGGCGGTACGCGTCCTACGACCTTTTCATACCCCCACTATCCACGTCGGCGTGGAGTTGAGAATAGAATAGTGTGGCGAGCGCAGCGAGCCACCGAGCCCGAAGCGTGGCGAGCGAAGCGAGCCCCGCGTGGGGACGCGGATACCTGTGAAGCCCGCGAGGGGACGCGTATAGCTGTGAAGGTATCCGCGTCCGCTCGCCACGCGTATGGCATCCGATGCAATCGCATACGATTTTTGAGCTAAAATGCTCAAAAATCGGTAAAACATTGTATCGCATCGTATGCCACTACATATGGCATACGATGGCATACGATTTTTGAGCAAAAATGCTGAAAAATCGGTAAAACATCGTATCGCATCGTATGCCATCGTATGCCACTACATATGGCATACGATGCCATTCGATGGCATACGATTTTTGAGCAAAAAGGGTCAAAAATCGGTAAAACATCGCATCGCATCGTATGCCACATGCGATGCGATTTTTAGCATACGATCTGCATACGATGCAGGTCGTGGGAGCCGTGATACTCCACAAGTACCATATATATATATATATATATATATATATATATATATATATATATATATATATATAGACTATATATATTTATATATAGAGACTCTGCCTTCATCGAACTCTGGACTTTCTACACATCCTTGGTGCACAGGAGCGCAAAAAGAAAAGTGGATCGCCAAAACCTTCAACATGGTGAGCTGGCGGTATCACGCTGACCCACAAGTAGTACATATCCCGCTTATCCATCTGGAATATATATCCTGCTCCTGCTTACCCACGTGGTCTATGTATCACGCTGACTCACATGAAAAAAAAAAAATACCGCTGACTCACATAGAGTATGTATCCCATTCCCCCTGCCCCATGTGGAATACTGTACGTATCCCGCTCCTGCTGATCCACCTGGGGTATGTATTCTGCTCCCGCAACCCACGTTTAGTACATATCCTGCTCCCGCTGACCCACGTGGAGTACATATTCTGCTCCCGCTAACCCACGTGTAGTACATATCCTGCTCCTGCTGACCCACATGGGAGTACATATTCTGATTCCGCTGAGCCACGTGGGAGAACGTATTCTGCTCCCGCTGACCCACGTAGAATATGTATCCTAGTTCTGCTGACCCACGTGGAGTACATATCCTGCTCACCCATGTGGAGTATGTATCCCAGTCCTACTGACCCACGTTGAGTATGTATCCCGTTCCTGCTGACCCGCAAGGAGTATGTATCCCAGTCCTGCTGACCCATGTGGAGTATGTATCCCACTCCTACAGACCCCACGTACAGTATGTATCCTGCTCCAGCTGACCCATGTGGAGTATGTATCCCGATTCTGCTCAAGGTAAAAGTGCAATGCAGATGCCAGTAAAAACTTAACTGGGAGATACTCGTCCAACATTAAATATAATTATATATTTCATATGGATTGGCTTGAAGCTTCTCTTTAAAAAGAAGTTTGTACCAAGACATTTTTTGCCACTTGGGCTACATAGAGATCTTACCACTCTCTACTAGTCAAGCCATATTTTAATGTTTTAAAAACACCTTATGGTTTGAAACACGTGTTTTTCTCAATGACCCTCCAATTTCTCTCTCTCTGGATGGTTTTCGGTTATGATTATTTTGAGTATTTGTATTGATTATGTGATATTACATTATGTTTGCTGTATTGTCACACTTTGAAGCTTTAATAAAAGAAAGTGTTTTTTTTTTTTAAACCTGTAACTTGGTATAGATACAGAATAGAGAAGGTTTTTGATGTATGCCAGTGTGAATGCCAGCGGGTAACCCCTGAAGACTCCCAACCTCCTCCTTCTGGCCTAGGGCTACAGAAATGTATGATCGCATCCGTCTAGTGCAGTGGTTCCCAACCCTGGTCCTCAAGTACCCCCAACCAGGGACGTGCAGTCAGGGGAGGCAGAGCCTCCCCTGTCATAATGATAAAAATAATAAAAAGAAGATATTTATATATCTTCTTTTATTATTTTCATCATTTCTACCTCTCCGGCTGCCTCCCACCTTCTTACACTGCTGCATGTGAGGGTGGGAGGCAGCGGGAGAGGTGCCTCCCGCTGTTAACATTAAAACTCCGGGCAGCGGGGGGCAGGTAGGGGTGGGCAGGGGGCAGCAATGGGCTGTAAAAGCCCATTGAAAATGAATGGGGAAGCGGCACGTATCGCATGTACCGGCGGCCGCTGCATATGTAGCACCGCCATGTCCGGGGGGGGGGGGGGGTGGGTGGTGAGGTCAGTGCCTCCCCAGGCAATGACCTCACCGCATGTCACTGCCCCCAACAGTGCACGTTTTCTAGGTCACCCGGCAGGTGCACTCATTATTCAGGAACATTTGAAAAGATCCACAGGTGGAGCTATTTATGGCACTTGTGATTCTATGTGGAGACCTGCAAAACTTGCACTGTTGGGGGTACTTGAGGACCAGGGTTGGGAACCACTGGTGTAGTGTACAGTCTAAGGCCACTAGATCACAGGCAGCATTCGTATATATTACCCACAATGTACCACAGGCCTGTTGGGTTGGGATCATTTGGTCTACAGCATGATAGTCGACAGTCGTTCGGTCGACATGGGAAAAGGTCGACATGGGTCTAGGTCCAAAGGTCATTAGTTCGACAATGTCTAGGTTGACAGTCAAAAGGTCGACATGGGGGTTTTCACAGTTTTTTACCTGAATGTCAACACAGTTGACATGGACACAGTTTAAAGTGCACCGCATCCCCTCGCTATGCGTCGGGCACACTATTTTATTCTCCCACCACGCCCTAGTGGATGGTAGGGCATGAAATACCACCTGTCGGCACATGTTGGCTCAAAAAACAGTGAAAAAACCCATGTTGACATTTTGAATGTCGACCTAGACACTGTCCAACCAATGACCTTTCGACCTAGAACCATGCTGACCTAATGGTGTCGACCATCATGCTGTAGACCAAATGACTGCATCCCGGCCTGTTTGGGCTATTATATTGTCTAATACACAAAACACAGTCATTGTGATCAGTCTTTGGTTAGTTACAGACCTTGATAGTCAGCTGAGTGTCCCTCACGGTACATTTCCTGGTGGGATAGAAGGTAAAAACCACTTGTGCTTGTTGTCCAGGTGCCAGACAGCCGCTGCTTGGGGAAAGGGTCAGAAATTCCTGCAGCAGCTGAGGCGCAGACAGTACAGAAGAGAAGCTGAAGGAGAACTCTCCGTTATTGATGACATGGAACTGCAGAGTGGAGCTGTCATTAATATCCACCTGTTCAGAGAGAAAGGGGTGATAGCTGAAGCTGGGCGCTCTGGTAACATACTGGGTAAAGTGTACCACACAGGAAAAAAAGTCACAGATGCCACAGACCTAGCACCTAACTCCTTATTAATTGTCTCACCTGTCCTAGGTCAATCTCATTATTTTCCTGAGCGGACAGGGTGGTGATTGTGCCCAGGCTGTCTTGGCACTGAATCCAGGCTTTGGTGGAGTGCCCTTCAGCTTTCACATTCAGATACAGGGGTTCCGTTTTGGTCTTTATGTCACAAATTAGGTTAATATTTACCTCTCCGACCATGGATGGCTTGAGGTGAACACTGATGGGAATCCTGGTAGGGCAGAGAGGTGGTTACTGGCACATTGGTGAAGTCTGAGGACAGACAGGCTTACTTAATATAATAGAACGTGGATAGTGTGTGTACAGATGAGAGGAGAAATGATGAATATAGCCACAATGCTTCAACAACCAGGCAGCTGATCATCATGGCATGTGTGCACCAGGACATGTGCAAGGGGACGTATCCATGACTAATTATGTCACACTTATGTCTACACACCCATACTCTACGTAGATTTCCCTGCCCCTGTTACCCTACCCTGTTGGTATAACGGGACATAAATCTTCACTATATATATATATAAAAAAAAAAAAAAAAGATTTATGGTGCATAGTATGGAAACATGTATGTATGTCAGATTTTCGCAAGAATATAAAACCAGAATGTAGTCCCCCCCAGTAGAAGAAGTCATACCAGAGGAGGAAATATCATTGGTGGAAGAAGTTCCACTGGAGGAAGAAATCCCACAGCAGAAAAAGTCCCATAGGTGCTAAAGGCATATTAGTGGTTCCTCCAACAGGTGGATTGGAAGAAGTCCCACCACCAGAGAAGAAAAAAAAAAGTACAGGGCAAAGACATTACATTAGAGGATAAAGTCTCACCAGAGGAAGAAGTACAATACAAATACCCCCACCAGAGAAAAACAAGAGGTGGAAGAAATCCCATTAGAGGAAAAAGTCCTGCCAGAGAAAAAGGAAGGTCCCACCAGAGGAAGAAGAACAGCTGGAGGAAGAAGTACTTTCACCAGAGAAAGAAGAACCACTAGAGCAGTGTTTTTTAACCATTGTGCCGTGGCACACTAGTGTGCCTTGAGCTGTTCTCAAGTGTGCCCCCAGATCTAGAGATGCTCAAACCAGTTTACAGCCACCACCAGTTCAACTGTTATTTACTGGTCTCTTCTTTTCATTTAAAGGAATAATGTATTGTATTTGTGTTACCTGTGGGGACCAGTGTGATTGTTTTTTTATATGGGGGCCAATAGGTTGTTTTTTTTCTTGTGGGAGCCAATGTGTTTTGCCCTGTGGGAATCTCATGGTGTGCCTTGGTAATTTTAAAATCTTATTTAGTGTGCCGCAAGGTAAAAAGGTTGAAAATCACTGCACAAGAGGAAGAAACCACAAATTGTCCGAAGTCCCACCAGAGGAAGAGGTACAATTGGAGGAGGAAGTACAACCAGAGAAAGAAGAACCACCAGGGAGGAAGAAGTTCTACCAGTGAAAATAGTCCTGTAGAATTCAACCCCCCCCCCCCCCCCCCCAAAAAAAAAGGATTATGTTTACTACACTGACATAACAAGTCTTTATGAAGAAGATTTAAGAGTAAGTGTTGTTTAAAATGTCCATTTGTCTGTTCAGGTGATGTGAATATTCCAAGTCATCAAAAACACTGGGCAATGATGTGAAAATTGTCCTGCGAGTTAGCCTGAGGCCCTCAGGATTACATCTTGTGGATGGAGTGGAGAAATGGGAGATGAACAGGCAACTGCACTGACATCGGGACATTCCAGGAGAAAGGGATTATGGAGAAGAAAAATTAAACAGTGGAACTTCTACTAACGGGAATGTTCTGCAGGAAGACTTACTGACACAGCACATAAACTACATACAGTGCACATGACAATATAAAGTAACTGTCCATAACATGGGATCTGCCAGGGAAGCAGAGTGTCTACAGTAATACTTCTATGTAACACTGGGACTGTCAGGTGGTTGTAAGGTATGAATAAGAATGTGGCATGTGGGGGACAGGGGTACATCATGGGACCTTTATGTATACAGCACCCAACAAGCCCGTAAACACAATATTTACACTTTACCTGCCCAGAGGTGGGATTGTTCCATCCATAGGTTTTACCGTCACACTATGGATGTAGCCTTCAGAAAAGTGAGAAGATTCACGGAAGGCAAAACTCAAGGTTTTATTCTCATTGTTGATTAAATAGACAGATTCCTCAGCTTCTTGTCCTGTCCACAACATAAGGTGACACTTACCAACCAATCTGAGAATAGTGACAATATAACAGGACACTCAAAAATTCTATATTAATAAATCTGGACGTCGCAGGATAAGATCTACTGGCAGGACCGGCAGGTGGTGGAAAGGCTTAGGTCGTCTTTCTCTTACCAGGTATCAGACCTGTACAGTAAGCGGAAACCACTCTGTATATACTGTATTCCCCCGTAGTGTACAGTACACGGTGATATGTGAGAGACCACTTACCTATCAGCAAAGACCGTAAGTTCAGGTGGGACCTGTCCAGGGCAACAGAGGGCTCAAGGGCTTTACCAACCAGCAGGAAAGGGACAGAAATGTTCTGCTCAGGGATTGTGAAAGACCAAAAAGACTCTGTGATATCCAGAACTTGAGGGATGAACTCAAAGGTGATCTGGAAAAGTTTTAGTGAGAGGTAATTACTTCCCTTAAAGTTTGCAGCCTTCTTCTCCTTACCAGAAGGTCACGCCCCCCCCCTCCCCCTCCTTAATGTGACTGACAGCAGGACCTGGTCCTCTAAGCTTTGTATATATAGTTGTGAAGTTAAAATTGGACCTACCTCCACCTTCTTCCTCGCCTGGATCTCCTCGCGCTCGTTCAGACAACGGAAGGCCAGTGAGTCCTGAACACTTATGGGATCCTCACACGTCCATTGGAAGGAGTAGAAATTATCGGTGGGATTAATGATAGCGAAGGTCCTATAACAAAATAAATAATAATTGACATCTTACCTGCAATCGATGAGCCATATCCTTTATGTACGCAATGGACGGTTATCATACATCGGGGCGATTATCGTCAGACTGAGCATAAACTGCGATCGCAATGTGTATGTACAAGATTGCCGCTGCAATCCCACTCACTCCGATAACTTTGTCGCAAAGTGATTGCCAGGAAGCGGTTGTGTGGAGGTTATTACAGGGAGTGTAAGGGGAGTGGTTAGGATCTACTGCTGCAGCAAGTCTACCTAGCCATAGAACCAACCTTAGCTTCAGTGTCCTCCATAATCGCATATAGTACTTTAATGTGTACAAAATTGCGCCTCATGCACGTACATATTGATGCGCGTATCTGGTGCGCATAAAAAATGTACGTTCATATTTCAACAAGGCCGGAAGCCTCCTAAATAAATTAGAGCTACAGTACCTCTATATGATGTCTCTCAGGGTTACACTGACCTGCTGACTTTAGTCTTTAGTCCCACTGCCGTGAACTCCACAACCCGGGTGTTTGGATCCAAAGTGGTTCCTGAGGGGGCCCCATGGGGTCCGCGTAGCTCCGGGTTGCGTCTGCCATTAGTGATGTAGTCGGAATCCTCCAGCTGAAAGTGGCAGTAGGGCAGGAGACTGCGCCCAGTCACTGAGATACACAGTCTCTCCTCGTCGGGGTGCAGATTGGGGATGCTAGAGGCCAGGGAAAAAAAACATAGGACAAATTACCCCAAAACATAGAATAAGCCCCTATTACCTGCAGAAAAGCAGATCACGTATAGGAAGAAATATTGAGGAAACGTAGGAGCCACAGCGAGATTCCAGCGATTGTGACTACCAACCCGATTTTGCCTTTTAAATGATTGCTGATGCCTGCAGGCCGTGGAATTATTACTGGACATTATCAATAACTAAACCAATGTACTGGAAGAACAGCATTTGGGAAGAGGTCTGCGAGGCACCTGTGAGACATGTTTCCGACACTTCCGTGATTCTGTGTATTTTCCGTACCTGCAGGTCAGACGACCTTCATACGTTGCCACCTCTACGGGAGAAAACTTGATGAGGAATTCCTGGCTCTCGCGGGCTGGGATGACACCGCTGTTTGGCTGCACGCAGAATGGCGATGCCTCCACTCCCAGCGACAGCAGCGATGACACGCTGTCCAGGGGCTCTGCCAATGACATGTACACAAGATTACTCAGTTCTGCACCACATGGAGGCCAGCACCAGCCATTCCGGGTCTGACACTGTGTTCCTGTGATTTGCAGGAGTTACAGTGACTTAACCCATGTGCATATCCCACGTGTGTATGGGGTGTGAGAGCCGTGTTGCCCTGGGGTGTGGTAATGTGAATGCCCCTAGTTACAGCCATGTATTGCTTGACTGAGTAATGGGATATCTGAGAGCTCTGTAGACTTCCTCCTACCCTCAGTGTTGTACATTGCTGGGGAAAAGCCTCCGCCTTTGCTCTGTCCTGTTACATGCACCTGCCAGGAGTACTGCAGCTGCACTGAGCCGGTGTTCTGCATGAGAAACCTGTAGAGAGGATAAGAGAGCGCTAAGCTGCTGAACACTCGCTCACATCTCCTCACACTTGCCTCCTTATCCATCTCTCCTCACACTCGCCCCACCTCTCCTCACTCTCACCCATCTATCCTCACACTCGCCCCTCCTCTCCTTAAACTCACCCCTCCTCATCCATCTCTCCTCACACTCGCCCCTCCTCTACTCCTCTCATAATCACCCTCATCCACCTCTCCTCACACTCGCCCTCCTCATCCAACTCTCCTCATACATGCCCCTCCTCTCCTCACTGTCACCCTCCTCATCCAGCTTTCCTCACACTCGCCCCTCCTCTCTTCACACTAGGCCCCCTCTTCACACTCACCCATCTCTCCTCATACTCACTCCTTCTCATCCATCTTTCCTCACACTCACCCCTCCTCATCCATCTCTACCCTCACACTCGCCCCTCCTCTCTTCACACTAGCCCCCCCTCTCTTCACACTCAAGCTCATCCATCTCTCCTCACACTCACTCCTTCTCATCCATCTTTCCTCACACTCACCCCTCCTCACACTTGGCCATCCTCTCCTCACACTCATACTTCATCTCCTCATACTCACCCTCCTCATCCATCTCTCCTCACACTCACCCTCCTCATCCATCTCTCTTCACACTCACCCTCATCCATCTCTCCTCACAATCACCAATCCTCTCCTCACACTCACCCTCCTCATCCATCTCTTCTCACACTCACCCTCCTCATCCATCTCTCCTCACACTCACACCTCCTCTCCTTACAATCACCCTTCCTCTCCTCAGACTTGCCCCTTCTCTCATCACACTCACCCCCTCCTCCTCTCCCTCAACCCCCTTTTTTCACACTCACCCACCTGTCCTCCCACTCACCTGTACACACGTGTCTGATACAGAAGAGTGTCTCGGAAATGTACTTGTTCAGTAGTGGCACTGTACCGGGCATAGTCCACAGTAGCAGTTACCAGCAGCTCCACCTCCCAGCTACCATCATGGAGGACTGCATGCGCTGGCTCTGGATCTGTCTCTATCACCTGTAGACATAGGTCCATTATGGATATATAACACTAGACAGTACTGTAAGCCTCCTCCTGAAGAACAGCAGTACCTTTATGTCTAAGAGACCCGGAACAAGCACCCTCCACCCCAGAGCTGCTTAGATACCAGGACAGATATTCTTGGGACAGATGTTCTATTAGAGTGTAAGGTATGGGCATCGGGACAGATCTTCTATTGGAGTGTTAAGTATGGGCGTCGTGACAGATCTTCTATTGGAGTGTACGGTATGGGCGTCAGGACAGATCTTCTATTGGAGTGCACGGTATGGGCGTCGGGACAGATCTTCTATTGGAGTGTACGGTATAGGCATCGGGACAGATCTTCTATTGGAGTGTATGGTATGGGCGTCGGGACAGATCTTCTATTGGAGTGTAAAGTATGGGCGTCGTGACAGATCTTCTATTGGAGTGTACGGTATGGGCGTCAGGACAGATCTTCTATTGGAGTGCACAGTATGGGCGTCGGGACAGATCTTCTATTGGAGTGTACGGTATAGGCATCGGGACAGATCTTCTATTGGAGTGTACGGTATGGGCGTCGGGACAGATCTTCTATTGGAGTGTACGGTATGGGCGTCGGGACAGATCTTCTATTGGAGTGTACGGTATGGGCGTCGGGACAGATCTTCTATTGGAGTGTACGGTATGGGCGTCGGGACAGATCTTCTATTGGAGTGTACGGTATGGGCGTCGGGACAGATCTTTTATTGGAGTGTACGGTATGGGCGTCGGGACAGATCTTCTATTGCAGTGTACCGGGACAGATCTTCTATTGGAGTGTACGGTATGGGCATCGGGACAGATCTTCTATTGCAGTGTACGGTATAGGAGCAGGGACAGATCTTCTATTGGAATGTACGGTATGGGCGCCGGGACAGATCGTCTATTGGAGTGCACGGTATGGGAGTCGGGACAGATCTTCTATTGGAATGCATGGTACGGGAGCCGGGACAGATCTTCTATTGGAGTGTACAGTATGGGAGCCGGGACAGATCTTCTATTGGTACTCCCCTCTCCCTCAGGATGCACCTCTGCCCTCTCCCTCAGCATGCGCCTCTGCCCTCTCCCTCAGCATGCGCCTCTGCCTCAGCATGCACATCTGCCCTCTCCCTCAGCATGTGCCTCTGCCCTCTCATTCAGTGTGTGCCTCTCCTCTTTCCCTCAACATAGGCCTTTGCCCTCTCCCTCATGATGCGCCTCTCCCTCAGCATGCGCTTCTCCCCTCAATGTAATAATAAAGGAGCCCTTTATAAATATGTCACCTTCTTCTTGGTAGGGTACTGGCCGGCAGCCGCCTTATCACTGTCCACCCACTTCACTGTCCTCATCCTGTCATCCCAGTCGGCCACTTGGTCTAAGGGCTGCAGGTATGAGATGTGCGACACTTTGCACGTTACCGGAGACTTGTGTAACGCCACGGACACGTCAGACCTCAGGGTGACGGTAACATCTTTTGCACAGCCGGCGTGAATGTGTCCTACCTGTGGGTGAGGAGGTTGTTTATATCACTCTGTTCTGGTGACGGACACCACCATATAATATATACAGTATATTATACCTGGGGAGAGAACTCCAGAGGAGCCTCCAGTGGCCACATAAACCTCATGGCGTCCATCCGGCTGCGATTGGTCATGGTGAAGGTCACCTGATATTGTTGTCCAATGTGGCAGTCCCCAAAGACAATTTTTTCTGTGCGAGTAGCTGTGGAAGCAGTGATACAACACAAACTAGTGACCACTCAAATCTTACAGGCCACACCCATCCTTGACAAGCCACACCTTCACACTGAAAGCCCTAACCCTTCCAGGCTACATATATGACTACCTTCCACAATATCATCTTCCAGCTGTCCCTCCGGGGTACGTATCTCTCCGGGGCTGTGGATGTTATCCAGCGTCAGCTCGTCCTCATAGCCCTCACCCACAAGCTGCACACAGGTCTTCTCATACTGATTATCTAGTACTGACAGGTGCAGAGCGGATTCCCAGCGCCGAGGCTCAGTGGGACAGAACACCAGCTCATACTCTGCAGTGTCCCCAGGATGCAGGATCAGTGAGGCTGTGTGTGCCCGGAGCCCTAACAGATGGGAGGAGGATGAGATATATTTAGCGAGTGAGGATGTGTACACTGTACAGATGTCAAGCTAATCTTCACACCGAAGCCATCACATCCCAGGAATATCAGTCCTCCGAGTGAGTCTATGGTCACGCAGACCAGCCACAGCTGTAGTGACACTGGTGCCATGTTTCTCTATGTCAAAGGTTCTCAAACTCAGTATTTAGGAAATGATTTCTAGGTCTCCTCAAATAATTACAAGTCAAATCTTTTAAAATGTGTCAGTAAGTAATAAGTACACCTTTGTTACTGCTGGGTAACCTTGGAAATGTGTCAGTGAGTGAGTAGTACACCTGTCCACCTGCAGAGTGACCAGAGAAAGGTTTCAGTGAGTAATGAATACACCTGTGCACCTCCTGGGAGACCTGGGATATATGTGGGTAATTAATGAGTACACCTATGCTCCTGCCAGGTGACCTGAGAAATGTGTCAGTGAGTAATTAGTACACGTGCTCCCGTCGAGTGACCTTGGAAATGTGTCAGTGAGTAATAAGTACACCTGTGCACCTGCTGGATGACCGCAAAATGTATCCGTGAGTAATGAATGCACCTGTGTTCCTGCTGGGTGACCTGGGAAATGTGTCAGTGTGTAATGAGTATACCTGTACACCTGCTGGATGACCGGGGAAATGTGTCAGTGAGTAATGAGTACACCTGTGCTAATGCTGGGTGGCCTGGGAAATATGTCAGTGAGTAATGAGTTCACCTGTGCTCTTGCTGGGTGACCTGGGTAATATGTCAGTGAGTAATGAGTTCACCTGTGCTCTTGCTGAGTGACCTGGGTAATATGTCAGTGAGTAATAAGTACACCTGTACTCCTGCTGGGTGACCGGGGAAACATGTCAGTGAGTAATGAGTACACCTGTGCTCCTGCTGGGTGACCTGGGAAATTTGTCAATGAGTATTGAGTACACCTGTGCTCCTGCCGGGTGACCGGGGAAACGTGTCAGTGAGTAATGAATACACCTGTGCTCCTGCTGGGTGACCTGGGAAATGTGTCAGTGAGTAATGAGTACACCTGTGCTCCTGCTGGGTGACCTGGGAAATGTAACAGTGAGTAATGAGGACACCTGTGCTACTGCTGGGTGACCGGGAAAACATGTCAGTGAGCAATGAGTGCACCTGTGCTCCTGCCAGTTGACCTGGGAAATGTATCAGTGAGTAATGAGTTCATCTGTGCTTCTGCCAGGCGATTGGGGAAACGTGTCAGTGAGTAATGAGTTCACCTGTGCTCCTGCTGGATGACTCATTCAGCTTCCTGAGGAAGCTGAACTGCGAAGCGCGTGCCGGCTAGCGGTGCGCAGGCAGACAGCTGTTTATTATTTTTCATACAATGCATTTTGATTGATGTGTATGTCCGTTCTATGTGTTTGGTCCTGAGTCCAGTTTGAGACCCGTGCCCGCGTGCCACTGTGCAATAGTGCTACTCAGAGAGTGTTATTCCCACCACACACCTCTAAGTGCACCTTTGTCCTCTCTGGCAATCAATTCCCCCATAGAATTGTGAATAGAGGGGTATCCAGGTTTATGTGTGAGAACTCTTTAAGACCTGATCCCATTGCTCTGGGCGCAATCTACCTATAAAGCGTCCAGCTACCAGTGTGTGGTCTACACACAAGATCAGTTGACGGGCACGGTGTCAACACTAACGGCAGGACCTTATTTCTATGTGAAAAAAGGAGTTAGAAGAGGTATACTACCCACTCCTACACTGGTACCTATATAGAACACGTGGCAATACCGCAGAAAGTCCAGTGGACCTGCGCTAATTGCACTGTTCTAAGGTCACCTACACACTATACAACCAACAGTGGAGATTTCCTACAATAAGGAAGTCCACACCTGGTTATCACGGACACATATGCATTAAACTCTTTATTGAAACAGAATTTTTCTGCCTGCCACCACAAGTTTTAAATTGGGCACGCAATGCCGATGTTTATGCAACTGAGTGTGAGCATGGATTAACAAACGCACCTCAGTTCTAGCAATAAGAGCATACATATTAGTACAGAGAATACTGTACCTGCACTCCGCTGGCCTAGTTCCACACCCCGGCTGCTGGGTTTAGGCTTCAAACAGAAAACTCGTCCATCTTCAGGTAAATCAATATTCAGCTAAGAGAAAAGTAATTTCATTATATCCAGATTATCAGAAGAGACGTGTCTGTCTGTATCGTATTCCTGTGCTGCTGTACTGGGTTCATTATAATACTCTGTGCTGCATGGTGTTATTATGGAATCGGTACATCTGTCAGACCAGACTTAGGTCTACAGTCAATTAGGTCGACCCCGGAAGGTCGACTGGGCCCAAGGTCGACATGGGTCAAGGTCGACATGGGTCAAGGTCGACATGGGCCAATGTCGACAGTCATTAGGTCGACAGTCATTAGGTCGACATGAGTTTTTCACAGTTTTTTTATCCGAATGGACATGGACATAGTTGGAGTTGAACCGAGTTGAACCGCAGCCCCTAGCATCGCTCGCAATGCTTCGGGCACACTATTTTATTCTCCCACCACGCCCTAGTGGATGGTAGGGCATGAAATACCGCCTGTCGGCACATGTCGGCTCAAAAAGTAGTGAAAAACTCATGTCGACCTAATGACTGTCGACCTAAACCCATGTCGACCTTAAGTCATGTCGACCTTGACCCATGTTGACCTTTAACCCTGTCGACATTGGGGCCAGTCGACCTTCCGGGGTCGACCTAATGACTGTAGACCTAAGTCTGGTCTGACAGATGACAATTTCCCGTTATTATAGACAGGGGCGTCAAGAGGGTGTGTGGGGGGTACTATTTATCTGGGCCTAGGTCTGAAGGTGGGGCACAGTGGGGACCCTACACCTAATATGGGGTACGGGGTCTAGCTATGGACTGTAGCTCTTCTGTAATACACCTAATACAGGGTACTGGTCTAGCTAAGGACTGCAGCTCTTCTGTAGTACATCTATTATGGGGTACGGGTCTAGCTAAGGACTGTAGCTCTTATATAGCACAGCTAATACGGGGTATGGGTCTAGCTAAGGACTGCAGCTCTTCTGAAGTACATCTAATATGGGGTACGGGTCTAGCTAAGGACTGTAGCTCTTCTATAGCACACCTAATATGGGGCACGGGTCTAGCTAAGGACTGCAGCTCTTCTGAAGTACATCTAATATGGGGTACGGATCTAGCTAAGGACTATAGCTCTTCTATAGCACACCTAATATGGGGTACAGGTCTAGCTAAGGACTGCAGCTCTTCTGTAGTACATCTAATACAGGGCACGGGTCTAGCTAAGGACTGTAGCACACCTTATACGGGGTACGGGGTCTAGCTAAGGATTATAGCTCTTCTGTAGCACATCTAAAACGGGGTCCAGGGTCTATATAAGGACTCTTCTGTAGTACAACAAATACGGGGTACGAGATCTAGCTAAGGCCTGTAGTTCTTCTATAGCACATCTAATACGAGGTCTAGTTAAGGACTGCAGCACACCTAATACAGGGTACGAGGTCTAGCTAAGGACTGTAGCACACCTAAGACGGGGTACAGGGTCTAGATAAGGACTGCAGCTCTTCTTTAGTACACCGAATATGGGGTACGGGTCTAGTTAAGGACTGCAGCTCTTCTGTAGCACATCTAATACGGGGTCCGGGGTGTATATAAGGACTGCAACTCTTCTGTCGTACACCAAATACGGGGTACGGGATCTAGCTAAGGCCTGTAGCTCTTCTATAGCTCATTTAATACAGGGTTTAGATAAGGACTGCAGCTCTTCTGCAGCACACCTAATATGGGGTACGAGGTCTAGCTAAGGACTGTAGCACACCTAATACGGAGTACAGGGTCTAGATAAGGACTGCAGCTCTTCTGTAGTACACCTAATATGGGGTACGGGGTCTAGGTAATGACTGCAGCTCTTGTGTAGTACACCTTATACGGAGTACGCGGTCTAGCTAAGGACTGTAGCACACCTAATATGGGGTAGCGGGTCTAGATAAGGACTGCAGTTCTTCTGTAGTACACCTAATACAGGGCACGGGTCTAACTAAGGACTGTAGCTCTTCTGTAGCACATCTAATACGGGGTACAGGGTCTAGCTAAGGACTGTAGCTCTTCTGTAGCACATCTAATATGGGGTACAGGGTCTAGCTAAGGACTGCAGCTCTTCTGCAGTACAACTAATACGGGGTATGGAGTCTAGCTAAGAACTGCAGCTCTTCTGCAGCACACCTTATACAGGGAAAAAGTAGCAGCGCACTCACCTGTGCTGGGATGGAACCCTCATTTTTTAAGATGAGGGGGAGATGTTGGCTCTGGCCAATCAGAAGTCTCTGGAAGAGCAGCACAGGGTTGCCCAGCTTGTTGCGTAATACAGGGCGTAGAATGGTGACCCGGGGAAGGTTGCCTTCTCCACTGATGTCAAAGGTTAAACTCCGGGACTTTAAAAGCAAACTAATCGGGAGGAGAGGAATAAACAAAAAACACATTACCATAGAGGTATTCAGGCCCATACTGTATTTTACTACCACGTGATACAATGTATCCGCATCAGTCATCCAGGGGACCCCAGCCCCTCACTGTGACACCCCATATACAATGTATTAATAACCCAGGGGATCCCTGCACCTCACTGTGACACCCCTATACAATTTATACAATGTATCAGTCACCCAGGGGACCCCAGCACCTCACTGTATAACAGCGTATACAATGTATCTGTCACCCAGGGGACCCCAGCACCTCACTGTATGACAGCGTATACAATGTATCAGTCACCCAGGGGACCCAGACACCTCACTGTATGATAGCGTAAACAATTTATCAGTCACCCAGGGGACCCCAGCACCTGTAGGGCAGCTTATAAAATGTATCAGTAACCCAGGGGACCCCAGCATGTCACTGTATGACAGTGTATACAATGTATCAGTCACCCTGGGGACCCCGGCACCTCACTGTATGACAGCGTATCAGTCACCCAGGGGAACTCAGCACCTCACTGTATGACAGTGTATACAATGTATCAGTCACCCAAGGGACCCCGGCACCTCACTGTATGACAGTGTACACAATGTATCAGTCACCCAGGGGATCCCGGCACCTCACTGTGACACCCCATATACAATGTATCAGTCACATAGATGATGACACTGTGTATTTAAAGGTTTTAGCATCAGTCACTGACACTTTGGGCCTCATTTTGGTTGATATACTCTACTGCATGTACTCGCAGGGCAGCAATGTTTGACTAATGCGCATTTCTGTGCATGTGCTGGGTGCGAACAGGCACGGCGAACTGCAAGTTCTCCATCCCACTAGCACCCAACAATGTGTGCGGGGGCTGTGGGGCGGCAGCGGTGAATAGACGCGCCCATGGGAATGTCCAGCGGTTTATGGGTGTTGCCATGAAACGCTGGCCGTTGTTAGGGAAATGAGGCAGTGACGCATCTACCGGGGGCGGGCAGATGACATCACCGGATGTCAGCTGCTCGCCCTGTCCTCGTACAGGGCGCACACAAAGCTAAGGCATCTGAGAGTGTCTTCGTTGTGCATGCATGTTCCACATAATTCGATGGTTGGCGACCATCGAATGATGTAATCCTCTATCCCTAGGCTGTGAATGGATATTTATGCAAAACATCCATTTGCAGCCGTGCGGGCGGCAATGCGAGCTGCGGGCGAGCAGTACTGCGTATGAACCAGAATAACGACCATTATGGATTGACAGCATTATCTAAGAAGTCTCCCTACTTTGAAATCCCATCCACGTTGGCCTCGAAGATGCACTGGTACGTCTGCATGCCCTGTGGGGTGAAGGTGACTGCGGCAAAGCTGTGGCTGTGGCTTGGGATACTCATACGTGGCGGCTGGACTTCAAAGATATCATTGATTCGAGCTGCAGACTAAAGAGATAAGATGAAATCGGTCATTATTGTGTGTAGCCTGACACCAGAAGAAGCGGGTGTACTCCCTGGTGATAGGAGTCTGCACCATCTCCAGGACTGTAGGAGAGAAGCGGGCGTACTCCCTGGTGATAGGAGTCTGCACCATCTCCAGGACTGTAGGAGAGAAGCGGGCGTACTCCCGGTGATAGGAGTCTGCACCATCTCCAGGACTGTAGGAGAGAAGCGGGCGTACTCCTTGGTGATAGGAGTAGAAAAGACGTCGGTATTGACAGGGGTACCAATCCCTAATGCTTAAACACTCAACACATAGGGCCTTATTCTAGTTCACTCTCTGACAAAATCCTTCTTAGATGGACAAAACCATGTGCACTGCAGGTGGGGCAGATGTTACTTTGAAGTAAAACCTCACCCAATTAGATTTGGGTGAGGTTTTACTTCAAAGTGAGATCTATATTGCAGTGTAAAAATAAAGCAGCCAGTATTTACCCTGCACAGAAACAAAATAAGTCACCCAAATCTCATTCTCTCTGCACATTTTACAACTGCCCCCCTGCAGTGCCCATGTTTTGTCCATCTAAGAAGGATTTTGTCAGAAAGAGTGAACTAGAATAAGGCCCATAGTGTCTGGCGCTGTTCAAAATGGACAGTTGTCAATGCCAGGTGTTCTCTATGGACCTTTTCTTTGGGACCACGCGGACCTTGGTTCTGGTCCCTATATTCATGTAAAGGGATGTTTGTGTCTGATAGTCGAGCTCTCCAACTCTGAGGAATCCTTAGAGGTTTGTACTGAGCTTGCGATCAATCCCTATTTGCACGTAAAAGTATCTTTATACGTCATCTGTTAACATACATCACAAATGGTACATATGGATCAATGTACTGACCTGGGAAACAATCCCTATGTTCACATAAGGGTATCTTTAGACTTGAATCCTTATTTAAATGCAGTAATAGACATCTTTAATCCTCCATTAAAAAAAGGGGGGGGGGGGGTTATTGACAAACTTCCATAAGATAAAACACAAAAAAATACTTTAAAACATATATATGGTTTTCACAAGTAGGACCAGTGACTGCACAGCAGGCTTCCCTCTCCCCCGGACTGAGCGAAGACATAAGTAGCAGACCCCGTTGGAATGGGGGCAAGCGCACTGGATCCTCCTGGTGTCAATGAGTCCTAGTGCCAAGCCGCAAAACACCAATGCGTTTCGGACAGGTTGTTTCCTTCCTCAGGGTGTGTGGCTATATATAGAACAAATATAGAACACATTTTTGCAAATCCACAAAGACCTCAAATCATGGGGATTGGAGAAATACAAATAACTTCGAACCTGCAAGCCATAAGGAGAATTTTTTGGACCAGCGAACCCCAAGCAGACATGCCAGGTGACTAATATTGAGCAGGACCTCAAAAACAAAAAGAAATATAGGGGCAAAAGGGCGGGTAGAAACACCCACCCTGGTAAAAAGAACAATTAAAATAAAGGAAGGAGATAATGATAACACTATCTACTAATGAGGAGAGACCCATTACGATCAAGCCCATACAAGAAAAAGCCCAAACTGGGTGATAAGGATGAAGTTAATGTACTAGAAAAAGGCTTATTTGCTCTGTCCAATCGTGCTGATGACTTTGAGGTCTTTGTGGATTTGCAAACATTTGTTCGGAGGCTAGCCCTGAAAAGGTTTTTTGGGGAAATGGATAAACAAACTATAGAAATACCTGGAGAGGAAACATATTCAGTTTTTCAAAAGAATCAACATTTTATCCCGCCCACAAGAAGGGATGCTATGTTGAGACTTTAGAACATTTGGTTAAAGAATATTTGGACAAATTAGAACTTAAACCAATTAAAAAAATGAATTTATCTAAGGGAAAAATACAGGCTATAAAAACCCTAAAAGACAACAAAAATATGGTAGTAAAAGCCCACCGATAAGGGCGCGAGTATCGTCATCCTTAATATAGAAGATTATAAAATTATAATATAGAATATTTAAACAACTGTCTGAAAAGAAAACATAAAAATCTAAGATGTGACCCTACTACTAAACTTCAACTGAAACTTGAAACTTTTTTAAATTTGTAAACATCTACAGGAGTTATTTCTAAATTGGATGCAAAATATATATAAATTGTGTCTCTCACTATACCGGTAGTATATATACAGGGCGGGTATCCCGTATCCGGGCATCCCGTATCCGAATTATTCCAAAAACCGTGTTTTTTTGGAATAATTCAAATTCCCCCGCCCCCCCTAACCATTTTTTTAATACTTACCAAGTCCTCCGGCGTCCATAGCAGGCCTTCAGCATCCTCTCCGGCGTCTCCAGAGGTCCCAGGAGTGCTTTGCGCGAGTGCGCGCGCGCCGGTGACGGCACCGGCGCGCCTGGGAACTTGCGCAAAGCACTCCTGGGACCACTGGAGACGGTGCTGGTGGCCTGCCGTGGACGCCGGAGGACTCCATGGACGCCGAGGGACCATCGGGGACCCACCAGGGGCAGGTAAGTATGGCTAAAAAAAATTATTCCAAAAACCGGAATATTCCCTTATCCGGAATGCTCGTGGTCCCGAGCATTTCGGATAAGGGATACTCAACCTGTACTACCTAAAATACACAAATGTAAGGATAACCCCCCCCCCCAGGGCGCTCGATTGTAGCGGGTACTAACTTGGTTTTATCTAATTTGTCGCACTTTGTAGATGTGCATCTCGTACTACTAATCCACAAGACACGTTCTTACCTCAAGAATACCATTGCTGTACTCAAAGAGATAGATGTGATTTAATGGCAACCTGAATATAAACTACAGTATTAATGTGTGATGTGACATCACTGTATTGATCATGTGCTGGGACTCAAAGCAATATTTTACTTTCTGGATAAAGATAATCTGGTACTTATGTAGTACCAGGGTGCCCAATTAACATACGTACGCTAGCGTAAGGAAATCGCATTGCATCGCACAGCCCGTTTTAGTGCCATGCGATGTGTGCGATGCGATCTCAGTAGTTAATATGGTATGGACGTTTGCCAGATATCGTAGCTGTGCTTTCAGAATAAGCGTAAGCTACGCAAATAGAATAGTCAGTCAGAACTTGTGTAAGTGTTCCCGGTCTCTGTCAGATTCAGGGCCTTATTCAGATCTGAGCTCAGTACAAATTTGTTTGGAAAACGGGCAAAACCATGTGCACTGCAGGAGGAGCAGATGTAACCTGTATAGAGAGAGTAAAGGGCCCCATACATCAGCAATTAATTGTGACAATTTTCAGATATGGAGATGATTGCCACAATTAATTTTAGATGTGTGGGCTCCCCCTTTTGGCAATCCCAATCACAATCGCCAATCGATTGCTTAATCAGGTTTTTAAACATGTTTAATAATCTGGTATTATCTGCAGATCTTTTTTAGATGTGTGGGCATTCCCAATTAGTTTTCTTCATCTATTTACATTATGAACAGCTGAAATGACAATCGATTGGGGCAATTTCCAGATATGAAGATGCAATCTTTAGATGGAAAAATCTGCCGATCACTGAAAAAATCTGTAATGTGTGGGCAAAGTCGGATAGATCTGAAAATCCATTTATCTGGCCAAAATATCCCAAAATCTGAAAATCCATAAATTGTGATTGCTGATGTATGGGGCCCATTATGGGCCCCATACATCAGCAATCACAATTTATGGATTTTCAGATATAGGGATATTTTGGCCAGATAAATGGATTTTACAATCTGACTTTGCCCACACATTACAGATTTATTTCAGTGATCGGCAGATTTTTCCATCTTCATATCTGGAAATTGCATCTTCATATCTGGAAATTGCCCCAATCGATTGTCATTTCAGCTGTTCATAATGTAAATACATGAAGACGACGAATTGGGAATGCCCACACATATAAAAAAGATCTGCAGATAATACCAGATTATTAAACATGTTTAAAAACCTGATTAAGCAATCGATTGGCGATTGTGATTGGGATTGCCAAAAGGGGGAGCCCACACATCTAAAATTAAAGGGCCCCATACATCAGCAATTAATTGTGACAATTTTCAGATATGGAGATGATTGCCACAATTAATTTTAGATGTGTGGGCTCCCCCTTTTGGCAATCCCAATCACAATCGCCAATCGATTGCTTAATCAGGTTTTTAAACATGTTTAATAATCTGGTATTATCTGCAGATCTTTTTTAGATGTGTGGGCATTCCCAATTAGTTTTCTTCATCTATTTACATTATGAACAGCTGAAATGACAATCGATTGGGGCAATTTCCAGATATGAAGATGCAATCTTTAGATGGAAAAATCTGCCGATCACTGAAAAAATCTGTAATGTGTGGGCAAAGTCGGATAGATCTGAAAATCCATTTATCTGGCCAAAATATCCCAAAATCTGAAAATCCATAAATTGTGATTGCTGATGTATGGGGCCCATAATTGTGGCAATCATCTCCATATCTGAAAATTGTCACAATTAATTGCTGATGTATGGGGCCCTTTAGCTTTGGGTGAGTTATTTTGTTTCTGTGCAGGGTAAATACTGGCTGCATTATTTTTACACTGCAATTTTGATTTCAGTTTCAGCACACCCCACCCAAATTTAACACTCTTTGCTCCGGTTACATCTGCTCCTCCTGCAGTGCACATGGTTTTGCCCATTTTCCAAACAAATTTGTACTGAGCTCAGATCTGAATAAGGCCCTCAGTCTGAGTTGAATAACTGACAATGATGGCTGCATCAGGGAGAGCTGAGAATGCGACAGAGGTGGCAGGTGAATCAGTCACCATGTTCACCTTGCCAAATACAGGGGAGGAGGCTGTAATGTTTTTCCAGCGCCACCAGTTGCTGCTAGTCATTTAAAATTGTAAGAACGGGCACCTGATGCGGCTATCCCTGAAGGAAAGCATGTGGCACTGCCACATTAAGGCCTGCCGCAAAAAGGTGAGCCTCAGAGCGGCACACTGGTTCCCGGGGTGCCGTTTACCCTTCCTCACACTTGTCCACATTATCTATTCCTGGGCGGAGGAGATGACAAGTGTGGCGTATTGTGACCCGGAACTGCACATATCTATCAAAACTGCAGTGCAGTACAACGGCTTGATGCGGGAGGCATGCACTATGGACTTAATTTCCCAGCCCCAGAGGCAAAATGGTGGTCCCGGCATGGTGGTCGAAGTGGATGAAAGCCTCTTCGTGAAGCGTAAAAATCATGTGCCTTAGCAGTGGATTTTTGGAGGGATTTGCAGGGAGACCGGTGCCTGCTTTGTTACTACAGTTGAGAAGAGAAATGCCAGTATGTTGATGGCCGCCATCAATGATTTTGTTGCTCCTGGATAGATGATCTATTCGGATTGTTAGAGGGCCTACAACATGGAGCAGCTTCAGCAGGCAGGATATGAGCATGCGCGTGTCAACCATCGATTTAACATTGTGGACCCTGAGTCAGCGGGTAACACGCAAAACATTGAGCAGATGTGGGGGGCATGTAAATGGCGAAACAAGCGCCAAAGAGGCACGTCCCGCAAAAAATTGGAGTCGTACCTGGAAGAGTTCATGTGGAGGAAGACTCTGGGCGCTACTAATGCCTTTCGCCGCATTCTCCATGCTCTGACGCTGCTTCCCAAGGCAAATGCACTGCCTTCATAGTGACTCTATTATTGTTCTTTTTTTTTCTTCATTAATTATCATTATTCTTGTTGTTTCACTGGATTTCTGTTTATAAATGTAATTGATGAATGTGTTATCTTTATTAGTAATTATTAAGTAAATGTAAAGTTCATCGTTAACACATGTCCTCATTACTGTGTCAGATGTATGGTATGGCAGGTGGGAAGATGTTCCTAAGACCCCCCCCCCCACTATCCACGGCACCCCGAAGCGTGGCGAGCGGCGTCGGAAAGCGCCCTCCCGTCCTTTGTCCTTTTCATACCCCCACTATCGACGTTGGCATGGAGTTGATGTTATATAGTGTGGCGAGCGCAGCGAGCCCCGCGCGGGGACGCGGAATACATGTAACGTAATCCGCGTCCGCTCGCCGCGCTTCGGGCTCGCCATACTATATAAAATCAACTAAATGCCGACGTGGATAGTGGGGGTATGAAAAGGTCGGGAGGACGCGTTCCGCCGCTCGCCACGCTTCGGGGTGCCGTGGATAGTGGGGGGTGCATAAAAATCACATTGCATGTCATTGCAGTGTAGTAAAGTTAAAGACTTGCGCCCAGCTATGCCAACCTCTTCATGGCATGGTGGGAGGACCATTTTGTATGGAAGGGGCATCAGTTCGGTGCAAGTCGAGTGTCCTGGTGTAGGTATATAAACGACGCTTGGTTTATATGGAAGGTAGATGATCTATCCCTGTCCAAATTCGGTGTCACGGCCGCTGCTAAGACGCGCCGCTCACCTGTTCATCTCCGGCGGCGGGGCCTGTGAGCCATCCGTCCGGGTGCAGGACGGGGAGCGCGGCGTCTGGGTCTCCCGGCCGCGACCATCTTCCTGGGGCCTGTGGCATGTGCATCCAGCACGGGAACCAGCCAAGGTGGTTTGTCTCCAATCCATGCGCCGCCATGTTGTTGTAGTCAGCCAATGTTCCGGGTCCCCAGTTCAGCTCCTCCAATCATGATCTGCCCTGGGGGATAAAGCAGAGCCCTCTGGGGCATACAATGGCCAGTGCTTTGTTGTCAATCCCTTGGGAGGAAGCTTCAGCCTAAGCTCCTGCCCTTGCTCTGTGAAGTCCTTGATTCCACTTGCCTGCAGTCCACACCTGTATCTTGTATTCGTTATCTTTCAATCCGCACCTGTTACCTGGATCCTTGCATTTGCATTCTGCCTCCAGTCCTCACAGTTCAACACCTGTTTCCTGGACTTTGCAATTGCATCCTGCTTCCAGCTCTCTCAGGTTTGCTCCAGTCGTCTCCACTCCTGCTGTCAACCAGCCGCACCTGCTGCCAGCCCTCCGTGCCTGTTGACACATCTCCACTCCTGCTGTCGACCAGCTGCACCTGCCACCAGCCCTCCGTGCCTGTTGACACATCTTCACTCCTGCTGTCGACCAGCTGCACCTGCTGCCAGCCCTCCGTGCCTGTTGACACATCTCCACTCCTGCTGTCGACCAGCTGCACCTGCTGCCAGCCCTCTGTGCCTGTTGACACACCTCCACTCCTGCTGCTGACCAGCTGCACCTGCTGCCAGCCCTCCGTGCCTGTTGACACATCTCCACTCCTGCTGTCGACCAGCTGCACCTGCTGCCAGCCCTCCGTGCCTGTTGACACGTCTCCACTCCTGCTGTCGACCAGCTGCACCCGCTGGCGGTCATCCGTGCCTGCTGACACTTCTCCAATCCAGCTGTCGGCCATCTGCACCTGCTGCCAGTCCTCTGTGCCTGTTGACATGTCTCCACCCCTGTTGTCGACCAGCTGCACCCGCTGTCGGTCATCCGTGCCTGCTGACACTTCTCCACTCCAGCTGTCGGCCATCTGCACCTGCTGCCAGTCATCGGTGTCCGTTGACACTTAACCTCCGCTGCTATCTGCCGACCGCACCTGCGGTCAGCCTCAGTATCCATCTCGGTAATCTGACAGAGACTCTTGGACATTCCCTGTTATTGTGGACTTTCCCTTGTTGCCCAGGTATTCCACTGGGTTCTTCCTACTGCAGTTTCCCTATATGGTCTTGCCTTCCAGTGTTGGTGCTACAATAAAGAGTTATATTAAACCTGCTGTTCTCCAGTCTCCTTCAAGCCGTGAACCGCCGACCTCCAGGCCTCAGACAGATCCACAAGGTACCCCTAGCGTGAAATTCGGTGAACATCTTAACAATAATGAATATAATATTAAACTCACCTTCCAAATCAGTAGTGAATCAGTGGATTTTTTGGAACTAACAATGTATGTTGATGGTAATCGTCTGAAAACTCAGGTTACTAAGGTTATGGAATGCAACTCATATCGATGCAAAGAGTAATCACCACTCAAAAGCATACCAATGAGCCAGTTTTGCCGCATACACAGAAATTGTACGTATCTGCAAAAATATGATGAACAAGCAGAGAGACTGAATGCACAATTTAAATGCAAGGGGTATGATAATGAATCCAGTAAAACTGCTAGATTAAAAGGCAGATCTACAGATAGGAAGATGATATTGGGAAAGACGGATAAAAATCCTAAGGTAAAAAATGACATTGGAGTCCGATTTATCACTAAATTCAATAGTCAACATAAACAAATCGAAAAAAATCATAAGAAAACACTGGAGCGTCCTACCGGGTGATCCAACCCTTAGGGAATATATTAAGGAGATTCCTCGGTTCATATATAGGAAAGATAAGAACCTTAAGGACCAAATCGTAGCGCCATTAATATACCAGTTCCACCCAATTTCGTTAAATCTCTTTATGATTTTTAACAATATTTTCTTAGTTAGAACTTATTCTGATGTTATGTTAATATGTTCTTTTTCTTCTTATTTTATATATTGTGGATATGAATAAATGTATATCATGGTTAAAAGTCATCAAGTCCGAAAACAAATAGTTAAGGCATTCCATTTACTTAATGAGCGCCACTATTCCTGACCCTGAAGAACTGGAAAATCATACAAGTCTGTTGAGGCCGCAGTGGAACACATAGAGCAGGCATGTCCAAACTGTGGCCCTCCAGCTGCTGTGAAACTACACATCCCAGCATGCCTTGCCATAGTTTTAGAATTCCCTAATAACAAAACTGTGGCAAGGCATGATGGGACTTGTAGTTTCACAACAGCTGGAGGGCCATAGTTTGGACATGCCTGGCATAGAGCATATGGTGGAATGCATATGCATTCCAAATGCGCGGAAGTTACCTCAGCGGACACTTTTGGTGATGCACTTTAGCTGGAGATCTGTAATGCCTAAAACAGAGTTATGTGGCCATATAGGACTCCATCATTTACACTGATTTAATTCATTTATGTACAGTATTTATTGTTTAAGTGTGGATTATGCTTATTTGTATGTATATTAATTGTTTTTTTCTGAAAGTGTAAAATAAATTTTAGGTTATTTACCAATGTTTGTTCATACCTGGTTTTTCATGTGGCTGGTACCACATGTCAGGGATTGGGGTATAAATCTAAGATACAGAGGAGAGTCACATACCCTGAGTGTTTTGCGGTTTGTCACTAGGATGGATTGACCGTGGGAGGATCCAGTACGCTTTTCCCCCTTTCCAACGGGGTCTGCTACTTATGTCTTCAGCTCAGTCCAGGGGAGAGGGAAGCCTGCTGTGAAGTCACTGTCTATTTGTTTTAAAGTAATTTTTTTATGTTTTATCTTATGGAAATTTGTCAATAAACCCCCCCCCCCCCCCCCCTTTTTTTTTACGGAGGATTGAAGATATCTATTTGAATAAGGATTCAAGTCTAAAGATACCCTTATGTGAACATATGAATTGTTTCCCAGGTCAGTACATTGATCCGTATGTACCATTTGTGATGTGTGTTAACAGATGAAGCATAAAGATACTTTTACATGCAAATATGGATTGTTCACAAGGTCAGTACAAACCTTTAAGTAGTAGTATATCTTTAAGTTGGAGAGATATACTGTCAGACACAAAGATACCTTTCCATGAATATAGGGACCAGAATCAAGGTCAGTGTGGTCCCAAAGAGAGGTCCATAGAGAACACCTGACATTGACAGCTGTCCATTATAAACAGTGCCGGAGGGATCCCACTATGTATTGAGTCCCTGGTGATAGGAGTCTGCACCGACAGTGATAGGAGTCACTAGCATCTGCACAAACACCAGGACTGTAAGAGAGAAGAGGGCGTACTCCCCGGTGTTAGGAGTCACCGACATCTGCAACGACACTAGGACTGTAGGAGAGAAGCGGACGTACCCCCCAGTGATAGAAGTCAACGGCATCTGCCCTGATACCAGGCATGTAGAAGAGAAGCGGTGGTACTCCCCGGTGATAGGGGTCAACGGCACCTGCGCTGACACCAGAACTGTAGGAGAGAAGCGGACGTACTCCCCAGTGATAGGAGTCACCAGCATCTGTGCTGACACCAGGACTGAAGGAGAGAATCGGTCGTACTCCTCCCCCCCCCCCCCCCCCCGGTGATAGGAGTTACTGGCATTTGCACTGACACCAGGATTGTAGGAGAGAAGTGGATGTACTCCCCAGTGATAGGAGTCACCAGCATCTTCGCTGACACCAGGACTGTAGGAGAGAAGCGGACTTACTCCCCGGTGATAGGAGTCACCAGCATCTGCGCTGACACCAGGACTGAAGGAGAGAAGCGGATGTACTCCCCGGTGATAGGAGTCACTGGCATATACACCGACACCAGGATTGTAGGAGAGAAGCGGACGTACTCCCCAGTTATAGGAGTCACCAGCATCTGCGCTGACACCAGGACTGTAGGAGAGAAGCGGACTTACTCCCCGGTGATAGGAGTCACCAGCATCTGCGCTGACACCAGGACTGAAGGAGAGAAGCGTATGTACTCCCCGGTGATAGGAGTCACTGGGATCTGCACCGACACCAGGATTGTAGGAGAGAAGCGGACATACTCCCCGGTGATAGGCGTTACTGGCATCTGCGCTGACACCAGGACTGTAGGAGAGCAGTGGACATACTCCCCAGTGATAGGAGTCACCTTCATATGCACCGACACCAAGAATGTAGGAGAGAAGCGGACGTACTCCCCGGTGATAGGAGTAACCAGCATCTGCGCTGACACCAGGACTGTAGGAGAGATGCGGACATACTCCCCAGTGATAGGAGTTACTGGCATCTGCGCTGATACCAGGACTGTAGGAGAGAAGTGGACATACTCCCCCGGTGATAGGAGTCACCGTCATATGCACCGACACCAGGATTGTAGGAGAGAAGCGGACGTACTCCCTGGTGATAGGAGTCACCAGCATCTGCGCTGACACCAGGACTGAAGGAGAGAAGCGTATGTACTCCCCGGTGATAGGAGTCACTGGCATCTGCACCGACACCAGGATTGTAGGAGAGAAGCGGACATACTCCCCGTGATAGGCGTTACTGGCATCTGCGCTGACACCAGGACTGTAGGAGAGCAGTGTACATACTCCCCAGTGATAGGAGTCACCTTCATATGCACCGACACCAAGAATGTAGGAGAGAAGCGGACATACTCCCCGGTGATAGGAGTAACCAGCATCTGCGCTGACACCAGGACTGTAGGAGAGATGCGGACATACTCCCCGGTGATAGGAGTTACTGGCATCTGCGCTGATACCAGGACTGTAGGAGAGAAGTGGACATACTCCCCCAGTGATAGGAGTCACCGTCATATGCACCGACACCAGGATTGTAGGAGAGAAGCGGACGTACTCCCCGGTGATAGGAGTCACCAGCATCTGCGCTGACACCAGGACTGTAGGAGAGAAGGCAACATACTCCCTGGTGATAGGAGTTACTGGCATATGCGCTGACACCAGGACTGCAGGAGAGAAGTGGACATACTCCCCAGTGATAGGAGTCACCGTCATATGCACCGACACCAGGAATGTAGGAGAGAAGCGGATGTACTCCCCGGTGATAGGAGTCACCGTCATCTGCACCGACACCAGGAATTTAGGAGAGAAGCGGACGTACTCCTCGGTGATCAGATTCACCGGCATCTGTGCTGACACCAGGATTGTAGGAAAGAAGCGGACGTACTTCCCGGTGATAGGCATCACCAGTGCCAACACCAGGACTATTGGAGAGAAGCGGACTTACTGACTGGTGATAGCAGTCACCAGCATCTGTACCGACACCAGGACTGTGGGAAAGAAGTGGAATTGCTCCACAGTGGTGTCAGCGTTTCCACCTGTACAGTACTGTATGTTACACCCATTGGCTGTTTGCTCTGATGCACGGCTGTACCCTATAACTGAGACATAGATTAATAATGGAGTATACTGTTGTGGCTATCACATTTGCTGGTGAACCGTTCTGTACCTTACTAGACAGTGGTCTGACCGTTAGCATCACATCACAGGGAACCTTCCCAGTGTTGAGGATCTTAAAGCGAGCTGAGGATGTCTGTCCGACGATGTTGTTCCAGAACAAGAAACGGTTCTCCTCTATAAGGTAAATCCCACCAGCCTGGATGGGGGGCAGACACTGCAGAATTCTGCCATTGGGTACAATGCGGTGCTCTTCAAATATACTGGTGATGTCATCTGTGTCAAACCCTAGGAGAAAGGACGAGTTATAGCCACATGTACTGTAGGAGCAGAAGGGTACATCTCACCCATGTTCCCACATCTCATTCCAGCACTTACCGGAGGTGCAGGCTTCGGTGACAAGACGGAGTGGAACACCAGCAGGGCTGTCTTTAAGATTACGATCAGAAATGTCTATGGCCAGGAATTCCTCACTCTTCCCCAGCTGCTCAGCAAAACACTCCACGGATATGATCTGTGCACCGCCAGGTGGGAGGCTGCCAAAGCCAGGAGACACAGTGAATGTGCCCAGTGCAAAGCGCGCCTAAGAAACGCACAAAGGGGTCTCATAACTCACATGGTAGTTCACAAACACACATATTGTGCCACAAGGCATGGGATTCCATGGGGCTGGCGCTAGGTATCTATAAGAGAACAAGCCACAGTACCAGCAACTCACCGGCACGCTTGTATCTAATGTATCTATAGCATACACAACTCTAACCATGATGGCGTTAGATCTCCTTCCTTACTATGTATCTATGATATACTCATGGTGTCCACAAAGCTGCACTACATACAGTAGAAGCAGCAGTGCTGCACCCACTACCTGCGCAGATGTGCTTGTCTCCTTCAGCTGGGAATCCGAACGCTTCACTTTGCTCATGGCGACAGATCTACTGGATCCTGAGCCATCTTGGGAACGAGTCCTCTTTATTGCATAAATCGGCCTGTAAGACAGTCATACATTCAGTTTTACGTCACACACAGAATCGGGCCAACACCAGAGAGAGAGGCTTGAATCCCTACTTCATTCAGCAGTGATTAATTATCATCTGGAACACAAAAGAGACTCCAGGGCTCCAACAGCTGGTAACATGGTGTGCCAGTTATACATCCAAAACGTGGCTGGGAACCTACAGTGTGCGATATACGTCCAAGATGTGGCTGGGAACCTACAGTGTGCAATATACATCCAAAACGGGGCTGGGAGCTTACAGTGTCAGATATACATCAGAAATGTGGCTGGAAATCTACAGTGTGCGATATACATCAGAGATGTGGCTGGGAACCTACAGTGTGCGATATACATCAGAGACATGGCTGGGAACCTACAGTGTGAGATATACACAGAGGCATGGCTGGGAACTTACAGTGTGCAATATACATACAAATGTGGCTGGGAACCTACAGTGTGAGATATACATCAGAGGCATGGCTGGGAACTTACAGTGTGCAAAATACATACAAAATGTGGATGGGAAACTACAGTGTGAGATATACATAAGAAACGTGGCTGGAAACCTACAGTGTGCGATACACATCTCAAACGTGGCTGGGAACCTACAGTGTGCGATATACATACGAAACATGGCTGGGAACCTAGAGTGTGAGATATACATCAGAAACGTGGCTGGGAACCTACAGTGTGAGATATACATCAGAGATGTGGCTGGGAACCTACAGCATGTGATAGATATATGAAACGTGGCTGGGAACCTACAGTGTGCGATACACATCCGAAATGTAGCTGGGAACCTACAGTGTGAGATATACATCAGAGACGTGGCTGGGAACCTACTCTGTGCGATATACATCAGAGACGTGGCTGGGAACCTACTCTGTGCGATATACATCAGAGACGTGGCTGGGAACTTACAGTGTAAGATATATATACGAAACATGGCTGGGAACCTACAGTGTGAGATATACATCAGAAAGGTGGCTGGGAACCTACGGTGTGAGATATACATATTGTAGAATGGAATATATAGGTGTACACTCCTTGGCCCCCATGCAAACAGATGCCCCTCTTACCCCTTCTTGGCCGGTGGAAGAATCGCTTCAGGGATCATCTTGCTGATGCTGTACCGGAACTCCAGCAGACCGCAGTTCTCCAAAGTGAAGGAACACAACTTGCGGCTTCCAAGCAACATGGCACCAAAGTTAACATCAGTGGATGAGGGCAGGCGGTATTTGGAATATGCGGAAGTGACAGATACCCGGATCGGGATACTCGCTATCATCTCACCGTCCTCAGACAGGTTGGGCTCAATAACCTGCAGAGAGGACACAGAGCACAACACAAACCAGTGGTTTCATGAGTGAAACTAGGACACACTACCACAGCTCTGTGGTATATGCTGGTGCTATATACATCACTGCCATGGCTCTATGGTATGTGCTAGTGCTATATACACACCACTGCCACAGATCTATGGTATGTCCTTATGGTATTTACACTAATGCCACACACACATTATATATATATATATATATATATATATATATATATATATATATATATATATATATATATATATATAGGAGGAGTAGATATATAGAGAGCGCTTTCAACCACCGAATATAGACTCTAACAATAGTTAGTCAAAATACAAAACAGTACAAATCTTTATAAAACCAGTGTGCTTTTTATTGAATGATTTTTTCAGAGTCACATCTGGAAATTGTATCCTTTTCGGAAATGCAAGTAACCCGACGCGTTTCGTCTTGAAAAAGACTTCATCAGGGGTTTAGTACATGATGATAAAAAAACGCTTATACCCGCGTGTATTTCTTCAGATATGCGTAAACAGTATATACTGTTTACGCATATCTGAAGAAATACACGCGGGTATAAGCGTTTTTTTATCATCATGTACTAAACCCCTGATGAAGTCTTTTTCAAGACGAAACGCGTCGGGTTACTTGCATTTCCGAAAAGGATACCATTTCCAGATGTGACTCTGAAAAAATCATTCAATAAAAAGCACACTGGTTTTATAAAGATTTGTACTGTTTTGTATTTTGACTAACTATTGTTAGAGTCTATATTCGGTGGTTGAAAGCGCTCTCTATATATCTACTCCTCCTATTTCTAAACACCACCTCCCACTAACAGGGGGGGTCATAGAGTAGCGGCTTGCAATATTCTAAGGGCGCACGTGGGGTCATCCTTTTGATATATATATATATATATATATATATATATATATAGTAGTTGGAGCAAGGTGGCACACAGTTTGAGAGGTTTTATCAGAGTTGCGGTGCAAGGTTCATACGGAAATTGATACAATCAGTTATCTCCCTTGGAATCAGGAAAGAAAAGAACCAGCACACGCATTGGCAAAAAAAACGAAAGTGTATTAAAGGTACATTACAGTTAGTTGAACGAAGGTATACAGCGGCTGACCCGACAGCCGTTTCAACTGGCAACCAGCCAGTTTTCCTCAGGGGTACCAACAAGCCTAGGACGTGTGCAGGTTTAAATACCTGTGTAAAAGGCGCCAAAGACCTCCTCCGTGTCCGGTAAGAGTGCGCTGTCACTCAGCACCATCAGTGCTGATGCGCGCGGCTAACGGGGAGTGTGGAGGGCGCGTCAGAGGGAATCCCCTGTGGGACCAATCACAGTGTGGTGAAGTGAAAGTGTCATGTGGAGAAACCTAGAAAGCGTGAAAGGGTGGGTGGCTACAGACTATGTGCATTACTGATGAACTTATCCTTGACCAACAATGGGTGGTCTGACTCACATACGATTCCGCAGTGAATCTAACTCTGTTTGCATCCCACAGTCGACATCACTGATATGTCTACATGCTGTTGAAATGTCGACTGCACCGCCGTGTGCACGCTGCTGGCATTATACCATTTGTGTCTTGATTCCTGAAGGAATCCCATTGTCAACACAGCTAATGTGTCAACATGTCAATCAGCACCGCCGTGTGCATCCTATTTGTGTTGCACCGCCGTGTGCCATGTTGCATTAATGTTTTTTGTTTGCTCTTTGTTATAGCAAACGGACGTGACACATGACAGGGATATACACATCCCAATTAGCCGACCATTATTGGCTGACACGCCAGACACATTGCCTGAACATCTGGCACACATTTTCAGACAAACCAACAGACTGTCACTGCGGGTCGTGATCCATCCCTTTATAACGTGGATACTGACTTGTTGTTACTATAATAACAAATCACTCTATCCATCGCACATAGTCTGCAGCCACCCACCCTTTCACGCTTTCTAGGTTTCTCCACATGACACTTTCACTTCACCACACTGGGTGTCACAGCGCTACGAGCACAGGACGTGCTGATTGGTCCCACAGGGGATTCCCTCTGACACGCCCTCCACATTCTCCGTTAGCCGCGCGCATCAGCACTGATGGTGCTGAGTGACAGCGCACTCTTACCGGACACGGAGGAGGTCTTTGGTGCCTTTTACACAGGTATTTAAACCTGCACACGTCCTAGGCTTGTTGGTACCCCTGAGGAAAACTGGCTGGTTGCCAGTTGAAACGGCTGTCGGGTCAGCCGCTGTATACCTTCGTTCAACTAACTGTAATGTACCTTTAATACACTTTCGTTTTTTTGCCAATGCGTGTGTTGGTTCTTTTTTTTTCCTGATTCCAAGGGAGATAACTGTTTGTATATATATATTTTATATATATATATATATATATATATATATATATATATATATATATATATATATATATATATATATATAGTATATATGGTATGTGCTGGTGCTATATACACCACTGCCATGGATCTATGGTATGTCTTTGTGGTATATACACCACTGCCACATATATATATTGTATGTCATTGTGGTATATACACCACTGCCACGTATATATATGGTATGTGCTGGTGGTATATACACCATTGCCACGGCTCTATGGTATGTGGTGATGGTATATAGACCACTGCCACGGCTCTGTGGTAAGTGCTGGTGCTATATACTCCACTGCCATGGCTCTATGTTATGTGCTGGTGCTATATAAACCCCCGCCATGACTCTATGGTATATGCTGGTGCTATATACACCACGGCTCTATGGTATGTGCTGGTGCTATATACACCACTGCCACGTATATATATATATATATATATATATATATTTTGTATGTGCTTAAAGTGGTCCTGGAGAGGTGGTGGCAGGGCCCACTCAGCAGAGCCTGCAAACAGGGAGGCGCTGGACTGTAAAGGCGCTCTCTCCCTGCCCTGCAGCTCTGCCACTGTGTGTATTGATGTAAGGCGCTGCCAGCTGCTGCTGCACCTGTCAGTGACAGTGTAGCGCAAGCAGCAGCACCGGAAGCAGAGGGCAGAGAGAACTTACGTTGTGATATACCGTAGCAGCAGCAGCAGGGGATGTCCCTGCACCTTCCTCACTGGTGACTGCGGTGCCGAGCCCCTCCCCCCTCATGTCATCATCAGAGCCAGGACAGCATGTGCCAAGCTGTGACTGGAGGAGCTTGGCACATGCTGAATAGAAGAAAACCTGATTGGAGGAGCTCCTCTGATCCATGAAACATGGTGGATCTGACTGTCAGCATGGACCTGTCTGTGAGTGTTGTGTCCTGCCTCCCCTGTCTCTGCAGCTTTTCTCTCTCTCTCTCTCTCTCTCTCCCACCCCCTCCCTGTCCAGCATCTGTCACCCTCTGTCTGCCCCCAACTCTCTGCCAATCATCTGAGTGTCCCCCCTCTCCCTGCTCAGCATCTGTCCCCCTTCTCCCTGCCCACCATCTGTGCCCTTCTCCCTGCCCACCATTTGTCCCCCCACTCCCTGCCCACCATCTGTCCCCCTCTCCCTGCCCACCATCTGTCCCCCCTCTCCCTGCCCACCATCTATCCCCCCTACCCTGCCCACCATCTGTCCCTCCTTTCCCTGCCCACCATCTGTCCCTCCTTTCCCTGCCCACCATCTGTCCCCCTCTCCCTGCCCAGCATCTGTCCCCCCTCTCCCTGCCCACCATCTGTCCCCTTTTCCCTGCCCACCATTTGTCCCCTTTTCCTTGCCCACCATTTGTCCCCTTCTCCCTGCCCACCATTTGTCCCTCCACTCCATGCCCACTATCTGTCCCCCTCTCCCTGCCCACCATCTGTCCCCCCTCTCCCTGCCCACCATCTATCCCCCCCTACCCTGCCCACCATCTGTCCCCCCTTTCCCTGCCCACCAACTGTCCCCCTTTCCCTGCTCAGTACCTGCCCCCTCTCCCTGCCCAGTATCTGCCCCTCTCTCTCTGCCCAGCATATCTCCCCCTCTCTCTCTGCCCAGTGCCCGCCCCTCTCTCCCTGCCCAGTATCTGCCCCCCACTCCCTGCCAAGTATCTGCCCCTCCTTTCTCTGCCCAGCATATCCCCCTCTCTGCCCAGCATATCTCCCTCTCTCTGCCCAGCATTTGTACCCCCTCTCCCTGTCCATCATCTGGCCCCAATCCCTCTCTGCCCAGCATTTGCCCCCTCTCCCCACATCTGCACCCCCAATCTGCTTCTTTCCAGCATCTGCCCCCCTCTCCCCAGCATCTGTCCCCTTCTCCCTTCCCAGTATCTGCCCCCTCTCCATGCCCATCAGATTTTCCCCCATCCCTTTCTGCCCATCTGTACCCCATCTTCCTGCCCATAATCTTTCCCCCTATCAGTATCTCCCCAGCACCTGTCCACATCTCCCCACCATCTGCCCCCTCTGCCAATTATCTGCCCCCTCTCCCTGCACATCATCTCTTCCCCTCTCGCCACCCATCAAATTTCCCTCCATCCCTCTGCCCAGCAACTGCCCCCCTCTACCCAGCATCTGTCCCCCCACTTTCTCCCCAGCATCTCTCCCCACATCTGTCCCACATCTCTCTGCCCAGCATATGGCTGCCCCTCCCCCTCACTCTGCCGAGTATATGGCCCTCCTACCCTCTCTCTGCCCAGTATCTGGCTTTCTCCCTTATATCTTTTTTTCCTTTACCTATCTTTTATCATATTTATTCTTTATCCATTTTCCAACAGCAGCCACTTTTCCCTTGTTCCACTGACAACTCACTTTCCCCTTCTCATGGATCCCCTTTCTTATACCTCTTCTGCTCTCCTCACACCTTACATCACTACTATTGTGGGCATTATGTGTATAAGGTGCATTACCACTGTGGATTTTATGTGTAATGGGCGCTACTGTGGTCATTATGTATAAGGGGCATTATTGTAGGTGTTTTTAGTGGCACCACTGTGGGCATTGTGTTTAAGGGGCACTACTTCTGTCGGCTTTGTGTACAAGGGATGCTACTATGTGGTGTATTATGAATTATTTGCACCATCTGCAGTGTAATGTAAATAAGATTGTGCTACTGTAAGGTGTAATTAAACTGGGCTATGATCATTCCTTATGATACCACACCATTTATTTGTGTGGGCTGTCCCTTTAGGAGAGAAAGGGCGCACATATAGATTTTGCAGGAGGGCGCCGGACACCCTAGCACCGGCCCTGGGTGGTGGAACTCACTCCCCTGCCTCCCCCTCCCCCCCCCCCCAGCATTGAAAAGAATAATGTGGGCCAAATAATACCACCCTTAAATGAATTTTGCCCCACAGTGCAAGACATCCCAACACCCTATAAAAGCGTTACAGTGCACGCAAACATTTAGGGCATGGGTTTGTGGGACGGGACTATGCAAATCGTAATGCCTATTACACATTATGCCACAACCATAATGCCCATTACAGAATATGCCACAACCATAATGCCCATTACAGAATATGCCACACATGGTAATGTCTATTACATATTATGATACACAAGTGCCGCTTACCTATATGCTCATTGCTGGGGGTTTCGTGCTCTTTACCAGGGGTTTCATGCTCAGTGCCATAGGGTTTCATGCTCAGTGCCATAGGGTTTCATGCTTAGTGCCAGGGGGGTTACATGCACAGTGCCAGGGGGGTTACATGCACAGTGCTCAAGCTCAGGCTGCACTAGTGAGGACCTCAGCAGAAATATTAAACATATCCAATGTGTATAAATCCCCCAGGATCCCAGTGGTCATTGCCATGCTAGTGACCGAGGTGGCAGGGGTTAATAGCCCTGCACACTCTTACGTACTTTGCTGACAGCCAGCGCAGAGGCTGGAGCCCTGCTTTCTTCAGTGTCCAGCTACATGGTGGTGGACACCCAGCCAGGAGAGAGATCCGGCGGGGAGACACGCTGGGAACCGGCGGAGGACCGACATTACCACATACACGGCAGCTGCTGACGTCATCAGCCTCCGCCCGAACTGCCGTGCGGTCTCAGCCAGCTGCTTTGGGGGGTGGAGGACAGTAAGGTGTGCCAAGAAGCTCAGCCGGGTCAGGCAGGGGCAAAGTGAGTGGACAGAGGCGGAACCGTTCCGCCTCCAAAATGGAACTGACAGAACGCAGTACCGCACCGTTCCGGCTCACTTTAACCCCTGTATATACACCACTGCCACGTATATTTATTGTATGTGCTGGTGCTATATACACCACTGCCATGGCTCTATGGTATGTGCTGGTGGTATATACACCATTGCCACGGATCTATGGTATGCCCTTGTGGTATATAGACCACTGACACATATATATATATGGTACACTGCCAGCCATGCTCCCTGGCCTGCCCATGCTGCCAGCCTTGCTCCCTGGCCTGCCCACGCTGCTCCTTGTGACTGTTCTCAATCCCATTTGCTCCCATTGCTATTTCTGTCTGCCTCTCACCTGACATTTCAGGACGGGTTTGTCAATGATCTGCACCTCCTTCGTGGCCTTGAAGATGACCTGGACCTGGGTGGCTCGGTCACTGGGACTGAGGGTTCCTTTCTGTGGCAGGATGGAGAAGATGGAGTTCAGATCCAGCGTTCCTGAGCCAGTAGCCTCCAGGGAGAAGCTGCAGACAGGGAGAGAGGAGTGGACACTTCACACCATTGTAATTACATTTGTGATACGTATGGTCATTTAATTGCGCTCTCGGTTACAATCTTATTTAATTTATTTTTGGCTACAGGTAATATCGAGATTGCTCTTTAAATCAGCATCAGTAAGTGATATTATTGATCGTTTACGCGTGAATAAAATATTGCTATTGTATGGGGGGTGTGGGGACTTCTTATTTGGATATATATATATATATATATATACATACATACATACATACTTTTGTAACAGCTGCCACCCAAGATCAACCTTTTCATAGTAAAATGGGAAGACGATTACATCTGGTCCCCTAACACATACAGCAATCATCTTGTAAAATGGTATCATTACATTGTTACATAGTCGATGTGTTCTTTCTATGGCAGGGAACAGAAGAACAACTCCAAGAATTCATTATTTACATCAATGCTAACCAACTAAATCTAGAAATCACCACGACCCACAGTAAAAAACAAGTCATCTACCTAGATCTAGAAATCTTCATTGAAGGCAACCTTCTGAAGACAAGAACCCATATTAAAGAGGTGAGTGGCAATAACATCCTGCCCTCAACAAGTAACCACCATAATAAATGGATCTCAAACATCCCGGTAGGACAATTTTGAAGAGTGAGGAGAAATTGCACAGATGACCATGTCTTTCAAGCCCAAAGTGAAAAATGAAGAACTAGTGAATGAAAGGCTATAAAGAAGATCTACTACAGAAACAACTAGAGGACATCAAAAGAATAGAAAGGAAAGACCTGCTGACATACTGTACAACACCAAAAAAAAGAACCAAGATAACAGTAACCTTGCTTTCTTCACACAATACACAAAATCATAGAAAACATCATGCAAAAACATTGGCATGTACTCAAACTAGATGAAACTCTGTTACCAATATTACCAACCAAACTAAAATCATTTATTGTAAAGCAAAAAATATCAAACAATAACTTGTCACTATCTTTACAAAAACAGATACAGAACCCAAACATCCACGGTACAAATATAGGTCCTGCACATCACAAGATAGCTCTCTATGCCGACGATGTCATACTAACTCTGACCAACCCTCTGACCTCGCTGCCCTCCATTTTTCACGAAACCAAAACATATAACATTTTCTCCAATTACAAACTAAATACTTCTAAATCAGAAGCCCTAGCTATTAACATTGCTCCTGCCGACCTTTCCACCATCCAAGCAAAATTCCCTCTCCATTGGCAGCCTGATAAAATTAAATATCTTGGGATTTATCTGTCCAGTTCATACAAGGACCTCTACTCGATTAACTTCCCAAGATTATTTACTTCTATTAGATCAGATCTGTCTGCCTGGAAATCGCAATTTATCTCATGGATTGGTCGGATGGCGGCGATTAAAATGATGATTCTACCCCGTTTACTCTATCTCTGGCAACCCCCCCCTGCATATCCCAGTCAAGAGGGATATCAGCGCTTTCGTTTGGGCGGGGAAAAAACCTAGAGTTAAACTGCGCCTCCTACAAAAACCATGCGGGACAGGTGGCCTAGGCCTCCCAGATATCCTCAAATACTATAGGGCGGTGCACATAGCCTCCTCAATTCTATGGCACGCTCCTCCCTCTCATAGAGTTTGGACACATATTGAAACCTCCTTCATCGCTCATTTCTCACTATCCTCCCTCCTATGGATACCTCTTACCTCCCGCCCCACCCCTACCGTCCTCATGCCTTCTACTCACCACACACTAAGGGTTTGGGATCTTTCCACCAAACTCTACAAATTACGCTCTCATCACCCATCGTTAACCCCACTTTGGAATAACCCGGCCTTCCCCCCAGGGACGTCTATTAGTGCGTTCAAATACTGGACGAAACATAACATCCTTTTCCCCGCGGATATTGCCCCTACACTGCTCTTTCCTGATTTTGAATCCCTCCGGTCTAAATTCTCGTTCCCACACTCTATTTTTTATCAATATTTACAGCTACGCCACTTCTATAATTCTCTCCCCCGGGCACAGTCATCTTTGGAAAAAACGCCCCTCGAATCCCTGTGCAGACAAACTCAAAAAAACTCATTTCAACTATCTATCAAATACTTCTATCCGTCAACCAACCCCAAAAGGAAAAACACGAGTCTGACTGGGAGGCCGACCTGGGTGAAGAGCTCAACTTAAACACGTGGTCCAATATCAGAATGGCGATCGCAAAAAGTTCTATTTCAACTCGTATTAAAGAAAATGCATATAAGATCTACTATCGGTGGTATATGGTGCCAACCAAATTACACTCTATATACCCTGCCTCCTCTTCCCAATGTTGGAGATCATGTGGCCAAGAAGGCTCTTTCATTCATATTTGGTGGAGTTGCCCAATCATTCAATCCTTCTGGGTGGAGGCCCATGAGCTAATTAGTTTGATTCTGAATATACAAATGCCCTCCTCTCCCTCATTCTCCCTTTTACTACGACCAATCCCACGTTCCCAACTTGCGACTCAAAAATTGATTAACCACATTCTCAACACAACCAAGTGCTCGATAGCTAAAAATTGGAAAAGTCCTACACCCTTGTCCAAAACCGCCTTAATTAATGCCATTTGGTCCACTTACAAGGTGGAGAAGATTTCCGCATTCCTACATGACTCTATGCCTTCTTTTATCAAAACCTGGTCTCCATGGACAACCCACTTCCAAACTGAGGCTCCGTTGACATTTGTGTAATATTCTGATTTATCTTCCCTAGATGCTTTGCTTGAGATTGCCGGCTCCTCCCCCCCTCCCCTCCCCCTCCCCTGTTCCTCTCCACCGAGATTTGATCGCTTTCTTTCTCTTCTCGCTCCCAGCTCCCCCTCACTACTTCTATATCTATTCCCCCTTTTCCCTCCTGCTTCCTCTCCCATCTCATTTTCCATCTTGGCTTATTCCCTTTCCCCTTCCTCCCCTGTATATCCTTTTGGTTCTCAGACACGACGAGGTCTATTTTTCTTATTAGAGATTTGTATTCCCTCTGACCTCTGTCAAATAACAAACCGCACTCTGAGTCATTCAGTCAACATTTCTGTTTTAATGGTTTGTACTGTTTTTGGATTTTTGAAAATGTACCTTGAAAAACTTAATAAAAATTTTTCTCAAAAAAAAAACAAAAACAGATACAGATCCAAACACTGTCAAAGTAAAGGTTTTTTTAGCTGACTAAACTGCAAGGCATGTAAAAATAACAAAGGATCCACAAAACCAATAACTGAGTTTAAATCAAACCAAACTAGCAAAAACTTTAAGATTCAAAAAAACCTCTCATGTAACACAGAAGGAGTCATTTACTTACTAGAATGCCATTGTGGCAGGGCCGGCGCTACGCACTCAGCAGCTCCTGCAAAGCAGGGAGGTGCCATGCTGAAAAGGCGCTGGCTCCCTCCCTGCTCTGCTAAAGCTGCCTCAGCCCTTACTGTCATTGCCTCCTGTACGCCGCCCGCAGCACCTGTCTGACAGCGGGTGGGCGCCAGTATAAAGAGCTGCTTCCTGCACCACACACACACACTGTCCTCCTCCTGCGACCTGCCCCCTCTTCCTCACGGACACTTGCGCTGAGGCATGTAGCGCTGTCTGTGAATGCCTGGATGATATGTCATGTCCGGATCCGCCCCCTACCAATTGCTCCCTGCGTCTGTCAGCTGTCAAACAAATGACGAACAGGCAGCAGCGCCACCCTTCCTTCCCTCTTCTCAGTGTGCTGTGCCAGTGCCACTGCCAGTACTCAACACCCCACCCCCTCTATCTCCTCTCCTCTTCTTCCATCTCCTCCTTCTCTCCCCTCCTTTCTGCCTCAGTCACGAGAGGGGTGTAATGGCGTCCTCAGCGTCCTGCCTACGCAGATAGAAGAGAAGGTACTGCACAAGAGTTAAACAGCAAAAGAACAGTGAATCTTTTATTATACATGTTTATAAGATTTTTTTTAATAATTGTAGATTTTTTTTATATTAATTTAGACAATTTTTAAATAATGGGCTGGGTTATGTGCCTAAAGGTGGCCATACATGCTGCTATAGCAGCATGCGATGCGATGTGCGCTCCTGCGGGCATCGCACAGTACAAAAAGTATGTGCTGCACATTGTGGACTCCAATACATTGGCCAAACAAAAAGAAAAGTCAAAATCAGGTTTGCGGAACATATTTACAACATTATAAAAGGATTGACAACCCACATTGTCTCCACACAACAAAAATCCGGCTGGTTTAATGTATAGCAACACAGAAGATAAGTGAAAACTGGCGAGGAGGCGACTTTGTAAAAGAGCTAAGAAAAGCCGAAACAAAATGGATCTACAACATGAAAACCTTAGAGCCATTAGGTCTTAACATAGAAATAGAACTCAATGTCTTTTTATAAGTGGTACCTGTTTATATTTATTTATATTTTATTTTATCAAATTTCTTTCTTTTAAACTTCTATATTGGAAGCCATGAACATGCTTCTGACAGAACATGTGCTTCCCACCCTTTTAGTCAATTTCCGGAACAGGACTTCCGTTTTTACTAATAAAGTTTTCCCTATAAAATATCCGCACTGCCGTAACAGCCAAACATCCTTGAAAAAGTGCGCATGACGCACGAAACGCGTTGGACAACAAGATCACCCGACAAGCTGTCTCCTAAACATCCGTTTCCGACTCTCCCTGCGGCCGCAGCACAACTTCCGGCCCTCTCGGCGAAGACGGAGCATCAGCGCAGCGGCTGCCACGTGCAAGCACGGTTCAGCTGGTCTCTGCGCTTGGAAGCCCTCACAGCCAACAAACAAAACTAAGTCACCCCCAAGCTGCTCATACAACAGGAAGCTACCAACACGGACTTCAGGGTAAGATAGGGACAGTAAGACTGGAATGATCACCATTTCTAAAAACCAACTCTTTCACTTAAAGAGTGTAAACATTTGGCATTAACCATTTTTTATTTCCACAGGTACCACTACATATTATTTTAAACCCTTTAGGTAAACATAGTGTTTTTATCCACTCCATTACAGCCAATCTTAGAGCTCTGAAATATTCATATATTTTCTCCCCCTTATAAACCACATTGAGTTTACAGCACTCCTCCCCCAACCTTCCACGAACTAAAATTACTGGAGCTGCTTTAACTAAGCGTGGGACCAATAAAAAACTTCACATGCAATTTCCCCTACCGAAGTGGCCGTATTAGGTCGTGGACTGTCATTTGTGCCGACCAACAGATTAAACAGCTTTGATTGGGAGGCTGAAAAATATCGGATGAATCGACAGCTACGTCTACATGAACACTTTCCGGGTAAAAACTGTAAAAGAGTGCCTTTGGCAAATAAATCCATTGATTACACTGAATTTATTCCTCCACAGGTTACTAAATTTTAGCGAAAGTCCAATTTTGAACCATTTATTAATAATGCATCAATTAAATCTTTCAGCCATATGCCTGACTCGGAGATTGCTAATTCTATATCCTCAAGTGACAATGCCATTAAACGTAATAACTTATCTTTATCCATAGGCGAATCTAAGGGGTGGTCCGGGGGTGCACCTCATTAGACCGCCGGCTGCACACACAAATTTAAAAAATGACATCCGGGCAGCAAGAGCTGTGTGCTGCCCGGCTGTATCGTCACTGTCAGGGCTCGACAATCCCCACCCCCGCCCACATAGCGGAGAACCAGCTTCTGAGCAGTGTTCAGCTCTGTCCTCCATCTGTCAGCGTGGCTCCAGCCCAGCCACCCTCCTGCAGCTGTCCTCCTGCTGAGCGGCGTTCAGCATTGTCAGTAGTTTAAAGCTGCCGGCTGCTGGCTATTTGAAACCCGCTCCCCTGCCCAATAGCCAGGGGCAGAACTACTGCCGGTTTTATTTATCATCCCCAGGCCAGGTTGGGGCTCCGGCAGCATAGTTATCAGGAGGGACGGAAGCTATAATCTCCACCAGTGGTGCGCAGCTGAAAGTAGCAGGACAGCGTGCAGAACTAGTGACTTGTGTGGGGTTGGGGGGGTCCAGCAGGTGGCTGGATGTTTGTCATACTGTGGGTCGGGGGTGTCCAATTTCTGTGGTCCTCCTGCCCGTCGACCCCCTCATTGCTACAGAACTCCATGCTAATGAGCCCCTGGCAGCGCATGTTAACCCCATGGCAACATGCATGTTAACCCCATTGCCAGAGCATGCAACCCCCCTGACAGAGCATTTAACCCCATTGGCAACAAGCATGAAACCCATAGCAACGGGCATGTAGGTAAGCAGATCTTGTGTGGCATAATATGTAATTGGTATGTGTAATAAACATTACGATGTTTGGTATATGTGTAATGGGCATTACGTTGTGTGTACATTTTTGGCACCCACTGTCACAAAAATTTTGTTTGCCTGGCTCCTACATTTTCATCCTGGCTCCTAGATGTTAAAGACATTTGTCGAGCCCTGGCAACGAGCATGAGCATCCCCACCCACAAAGAGCAAATTCACTCCCCCTTTGTAATAAGCATCTAACACCCCCTTGGCTATGAACAATTCATCAATCCCACTTGGCATTATGTGTAATTGGCATTACAGCGTGTAGCTTTATTTGTAATGGGGATTACGGTGTGTGGTCTAATGTGTAATACCATGCCCCTTTTTGTGATGACATGCCTCCTTTCAATGAGGTCACGCCCCCTTTTCGACGTGCGGCTTCGCCGCGCAGCGGTCCGACCTGCTTCTGTATTTGGATCTAGGACCACCCATTACCATATTTCTAGATTCGCCTATGTCTGTATCTGAGTATCAGGCTTTGCTCACAATTGCGAGTTACAGTGACATCGTTGTCCGCCCCGCCGATAAGGGCAGGGTAATTGTCATTCAGGACCTAAATGCGTACAAGTCAGAGATTCAGAGACAGCTATTAGACAAGGATGTGTATTTGAAACTTACTGGTGACCCCACTGACAGATTTAAAAGGTTGTTGTCGGACCGATTGAGCAGGGCTGTTGTGGAGGGGGATATCACTCAGAACTTGTGTGATGCGTGGTTGCCCACATGTCCTGTGGTACCCCTTTTATACACCCTGCCCAAGGTTCATAAGTGCATAACATCGCGCCCTGGCCGCCCCAGTATCTCTGCCCGCGGTTCTTTGTTTCAAAGGGTGTCGGCATATATAGATGCACTTTTGCAGCCATGTATTGTCGGGCAGGATTATCATTTAAAAGATACTACTGCATTCCTTAATAAACTCCTAGCGGTTAATAACATTCCCTGTGACAGCTGGCTGTGTAGCCTAGATATCACAAGCCTCTATACCGTGATCCCTAATGCTGATGGAATAGCGGCTGTGAGAAAATTGATTTCTGAACATCCAATGTACCGCAGACCAGCGGTGCAACTAAAATGTGGTTTGTTGAAGATGCTTCTTACTTCAAACTACTTTCTGTTTGATAGTTTATATTATCTTCAAGTGTCCGGCGTGGCGATGGGGTCCCCGGTGGCCCCATCGTATGCGACCACATACATGCTACAGTGTGAACAGAATGTCTTTTTCACCGATTCCTATATATCTGGCAGGATTAAATTCTATGTCAGATATATAGATGATCTGTTCCTTATTTGGATGGGATCCAAGTCTGAATTAGAGTCTGTTATCTGTTCACACAATAACCCCAATTGTCCAATCAAATTTACCCATGTCATTGATGCTAAAAAAGGTCAACTTTTTAGATGTTGAAGTATCTATAGTTGAAGGGGTCATTAGTACCAATTTGTATCAGAAACCATTGGATCGTAACACTACTTTCCATGCCGATAGTTTCCATCCCAGGTCGTCCAAAGTTGGACTCCCGTTTTTCTCAGTTTATACGTGCGTGCAGAGTATGCAGTGATACTTCTATGGTAACTGTGCAAATTGAACTGATGATTAATAAATTCTTAGCTAGAGGCTATCAAGTTAATGACCTCCTATTTGCGAAAGAGAAAGCCCTTTATTCCCCGATCTAAATTACTATCGTCTGTCAAAAAAGACTGCCAGGGTGTTAGGATTCCGTGGATCAATCATTTTAGTAAGTTGATTAAGCAGACCAGCAAAAAATTGTGGCCAATAGTGCAAACTGATCCAAGTTTAAATCTCCATGACACTAGTATCATGTCGAGTTATACTTGTGGACGCAACATACATGACATCGTGGTACGTACTGATGTCACAGGTATGGATAGAGTTAATCCCAGTTCTTCGGCTTTTTTGTCATCCAAAGCAGGTTGCTTTAAGTGCCTTAATTGTTTAACCTGTAGGGCGATGGTGTCAGGTAATAGTTTTAGACATCCACATAGTGGCATGGAGATTTTTATTAAACATCGTGTTACCTGCACCACACGCTATATTGTTTACCTCATTACCTGTCCCTGTGGACTGAGTTACATAGGGAAGACAGACAGAACACTCAGGAAAGGATGGCTATGCACCGCAATGCCATCAAAAATGCCATACATTTTGTGGCCTCTCACATTGCCATTGCAACAAGCTGCAGCCAGATTGTAGGAGCATTAGCAACATGCGATTCTATGGAGGATCTTGGGTGCATATACATGCATGCATACATACACCATCTGAGTGCTGTGTCCGCAAAATGTTGCAGGCACTAAAGATGCCCATACACACTGCAAAAATCGCATACGTTATGTGCTAGATCGCATCGCACGGCATGCATGCAATGTGTGTGCGATCCGAAAGCAGTACAAAAAGTATGTGCAGCACATACTTTTTGTACCATGCGATGCGCGCAGGAGCGCACATCGCATCGCATGCTGCTATTGCAGTGTGTATGGCCACCTTTAGGCACATAACCCAGCCCATTATTTAAAAAGTGTCTAAATTAATATAAAAAAATCTATTAAAAAAAATTGTTATAAACATGTATAATAAAAGACTCACTGTTCTTTTGCTGTTTAACTCTTGTGCAGTACCTCCTCTTCTATCTGCGTAGGCAGGACGCTGAGGACGCCATTACACCCCTCTGCTAACTAAGGAAAGGAGGGGAGAGAAGGAGGAGATGGAAGAAAAGGAGAGGAGATAGAGGGGGTGGAGTGTTGAGGACTGGCAGTGGCGCTGGCACAGCACACTAAGAAGAGGGAAGGGCGGCGCTGCTGCCTGTTCGTCATTTGTTTGACAACTGACAGGTGCAGGGAGTAATTGGTAGGGGGCGGATCCGGACAGGACATGTCATCCAGGCATTCACAGACAGCGCTACATGCCTCAGCGCAAGTGTTCGTGAGGAAGGAGGGGCAGGTCGCAGGAGGAGGACAGTGTGTGTGCGGTGCAGGAAGCAGCTCTTTATACTGCCGCCCGCCCTCTGTCAGACAGGTGCTGCGGGCGGCGTGCAGGAGGCAGTGACAGTAAGGGCTGAGGCAGCTTTAGCAGAGCAGGGAGGGAGTCAGTGCCTTTTCAGCATGGCGCCTCCCTGCTTTGCAGGAGCTGCTGAGTGGGTAGTGCCGGCCCTGTCTATGAGTCCGGCTGGACTAAATGAGGAGTTCACTCTTGCACCATTCCTTTGAGATTTATATGCTGGTCTTTAACTTTATTTTTCCATTAGGTTCATGACTGTGGGGTGATTGCTGATCGACTTCGGTGGTTGTCAACTAGGGTCCATATTTGAAACCTTGATAGTGAATAATAACATTAATACCATCTGCTTTTGCTAGGTATCTTGATCCATGTGTATTTAGTGAGTTTTGCATGTATGTTTGTCCTTTTGGTGTGGTGTAATGATATGTATTTGTATTGGCTGATAATGATTTATTAGCTTTGCTATCTACTGTATTGGGTCCAATGGCGGCGATTCCTGTAAACGGCTCCCGTTATTTATAGGGACGTCATTATTGCCGATATGGTAGCAATATGTTGCTATAGTTATGTATAAAATTGGAGTATCCTTGGCAACCACCCAAAACTTCCGGAGAATGGCGGCTTCCATCTGGTCCTGAGCCAGCCGCATGTATCCAGCCGGCGTCTAACGTCATTGTCTGGGCGCCGGAACCCACGAGCGGCCGGGATGTGGTGGCGCCGTGCCAGGGGCTGGACCATACAGGTTCGTATGGCTATACTACATGTATTTAATAGATGCCATGCTGGTTGTTATTTGCACATTCCCCTTTTGACAAAGGTGCACGTTGCACCGAAACGGCAGCCGTCAAGGGGCGCTGGCCAAGGAGCCTATACATTAATGGTGCTTTTTATTGCCTAAGGATGTCTTACGATCATGCTGGTATATGAATTTTCATGCCATGTGATCAGTTTGCTATGACCTATTAATACAATTTTCTTGGACATTTAAATTGGAGTCCAGTGCTGGTTTTATCCATATGGAGGAGGAATCGTTCTTGGATGTAAATTGTCTATGATGTATTGACCGATGCATTTTCTGGGAAAGCGCAAACCCCTTTGCCCGCTTGTAGCAGATAGGTAGACGAGAGGTAGACAAATGGCACTGGATTTTTAAAGTAGTATATTCACAAAAAGGAAACCAAAGTTTTGGGGCTTATGCGCCCCTTTGTCAGGGTGCAAAGGTGAATCGTCACCTTGACAAAGGGGCGCACAAGCCCCGAAACATTGGTTATATACGGTGTACGGTGACAGTGTTTCTAGTGCCGCACACACAGACGTATATATATATAGTGTGTATATATACAAGTCCTGGCTGTGTGTCGTGTATTTATTTATCCTGAGTGCCGCCTGCAAACCTGTACTATATATATATGTATATATATATATATCTGTAGCAAATAGATAAAGAGAGGGGCGCTCCATAGTGCATAAAAACAGTTTTATTCAAATGAACAGCAAACAGCAGCAGAAAATGGTCACAAGTTGCTCGTACCAAGTTATTCAACAGTTGTGGGCTGGATACCACATGGTCTAATCAAATAGATGTTACCAGGCCAGAGCAGGTCCAACGGGAGTCCGGGGCACCGTCAGGAGCACAGCCCACGCCGCTTTCCCCAAGGGGATACACAGCGTGCCGGGAACCTAGGCAGGAACAGACCGCCGGAGGACGCCTGGAAGCACGACAGCGAGCGTCACCGTAGCCACGCCCTAACGCGTTTCGTGGAACACTTCGTCAGAGGGCACGCCCTCTGACGAAGTGTTCCACGAAACGCGTTAGGGCGTGGCTACGGTGACGCTCGCTGTCCTGCTTCCAGGCGTCCTCCGGCGGTCTGTTCCTGCCTAGGTTCCCGGCACGCTGTGTATCCCCTTGGGGAAAGCGGCGTGGGCTGTGCTCCTGACGGTGCCCCGGACGCCCTCTGACGAAGTGTTCCACGAAACGCGTTAGGGCGTGGCTACGGTGACGCTCGCTGTCCTGCTTCCAGGCGTCCTCCGGCGGTCTGTTCCTGCCTAGGTTCCCGGCACGCTGTGTATCCCCTTGGGGAAAGCAGCGTGGGCTGTGCTCCTGACGGTGCCCCGGACTCCCGTTGGACCTGCTCTGGCCTGGTAACATCTATTTGATTAGACCATGTGGTATCCAGCCCACAACTGTTGAATAACTTGGTACGAGCAACTTGTGACCATTTTCTGCTGCTGTTTGCTGTTCATTTGAATAAAACTGTTTTTATGCACTATGGAGCGCCCCTCTCTTTATCTATTTGCTACAGATCTCCTTTACTCCTGAGGATCCAAGGAGTCACCTTTTGAGGGAGCCGCAGTCTTATTGGGACTTGGTGCTTATACAGCCCTGTGAATCAGAGGCTTTTTTATGCTGGACTGAGGACTTAATAGCGCTATATATCCACTCTGTGTGTATATGTATATATATATATATATATATATATATATATATATATATATATGTATGCATGTATGGCACTCGGAAATAAGCAAACTCCACAACACGGAGAGAATCCAACAACAACGTTTCAGTTTATGTAAACTGTTTTCAAGTTACCAACAATGCATACAGAACATACATGTATACTTCCAGTCCTGCCGTCTGGCCTGAGAAGCAGCCCGTTACCGGTGGGACCGTTCTTCTGCCTCGCCGTGGCGAGCATAAACAGTTTACATAAACTGAAACTTTGTTGATGGATTCTCTCCGTGTTGTGGAATTTGCTTATTTCAGATTGCCGCACCCCTGCACCGCTATCTATATACTGATATATAAATGCGTAAAGCCGGCACTCTCTATACCCAGTAGAGTACTTGTCGGGTGCCTTCTAAACTCAGCACGTGGAGCGTGCTCTATCATAGATAGTATAATCAGCATCACCCCGATCTAATCAAAGCAGTTTAAATAACGTAGACTGCCCAGATGGCTGAATTCAACTCCTTTATTGACAAAAACTCCAATAAAGGAGTTGAAACGTTGCAATTAACCGTCTGTGCAGTCTATGTTATTTAAACTGCTTTGATTAGACTGGAGTGACGCTGATTATACTATCTATCTATCTATCTATCTATCTATCTATCTATCTATCTATCTATCTATCTATCTATCTATCTAGTGTCTGATTGTGTGTCTCCAAAGCACTGCAATCTGTTGGCAGCGAGTAAAACTACATCTCTTTCTCTCTCACATGCACAAACAAAGAGGTAGCAGATTAGTTTTCGATGCATTTGCTTCGAGCATGCTTACTAGTATATATAATATATGTGAGGGGGACAGATGTCCACAGACCACTGAGCTTATTCACACCTCATCTATCATTTACCTGAAACCAATCTCATATTTTCCTTTGTTTTTCAGGGAAACCATGTGTTTTGCTTCATCGGTCACCTTAACCACTCCAAAGTCCAGACCGCCATCTGTACCTGCAGAAGGAGCTTACAGTGAGCTGCCTGCATACCTGTATAATAATTTTGTTACTTATATACGGTATGGCACACCTGCATAATCATTGTTACCTATATACAGTACGGCACACCTGTATAATCATTTTGTTACTTATAAACAGTACGGCACACCTGTATAATCATTGTGTTACCTATATACAGTACAGCACACCTGTATAATCATTGTGTTACCTGCATAAAGTACCGCGCACCTGTATAATCATTGTGTTACCTATATACAGTACAGTGCACTTGTATAATAATTGTATTACCTCTATACAGTACCGCGCACCTGTATAATCATTGTGTTATCTATATACAGTACAGCGCACCTGTATAATAATTTTGTAACCTATATACAGTACCGCGCACCTGTAGAATCATTGTATTACCTATATACAGTACCACGCACCGTATAATCATTGTATTACCTACATACAGTACCACATACCTGGCGTGGTCTAATTTCGGGGGTGTGGCCTATACCGCAGCTTTTCCGTGAGGCCACGACCCCATTTTGCAGCTATGGGGGTGTGACCCAGAGGCTCTGTGAGCCTCTAGCCATGCCCCCAGCTCCCTGGCTGCGGGAATAGACGCTGTGCGCAAGCGCACAGCGTTTATTTCCCGCCGCCTAGCAGCTGACATGGGGGACTCCCAACAGTCCCGCCTCACTGCGGGACATTGCCGCCGCGGGAGGGACAGCGGGACAGGCCCTGATAATCGGGACTGTCCCGCTAACATCAGGACAGTTGGGAGGTATGCAATATGTGGTAGCAAAGTGAAAAGATAATTGGAAAGATTTTTCACTAGGCTGAGACAGGGAGGGATAAGTTTAGCCTGGGGGGGGGGGGGGGGGGGGGGGTAAGCTGAGGCAGGGAGGGTTAAGTTTTTAGCCTGAGGGGTTAGGCTGAGGCAGGGAGGGTTAGGTTCAGCATGGGTAGCGGGGGGGGGGGGGGGGGGGTAGGCTGAGGCAGGGAGGGTTAAGTTCAGCCAGGGGGGTGTTAGGCTGAAGGCAGGGAGAGTTAGGTTAAGTGTGTGTGTGTGTGTGTGTGTTAGGTTGAAGGCATGGAGGGTTAGGTTTAGTGTGGGGGTGTTAGGCTGAAGGCAGGGAGGGTTAGGTTTAGTGTATGGGGGGATGATAGGTTGAAGGCAGGGAGAGTTAGGTTTAGTGTGTGTGTGTGTGTGTGTGTGTGTGTGTGTGTATGTGTTAGGCTGAAGGCAGGGAGGGTTAGGTTTAGTGTGTGGGGGTGTAAAGGTGAAGGCAGGGAGGGTTAAGTTTAGTGTATAAGGGGGGGGGGGGGTGTTAGGCTGAGTCAGGTAAGGTTAGGTTTAGTGTGTGTGGGGGTGTGAGGCTGAGGCAGGAAGCATTAGGTTTAGTGTGGGGGGGTATACTGAAGGCAGGTAGGGTTAGGTTTAGTGTGAGGGGGGGTGTTAGGCTGAAGGCAGGGAGGGTTAGGTGTAGCTTGGGGGGGGGTAGGCTGAAGGCAGGGAGGGTTAGGTTTAGTGTGTTAGGCTGAAGGCAGGATGGGTTAGGTTTAGTGTGTGGGGCGGTCTTAGGCTGAAAGCAGGGAGGGTTAGGTTTAGCATATGGGGGTGTAAAAAAGAGGGTGTAGATCCGCACAGACTGAGAATTAATTTATTGATCAGAAAACCAACTGAATTAGAACTACTATAGGATATAATTTCTGGTAGTTATGGGGTTGGCGGTGCGCCCAGCATTTAGGGTCAATGATTGTACACTGGGGTTTTGTCAAGGAAGACCTGACAAAGAGAGAAGAACGCTTTTTGGGCGCACTCCTTTTTTTGTAAATTTACAAGTATTAAATGATTGTTTTAAAATGTAACTTTTATTAAAGACTTTGTTAAAATAAATGGCACTCTGAGTTCAAATAATTGAATAGGTTAAAAATGTAGTGTGGTCCTCAAACTATTATTGTTTAAGGAATAATAATTAGTATATCACACTTTACTTTATCATTTATGCACTGAGTTTTTCAAAGGTACGATTACCAGTGAACATAGGCAGAGAAATGATTTAGTTCCCTTTATGGGTCGATATAATGTGCTGATATTGCACGATAGGTATACACAATGGTTTACCAAAAATAGGTCACAGCCTTATATAATCAATAGTTTCTAATAACAGCAGTTCTCTCTAGCAGTCATGGGTACAGTAGTTAGATTGAAGCAGCGGCTTGCCTCCCTTATTTTTGTATTGCCACACCTGGTCTTCCCCAGGGGTCTCCCACCTGGGTACTATCCCGGCCCTCCACTGCTTGGCTTCCAAGTTCGGAGAGGGTTTGGGCAAACCAGAGGGGTATGGTGGCAATATGTCAAAATTAATGCAAGGTGCTTCAATCAATTGGTACTGTTTGGCTGCAGATAGCAGTGGCGCATCACACTGGGCCTTTTTAATGGCCTGATAATTTTATATGCGGTACACAGGTCGGCTACCTGTACTCAGGGCCGTTGTCTTTGGATGCATATGGGGGTCAATGCCCGAGGTTTTCTAGCAGCCGGCCATTTACCGACTCAAAGGAAAAAGATGGTTATTGTAAAGTAATGGAGAAAAAAACAACACAAAGGGTTAATGGTAAATATCTTTTTGGGGATGAGGTTATATTAGCAGGTAGAACACACTAGTACTGTAGAAAAAAAAATATATGATATAATGGTTGACACCGAGTGTGTCGACACAGTGTTTGGCTTGAAAGAGAAAAATAATTATACAGTGATGAGGAGTAACAATGTAAATAGTAAATTGCTTTGAGAAAAAAGAGAATAATATTAGTAAGTAGAACACATTGTTGCAGAAACCGTGCTTTGAAAGACTTGCTGTCTGTGGATAGAGTCAATTCTTAGCAAGTGTATAGCACTGATTTTAGAACTGTTTGAGCAGTATAAATAGACACATAGTTAATGGTTTTCTACCAATAGATACAAAGTTGATGAACTGCTCCTGATTGATCAAAAGGAAAAGACAGATACTGTAGACAAGGTGTAATAACCGGCTTGCTGAAAAAAATGTATGGAGCTGACGCTGTGTTTGGATGGTTGACACAAAATGTGTCGACACAATGTTCCTTGTGGTATAAAGTACAAAAAGTAGCGCCAAATGGGGAATAATGAGAGGCGAGCACTTCCCAAATGCAAAATGCACTAGGGAGTGTGCCCGTGTACCTGCTGCCGCTGCCTGTATTAGCTGCTGATGACGGGACTCAGCGTGTCCGCGGTTTGCTGTGGTGAGCCTCGCTGTGTTGAGCCGGGCCAGGGGATGTTTGTCAAATAGTCTGCCGCTGACTGGCGGGGTGCGGGGAGATCCAAGGCACAGGGGGCCGGACCGGCTTGTAGCTGTAGCTCCGTCGCGGTGATTGGCGGCTGGTGGAGTCGTGGCTATTGCCGGTGATTGCCAGAGAGGTGGGCTGGACGGGAACTGGCTGACGACACGTGTTTCGCCTATGAGGCTTCTTCTAGCAGTGCACTGCTAGAAGAAGCCTCATAGGCAAAACACGTGTCGTCAGCCAGTTCCCGTCCAGCCCACCTCTCTGGCAATCACCGGCCATCACCGGTAACCAACGCGCAATAGCCGCGACTCCACCAGCCGTCAATCACCGCGACGGAGCTACAGCTACAAGCCAGTCCGGCTCCCTGCGCCTTGGATCTCCCCGCACCCCGCCAGTCAGCGGCAGACTATTTGACAAACATCCCCTGGCCCGTCTCAACACCGCGAGGCTCACCACAGCAAACCGCGGACACGCTGAGTCCCGTCATCAGCCGCTAACACAGGCAGCGGCAGCAGGTACACGGGCACACTCCCTAGTGCATTTTGCATTTGGGAAGTGCTCGCCTCTCATTATTCCCCATTTGGCGCTACTTTTTGTACTTTATACCACAAGGAACATTGTGTCGACACATTTTATGTCAACCATCCAAACACAGAGTCAGCTCCATACATTTTTTTCAGCAAGCCGGTTATTACACCTTGTCTACAGTATCTGTCTTTTCCTTTTGATCAATCAGGAGCAGTTCATCAACTTTGTATCTATTGGTAGAAAACCATTAACTATGTGTCTATTTATACTGCTCAAACAGTTCTAAAATCAGTGCTATACACTTGCTAAGAATTGACTCTATCCACAGACTTGCTGTCTGTGGATAGAGTCAATTCTTAGCAAGTGTATAGCACTGATTTTAGAACTGTTTGAGCAGTATAAATAGACACATAGTTAATGGTTTTCTACCAATAGATACAAAGTTGATGAACTGCTCCTGATTGATCAAAAGGAAAAGACAGATACTGTAGACAAGGTGTAATAACCGGCTTGCTGAAAAAGCACGGTTTCTGCAACAATGTGTTCTACTTACTAATATTATTCTCTTTTTTCTCAAAGCAATTTACTATTTACATTGTTACTCCTCATCACTGTATAATTATTTTTCTCTTTCAAGCCAAACACGGTGTCGACACACTCGGTGTCAACCATTATATCATATATATTTTTTCTACAGTACTAGTGTGTTCTACCTGCTAATATAACCTCATCCCCAAAAAGATATTTACCATTAACCCTTTGTGTTGTTTTTTTCTCCATTACTTTACAATAACCATCTTTTTCCTTTGAGCCGGTAAATGGCCGGCTGCTAGAAAACCTTGGGCACTGACCCCCATATGCATCCAAAGACAACGGCCCTGAGTACAGGTAGCCGACCTGTGTACCGCATATAAAATTATCAGGCCATTAAAAAGGCCCAGTGTGATGCGCCACCGCTATCTGCAGCCAAACAGTACCAATTGATTGAAGCACCTTGCATTAATTTTGACACATTGCCACCATACCCCGCTGGTTTGCCCAAACCCTCTCCGAACTTGGAAGCCAAGCAGTGGAGGGCCGGGATAGTACCCAGGTGGGAGACCCCTGGGGAAGACCAGGTGTGGCAATACAAAAATAAGGGAGGCAAGCCGCTGCTTCAATCTAACTACTGTACCCATGACTGCTAGAGAGAACTGCTGTTATTAGAAACTATTGATTATATAAGGCTGTGACCTATTTTTGGTAAACCATTGTGTATACCTATCGTGCAATATCAGCACATTATATCGACCCATAAAGGGAACTAAATCATTTCTCTGCCTATGTTTACTGGTAATCGTACCTTTGAAAAACTCAGTGCATAAATGATAAAGTAAAGTGTGATATACTAATTATTATTCCTTAAACAATAATAGTTTGAGGACCACACTACATTTTTAACCTATTCAATTATTTGAACTCAGAGTGCCATTTATTTTAACAAAGTCTTTAATAAAAGTTACATTTTAAAACAATCATTTAATACTTGTAAATTTACAAAAAAAGGAGTGCGCCCAAAAAGCGTTTTTCTCTCTTTGTCAGGTCTTCCTTGACAAAACCCCAGTGTACAAACATATGGGGGTGTATTAGGAAGATGGCAGGGAGGGTTGGGTTTAGTGTGTGTGTATGTGTGTGTGTGTGTGGGGGGGGTGTTAGGTTGAACGCAGGGAGGGTTAGGGAATAAGGGGAGAGGGATAGGGTACTTACAAGATACATGTTGGGTCAGGATTCCAGCAGAGCGTATGTATTCCACAGATTTACAGAGTCTACTTAATGCAGTAAATGTTTGAGCACACCTGGTATTAACGTTACCTGCAGCAAAATCCAAGATTGCCAATATGGGACCTAGGGTGAAATTTAATAGGATGAAAGATTCAGAAAGTGAGAGATTTGGTAAGAAATCTTGTTGTTTTTTTAAAGCGGCAATCATTTACACTGCAAACCCAGTTTGACTTTGAAGTAGAGATGTGCAGACTCGGATTCCAGAGATCCGAGCCCACAAGGACATCATCATTCCGAGCCCGATTCCGAGCAGCGGGTTTGTCCGCGTGATTAGAACGTCATCTCCCGGCGCCGGATTTCGCAAGGCTTTAAAAGCGGCTGCCGCGCCCGCCATCTTCACTCCAGTCAAGTAGTGGGTTGAGAGAGGGTGTGTTGGTGCTGCTGCTGGGGCTTAAACTTGAGCTTGACCTTGAGCGCAATATTTTTCAATCGCTGGTGCTGTCTCTCAGTGCTGCTGTGTAGTCTAACTGTGTACTTGTAGTACTACTGTCTCCTCTGTGCGGTCTACCTCTGGTGTGCTGTGCTGTAATTAATTATTTTATTCGCTGGGGCTGTCTCCCTCAGTGCTGCTGTGTCTCTGCTTAGGAGAACAGTCTAACTGTGTACCTGTAGTACTACTCTCTCCTCTGTGCTGGGGCCTACCTCTGGTGCTGTGCCTGTAATATTATAATTATATATTAAAAAGTTTAATTAATTATATTATATATACTGTATAGTCCACTGGTACTGCCTGCACTGAATCTGCCAGTATTATTTAGTTACTCAGTCCTCTGTTGCCACTGACAGTGCTACTGCCTACCTAGTGTACCTACCTAGTACATACTAGGCTACTACAGGTATATCTAATTTAATTCAAAAATAATACTTGTGCTGTGTGGGACTGTAAAAAATAATTCCATGCTGCTGGTGCACTGACGTGTGCCACTGAGTGCCACTGCCAAGCAGTACCGTCCTAATAATAAAATTAATTATTATATAAATTCTGTTGGTGCACTGCATAAAGCTACTGGTGGTGTGTAATATTAATAATAACTACCTTTTGTGGTGACCACTGGCAGTGCTACTGCCTGCCTGCCTACCTACCTAGTACCTATTAGTTTATTTTCTCTACCTACTAGGCTGCTATATTATTCATAATTAATTTAATTGAATTATATATAGTCCACTGGTGCTGCCTGCCTGCACTGAATACTGTGAATAGAGGTTGCCATTATTATTTTCTCAGTCCACTGTTGCCACTGGCAGTGTTACTGCCTAAGTGTACCTACCTAGTAGTACAAGTACACTAACTACTAGGCTGCTATATCTAATTTAATAAAAACAAAAATAATACTTGTGCTGTGTGGGACTGTAAAAAAATAATTCCATGCTGCTTGTGCACTGACGTGTGCCACTGAGTGCCACTGCCAAGCAGTACCTAATAATAAAATTAATTATTATAAATTCTGCTGGTGCACAATACTAGTATTGCTGACATATCTACCTGTCTTGTGCCTAGTACTACTGTCTTATCTACCTGTCTGGTGTCTAGTACTGCCATATCTACCGTCTGGTCTGGGGCTCACTGCCTAATACTGGCGTACCTGTGTGGTCTGGGGCTCACTGCCTAATAAATACTGCAGTATATCTACCTGTGTGGTCTGGGGCTCACTGCCTAATACTGCCGTACCTGTGTGGTCTGGGGCTCTCTGCCTAATACTGCCGTACCTGTCTGGTCTGGGGCTCACTGCCTAATACTGCCGTATCTACCTGTCTGGTCTGGGGCTCACTGCCTAATACTGCCGTACCTGTCTGGGGCTCACTGCCTAATACTGCCGTACCTGTGTGGTCTGGGGCTCACTGCCTAATACTGCCGTACCTGTGTGGTCTGGGGCTCACTGCCTAATACTGCCGTACCTGTGTGGTCTGGGGCTCACTGCCTAATACTGCCGTATCTACCGTCTGGTCTGGGGCTCACTGCCTAATACTGCCGTACCTGTGTGGTCTGGGGCTCTCTGCCTAATACTGCCGTACCGGTCTGGTCTGGGGCTCACTGCCTAATACTGCCGTACATGTCTGGTCTGGGGCTCACTGCCTAATACTGCCGTACCTGTCTGGTCTGGGGCTCACTGCCTAATACTGCCGTATCTACCGTCTGGTCTGGGGCTCACTGCCTAATACTGCCGTACCTGTGTGGTCTGGGGCTCACTGCCTAATACTGCCGTATCCAGAGCCGGCCTTAGGCATAGGCAAACTAGGAAATTGCCTAGGGCATTTGGAGTGGAAAGCAGCTTCTGCTAATTAAAATGATATGCAGCATGCCTATATTCTGTGTGTGAGTGAGGCTGTATCTGCATATGAAATAGTGTATTCATGGAAATCACTGTAAGCATCATTCCGTATGCAGGTACAGCCACAGTCGCACACAGAATATAGGCATGCCGCATATCATTTTAGTCATCGAAAGCTCCTTGTGTGCATTAATAATGTGCAACATATGTGTAATGGGCATTATGTGTGTCATGTGTATAAGGGCATTAATAATGTGCAACATATGTGTAAGGGGCATTATGTGTGTCCTGTGTATAAGGGCATTAATAATGTGCGACATATGTGTAAGGGGCATTGTGTGTCATGTGTATAAGGGCATTAATAATGTGCAACATATGTGTATGGGGCATTATGTGTGTCATTATGTGTATGAAGGGCATTAATAAAGGTTGGCATAATGTGTAAGGGGCATTATCGTTATAAGGACATTAATAATGTGTGTCATGTGTAAGGGGCATTACTGTGTGGTATTATCAGGGGTGCCAAAAGAAAGGGGTAGGGGGTATAAATTACCCAGGCCAAAGTCTGATGGAAGGGCCCAGTGGGGGCCCCGGCCCCCTCCCCTTAAGTGACAGCAGCAGCTGCAGCTCTCTTCCTCTGCCCTGCACACACTGCTTTGTACTGTGTTGCAGTGTGGCCATGGAGGTGCTTAAAATACAATATTTTCTCAGGATTTTTTTCTAAGGGTATAATGTGAATAATATGAGGAGTAATGTACATAAGGTAAAGTGGTACTACTGTGTGATGTAACGTGAATAAGGGACACCATCACATGATATAATGTGAGGAGTAATGTATATAAGGTAAAGTGGTATTGTGTGATGTAACGTGAATAAGGGACACCATCGCATGATATAATGTGAATAATGTAAGGAGTAATGTACATAAGGTAAAGTGGTACTACTGTGTGATGTAACGTGAATAAGGGACACCATCGCATGATATAATGTGAATAATGTGAGGAGTAATGTATATAAGGTAAAGTGGTACTGTGTGATGTAACGTGAATAAGGGACACCATCACATGATATAATGTGAATAAAGTTGCACTACTGTGTGACATAATTTGAATTGGGGGTACTATTGTGTGGCCATGCCCCTTCCCAGCAAGAACACACCCCTGTTTAGGCTGCACACCGAATGTGTGCACTGTTTCTATTTAAAATATTTCGGGTAGGAGCACCAAAATGATGACTGCTATGATGAGGGTTGATGGTGCTGGGAAAGGGGAGCAGGGTCAGAGGCGAAACTAGTGGCGGTGCTAGGGGGCACCAGCCAAAATCTTGCCTAGGGCATCATTTAGGCTAGGGCCGGCTCTGGCCGTATCTACCGTTTGGTCTGGGGCTCACTGCCTAATACTGCCGTACCTGTGTGGTCTGGGGCTCTCTGCCTAATACTGCTGTATCTGTATAACTGCCTGCTGGTGCATACTCACTGACATATTAATTGCACTCCAGTGGCGCTGTCCTGTGACATAACTCCACAAAAATAATGGAGATCCAAAATATGGAGGTTAACAAACAAAGGAAAGATGAAGATCCACTTCCTCATAGTTCTGAAGCTGCTGCCACTAGTCATGACATAGACGATGAAATGCCAACAACGTCGTCTGCCACGCCCGATGCCCAGTATGAAAGCAGAGGGCATGTACAATCGAAACCAAACTTCCGTAAAAGGAATAAAAATATGAAATGTAAATCGTTGGAAGAGAAACTTAAACTTGGCAATATGCCATTTACGACACGGAGTGGCAAGGAACGGCTAAGGCCATGGCCTAACTTCATGACTAGTGGTGCAGGTTCAGATGACGAGGAAAGTCCTCCTCCTCCTCTCTCCCCGCCCAATAGGAAATTAAAGAGAGTTAGGTTGACACCGACTCAAAAAAGTCTGAAAAAATTTCAGAAAAAAAACCTGATAAAAATTCGGAAAATAAATCTGAAAAAAAAACTCAGCCTTCTAAAGACATATCCCAAATCCCCATGGAGAGTCCACGGTGGTTGTGATGCCGGACCTTCCCATCACTGTACGTGAAGAGGTGGCTCCTTCCACCATTTGCAGTACGCCCTCTGCATATGCTGGAAGGATCACCCACAGTCTAGTTCCAGATTTTATTAGTGAAGGTGATGTTGTACACCAGGAGGAGGATAATGATGTAGCTGGCACTGAGGAGGAAGTTGTCGAGGAGGATGGAGAGATGGTTTGCTTACATGACGCATCAGGGGGGAATGAGGCACCTGTGGGGGAAAAAGTTGTTGTCCATGGGATGAAAAAGCCCATCGTCATGGACAAAGGACCAATAAATCCACCTCTGCAGTCTGGAATTTTTTTTATCTGCATCCGGACAACAAATGTATTGCCATTTGTACAGTAGCTTATGTAAAAAACTCCAATAAGCAGGGGTAAGGATCTTGCCCACCTAGGGAAAACCTCCCTTCAACGTCACCTAAAGAAGCATCATGGTTCAGTGTTTAGTCCAGAAAGTGCGGCTAGCAGTCCAGCAACACCTAAATCACTTGGTCCTCCTTTTGGAGCCAAGTGCCTGAAAAGCACACCACCAACTCCCTCCTCGACAAATTCCTCCTCGATCCGAATAGGGGGGAGTCCTGCAGTCCATCTCACCTGCATGAATGACTCCATAGATTCCTCCGGAGGTCCTGCAGCGCTATGCCTACTACTACTGCCGCTGCTGCTCCTGGAAGTCAGTCATCATCCCAGAGGGGAAGTCGTAAGACCGCTGCATCTTTCACTAAGCAATTGACCGTCCAACAGTCGTTTTCCATGAGGATGAAATACGACAGCAGTCATCTTATGGCAAAGCGGATAACTGCGGCCTTGACAGCTATGTTGGTGTTAGACGTGCATTTGGTGTCCGCCATCAATGGAGTGGGATTTAAACGGTTGATGCAGGTATTGTGTCCCCGGTACCAAATCCCGTCTAGATTCCACTTCACTAGGCAGGCGTATCGCCTGCCTAGTGAAGTGGAATCTAGACGGGATTTGGTACCGGGGACACAATACCTGCATCAACCGTTTAAATCCCACTCCATTGATGGCGGACACCGGACGCACGTCTAACACCAACATAGCTGTCAAGGCCGCAGTTATCCGCTTTGCCATAAGATGACTGCTGTCGTATTTCGCGACATGGGACAGGGACATCAGAAAATGTCCTCAGTACCCTGAAAAATGCGGCTGTACCCACTGTACACTTAACTACAGACATGTGGACAAGTGGATCAGGGCAAACTAAGGACTATATGACTGTGACAGCCCACTGGGTAGATGCATCGCCTTCCGCAGCAGCAGCGTATCCTGCACGCCAGCTCCTTCCAAGGCAGGCTACGCTGTGTATCACCGGTTTCAAGAAGAGGCACCACGCCGACAACCTCTTAGAGAAACTGAGGGAAATCATCTCCCTGTGGCTAACCCCCCTTAGACTCTCCTGGGGATTTGTGGTGTCGGACAATGTCAGTAACATTGTGCGGGCATTAAACATGGGCAATTTCCAGCACGTGCCATGTTTTGCACACACAATAAATTTGGTGGTGCAGCATTTCTTAAAAAATGACAGGAGTGTGCAGGAAATGCTTGCGGTGGCACGCAAAATTTGCGGACACTTTCGGCATTCTGCCACTGCCTGCCGAAGGCTGGAGCGGGAGCAAAAACTCTGCAACCTGCCCTGCCATCAGCTGAAACAAGAGGTGGTGACGTGCTGGAACTCCACCCTCTATATGCTGCAGAGGATGGAGGAGCAGCAAAAGGCCATTCAAGCCTACACGGCCACCTATGACATAGGCAGAGGAGCGGGGCTGCACCTGACTCAAGCGCAGTGGAGGCTGATTTCCGTGTTGTGCAAGGTTCTCCAGCTGTTTGAACTAGCCACACGTGAAGTCAGTTCCGACACTGCCTGCATTAGTCAGGTGATTCCCCTGATCAGGCTGTTACAAAAGCAGCTGGAGAAAGTGAAGGAGGAGCTAAAGCGTAGCGATTCCGCAAAGCATGTCGCTATTGTGGATGAAGGCCTCCATACGCTTTGCCAGGATCCGAGGGTGGTCAGTCTGTTAAAGTCAGAGGAATAAATTTTGGCCACAGTGCTCGATCCTCGGTTTAAAGCATATGTTGTGTCTCTGTTTCCGGTGGACACAAGTCTACAAAGGCGCAAAGACGTGCTGGTCAGGAGATTGACATCTGAAGGGGACCGTGACACGGCCCCAGCTCCTCTTTCATTTTCTCCCCCACCTGTGCCTGTGAGGAAACAGCTGTGATTTCCCACACAAACCGCTGGCGGGGATGCAGGGCAGGCAGGAGGGAGTTTGGACATCTGGTCCGGACTCAAGGACCTGCCAACGATTGCTGACATGTTTACTGTCAGTGCATTGGATGCTGTCAACATTGAAAAAATTATGGATGATTACTTTGGTAACAGCATCCAAGTAGACATGTCAGACAGTCCTTACCTGTACTGGCAGGAAAAAAAGGCAGTTTGGAAACCCCTGTACAAACTGGCTCTATTTTACCTGAGTTGTCCCCCCTCCAGTGTGTACTCCGAAAGTGTATTCAGTGCAGCGGGGAACCTGGTTAGTGAGCGGCAAAGGAGGTTGCTTCCGAAAAAATGTTGAGAAAATGATGTTTATAAAAATGAATTATCAATTATTCAATGAAGACCAGAAATTGCCTCCAGAGATTATAATGGGTCCTGTGATTGTGGAGTCCAGCGGGGACGAATTGATAATCTCTGAGAATGAGGAAGTACACACTGAAGGGGCGAGGAATAAGAGGAGGAGGAGGAGTAGGATGATGATGAGTGACGATGACATCTTGTTGCTGTAGAGCCAGTTTATACAGGGAGATATTATGAATTGTTTTTTTGGTGTGGGGGCCCAAACAAACCAATCATTTCAGCCACAGTTTTGTAGGCCCTGTCGCTGAAATGTTTGGTTTGTTAAAGTGTGCATGTCCTATTTTCGCAACATAAGGGTGGGTGGGAGGGCCCAAGGACAATTCCATCTTGCATCACCATTCATTATTCCTACTGCTGAGAGTCATTCATATGTTGGACTTGTCTTTTCAATGCATACAACTGTTTGCATTCCACTAACGAGAGTAATTGATTGCTGCACCAATCGCCCACTGCAGGTTGCAGCTCTCACCCTGCATTAATTTGGGAGTCTGCCACTGCAGCCTTTTTTTTTTGGAGCCTTGAGACTTTTAGGGATGCTGTACTAGCCGACACCTTTAGGTGGACTCTGGTCTGTCTTGTATCAAGCACAGTGGTCTCGTGTGCATGAGATTGTTCTCTGTCCTCTTTTAGAATTGTGTCACCATCCCCATCTTCATGGGTGAGAATGTGATCTCCCTGACTCTCAATAGAATTAACTTTATTGGCCATGTATGCTTGCGCACACTAGGAATTTTCCTGGGGCAACCTCCATATAGCAACAGGCCTCAGAAACACTCCGTCCATATAGAGGGCCTTCAACAAAGGGAGTCTCTCCATTACTATCCCCGATACTGCAGGTAGGGACCTCTGGGCACTGGACGTGCCTTGCAAGTCTTCTTTAGGGATCCATCCGTGGTGCAGGCCAGCAATGGGACCACACCATGTCCCTGTAGCACGGTACCCTGGGGGAGTCAGGGCTGGGGCAGGAAGGGTACAGGCTCAGTGGGGGTAGGGCACCCTTGTACTCTGCTGCTGTTGCCGGCTCCGGCCGGTAGCGTCTCCCTGGACAGCCAATCAGGGGGGTGTCAGGCTCCCTGCACGTAGACTGAGCTGGGGCTGTTTAACCCCTCACATCCCTGCAGTTTTCCTCTGAGCAGCATTGGCTGCAATTAAACTTCTTTGGGGGCACAGGGGCACTCCAGGGGCACAGGGGGTATCCTGTAGTGGGCTGCCACACAAGACCATTCACATTTTTAGAAATATGGCTATCCACAGATTGTTCAGTCTGCCATTTGAGATTGGGATCTTTCAGCACAGAGACAAACTGCACATCAGGGTCAGGATCAGGCAAGTTGTTAAACGGGGTTTCGACCATGAATCAATCACATCATTAAATGAATTAATAATCAATCAATCATAATCACAATCAAGCCAGATAGGGGTCTTGTTAAATATTAAACTGACCAAAACAGATACACACACAACTAGTACTGCCTCATCTACCTGTCTGGTCTGGTGCCCACTTCTGAGAGTCATTCGTATGAGGGACTTGTCTTTTAAATGCATATAACTGATTGCATTCCACTAATGAGAGTAATTGATTGCTGCACCAATCGCCCACTGCTCCTCGGCTGCACTGTGTAAACAGTGCACAATCAAGCCAGATAGGGGTCTTGGTGCTTGTTTTGAGGTTGTAGCAGGGGAGTGCAGCTACTCGTAACACCTTGAGCAAAGATCAGTACTTCTCTACCGGCAAAGGACATCCTCCTTGACAGAGCGCGCAGCTTCACGAGGGACGCATGTGAAGCAGTGAGCAAAGGGAACACCCGCCTAGCGAGCCAGATCACCTGAATCCACCCTAGCGATCAATAGAGTTACAGAAGTCGCAGCCAGATAGAACTCTTCCAGCTGCCACCTAGTCATTGATTAGCCCCCTCCACCCATTAGGCAATGGTTCATGAGACGAATGGTAATAAATAATAAATGAATAATTAATAATCACAAAATTAAAAATCAGATGAAATTAATTAATTATAAATAATCATAATCACAATCAAGACAGATAGGGGTCTTATGAAATATTAAACTGACCAAAACAGATACACACTCGCAGAACAAATCAGTGCGGCACAAATTAATAATCATGAAATTAATCAATCACATCATTAAATTAATTAATAATCAATCAATCACAATCAAGACAGATAGGGGTCTTATGAAATATTAAACTGACCAAAACAGATACACACTCTGCACCATCGAGCAGGTGATCGCTGACATGCCAGGTGCATCGGTCTTTAGCACCCTAAATGCCAAGTGTGGGTTTTGGCAGATCCCTCTGGACAGAGCCTCTTCCTTGCTTACTGCCTTCATGACCCCTATTGGGTGCTACGTCTTCCTACGCATGCCCTATGGCTTCACCACGGGCAGCGAAGTTTTCCAGCGCTGCATGGAGCAACAGTTCGCTGGCTCTCCCTGTGACATCATGGCTGTCAGCATCCTTATCTGCACAGCCGTGTCCATCAGTTACTGCCACTGCTGCAACCAATGCTAGTGATGGTCAGGGGCTGGCTGGCAACTTTCAGCCTGGGGGGCACACACAAGCAAGTGGCCCCTCTTTTTCTGCCAGAACATGTATTGGGAATATGGGCATCATAATTCTGGAGGCATAGTTTGCCTAATGTTGGTAAGGACCATCACCTGACTAGATTTATACTGCATGCAGTATAAATCTAGTCATCACCAGTGTTCTCACCAGAGAACACTGGCTGTGACCGATCGCTCAGCACACATAGCGGGTGCATCGCTGTGTGTTGAGCGATCTGTGCCTAACTAGATTGCTCAGCAAAAAGGCACAGTCGCCCCGTGTGTATGGGGCGTTAGTGTAAAGAAAGGGGCATACAAATGGGGTGATCCAGCCTCCGCGCTAAGTGACAGGCAAATAGATATATATATATATAATAAAAAATATCTATCAAGGAGTAATGGCACACACCGATAAACTATCAAAGCAGAATTCCTTGTGCATATATGTGAGTATGATCAAATAAAAAAGATCATCAAATAGTGTCTGGTTGACAGTGTAGCACCTTCGTCATGGACTCGCTGACTCAATGATATGTGGCAGCATATATATATATATATATATCTATATATGAAAAAAGGGGGTATAGAGAGCGCTTTTACCACCACGTGGAATTTCCACCAATCACAGTTAAACACAATACAATACAATGTATAATCGTAAAACCAGTGTGTTTTATTGTAGTATTCGAGAGTTCACATCTGGAAATAATATCCTTTTCGGAATATCAATAACCCGACGCGTTTCGTCTTAACAAAGACTTCATCAGGGGTTTAAACAGAATTAGATATAGAATGTACTGGTGTATTAGTCCTTCAGTGATGATAGACAGGCTGTAGCAACCTTCCCCTCAATGGGGTGAACTCCAAAACAGTCTCCAAAATATCATAATCTGGTGTCCTAATGCATATATTGGCGTTTATTTTCCCATTCAATGGTAATACTAAGATTGTCTCTCATTTAGTAGGGCAAATTCCTTAATATCAAATATTACCCACACGGGGTCACGAGGTGCGTGGCAAATCAGCAACCTTTTTGGGCAGCTTCTTGGGGTACAGGAGTGTTGAATATTTCAGTTAAAAGGGTCAATAGGCCCATTAAAACGAAGGGGGGATTTGTAGATAAGTCTGCGCAGTGTGGTGGGCCTGATTCTGCCGTTCAGGTCTTCTGTAACTAATGCTCCACTGTGGGATGGATACACTGCGTACAGATGACGGCGATAAATGGTTCGATTTCACAGTTCTAATCTCTGTGTAATGGAATGGCCAGCACTGACAGCAGTATATATCTATATATATATGCAGAAATTAAACTCACCTGTATCTCACCAACCACACTGCAGATGTGTGCCAGTATGGAACTGGAGGCCCGAAGACAGAAACTGCATCATACAGGTAATGGTGCCTCATTTCATTGAGGCAGAGGCCCATGATGAATGTGTGCTAACGGCACTGAAACAGCGGTCGACTTTTTTTTTTGCACGGTGATGGGCTTTTTGCATTGACTACACTGACATATATGCTAATTATTTCTCATTGATACCTCGGGTCTATGTACAGATGCAGCGACACTATGCTTTGCCACTGAGTGCCCTAGTAGTGGCTAATATACATAACACCCCATACTACATTGGGCTAAGGCTAGACACAGCTGTGCATTACCACGTGTGCCCAGGTCACGTGGCTACATCTGTAGATGCTGGACTATGCAGTACATGCACTTTAAGTTTTGCTGCTAGCTTTGTATGGATTCAGTATTGAATCCCAGCGGTCGGGATCCCGGCGTTCAGAATCCCGACGCCGGAATCCCGACAGCCGAAATGCCGACAAGGGGGGGACGTGGATCGCCCCCCCTTGCGGGCTCGCTGCGCTCGCCACGCAGCGGGCCAGGTGCCTCGCTACGCTCGGCACACTCATTTATTCTTCCTCCAGGGGTGCCGTGGACACCCCAGGAGGGAGAAAGTGTCGGCATTTCGGCGGTCGGGATTCTGAACGCCGGGATCCCGACCGCCGGGATCGTAACTGCATCCCCTTTGTATATGTTTTTGCTAAAGTCTTTTTTTGCATGAATACTTTAGATGTGCTGGTTCTTTTGGAACTATATACAACAAAGGCATACCTTCCAACTGTACCGAATTTGCCGGTACAGTACCGTTTTTTAACAGTCTGTACCGGCAAATATTGATTGTACCGAATGTACCGATTTTTTCTCCCACTGTGCTAGCTCATGAAATGAGTGCGCATGTGCGGATAGTTTGCAAGAAAACCCAGGGACATTACTTTATCTAAAGTGTCCTAGTCTTGCATTCATGCTGGTCTCCCTAGCGTATCGCTGAACGCCATTGTTCTGAAGACCAAACAAGTTAGAGCAGCGGCGCGGTCTACAGAAAGATGTCCTCCTGCTGGGAAAGAGAAACACATTGATGCTGCGTTTGGCTCTATCATGCCGAGCCCGGATCACAGTCAGCCTGTATGAGGCGGGCTCAGTGTGAGTGTGTCACTAGCAAGGAGGGAGCACGGGACTATGGCAGGGGTGTCTGCACAGAGCCGGGGATGGTCCTCACTCTGCGGCCTCTACCTGCGCCTGCACGCGATGTGGTCGGCGGGCCTGTCACGGTGAGTTGGGCTCTGTGTATCATCTCTCTGAGCTTGCCTGTCAGAGCGGCATGGGCATGTGAGTTTCTATTTGCTCTGTATAGTACAACAGCGCTGTATTGAAGACTTCAGCAGCTGGGATATGTCTAATAATTAAGTGTCACTGTCACCACATCATGCAGCTGTATTGTATATCTCCACCCCCTGTAGCAGTCCTATCACTGTGGCGGAGATGTCTCAAGCCGTTAATAAAGTATAAAGCAGAGGTTGCCCATAGCAACAACATAGTTTATGTCTTTAGTGCACCCCTAAAGAAAATCAAACGCATTATTCTGGGATTATAGCTGCAAGTCATATATCATTTATTCTGTCTCCCTTTATCCATGGTCACGCCCCCTTTATCCATGGCCACGCCCCCTTTCCATATGTGTACCGATTTTCTGCCCTAAAAATGTTGGAGGGTATGCAAAGAAATCTATGGGCTCTCCATTAAAAAAAAGGTGCAGTCTATTCACATACTTAGCCCCCCAATCCCCATACACACACATGTCACACACATATTTTCCATACACTCACATACAAACACAGTCCATAAACACAAATATAATTAAGAAAAAACAGCCCCCACATACTGTACACACCACACAAATAAATAAACACTCAAATTAGTGCCATAGCCACACTGAACATATAATTATTCCCCCCTATGCATGGCACTTGCCTGTTTCTAAAAGGGTGGAGCTGGGCTGCAGGAGGCTGGGTGGTTGCTGGCCAGGAGGAGACGAGTGCTGTAGGAGAGAGAAGGCTGGGAGACAGGAGAGGAGGGGCCCGGCCAGCATGTAGATGAGCTCAGCTGATTGGCAGCTGGTCCCAGGGGACTGGCTGGCTTCAGTAATCACGTCGGACAGCAGCTGAGTAGAAGTAGATCAGGAACTCTGTGAGTGTGCGTGTGACAGACTGTGACCACTGCTCCAGCCCTGAACCTCTGCATCTGTGGATACGCTGGGCAGAGGTTCAGACAGAGCTGCTGCGAGAACGCTGTGTGTCTCCCGGCTGTAAGCTATGATAAAGTGCAGCATGCCTGCGGCCCCAAACAGCTGCACTGTACTGGCCCGGGGGGCAGATGGCACCCTGCCCCCCTGCCCAGCCCGCCACTGGTGATGGTTTACATTACATTACATCTTCCATCTGCCACCTTAAAATTGATTAGCCCCCTCCCCTACACCCATTAGGCAATGATTTAAGAGACGACTGGTAATAAATGAATAATAATCACAAAATTAAACAATCAGATTACATTAATTAATCATAATCACACAATCAAGCCAGATAGGGGTCTTGATGGATGTTAAAGTGATCAAAACAGTTACACACTTGCAGACAAACTCTGTGCTGCACAAAATGCCCACCGCTCCTTGCCTGCACATGGTAAACAGTGCATGATCAAGCCAGATAGGGGTCTTTTTTGGGCCTATTTTTTTAAACTGCCATCCTGTCTGCCGCTGCAGTGCCACTCTTACATGAGCAACGTGTTTGTGCTGCATACTTGTGTGGCTTAGCATAGTTATCCAGCTACCTCGGTGCAAACTTTTGCCCTAAAAACAATATTGTGAGGTGTGAGGTGTGAGGTGTTCAGAATAGACTGGAAATGAGTGTAAATGAATGTTATTGAGGTTAATATAGCGTAGGAGCAAAAAAACCTACCCAAATTCTGCGATTTTAGCAGTTTTAATGTTTTTTTTAACAAAAAAATCAGAACCCAAAACCCAAAAAATCCAAACACAAAACACTTAGGAGGTGTTTTGCCAAAACCCATTAGAACCCAAAACCTCAAGGTAATCAGAACCCGAAAAGTGGCCGGTGCACATCTCTACTTTGAAGTGTAAATGATTGCTGCTTTAAAAAAACTGGAGATTTCTCACCAAATCTCTCACTTTCTGAATCTCTCATCCTATATTAAATGTCACTCCTAGAGTATGACGATGGACCCACATTTAGCTGGAGGCCGGAATAGGGCAGATGTTACAAACCTTTAGGGAAGCTGATATCCAGAGATACATCGTAGGACTCCGCCAACACCTGGATGTTCTCAAGCTGCACAATACCCAGGATGTTCTCCACGTCAGACACCTGCAGAGAGAACAGCGCCTATATAGTAACTGGCACAGCAAGCAGGAGCGCCCCTAGGAGGGAAGAACTGGCATAGTATGGATTGCCCTTCAGAGGGTACAGCTGGAACAGCAAGATGAGGGTAAAGCTGGCATATAATAGATGATATGGAAGATGAGGACTATACCCTCCTGATGATTGCAACATTAAGGACTGGTGAGTTCTGTATCATATTCGCTTCATTTGATTTCAGCTATTGTATGGACATTTAGTGATTTTTAGGTTTACTTCAATGGTTAAAGGAATGGATTCACATAGTAATGTCAGATCTGTAGTGTCTCTATCTAAAAGGCCCCTTACACTTGTCCAACTTGTCTGAGGGATAAATTGGACCTGATTGACTTGAGATTTATCCTATGTGCAGGAGGATCAATCTCTTGGTTAGACCAAATGAGCAAGGGAACGTGCATATGATCCTTACACCATCAGGCACATCAGATTTGGTCAGAAAGGCACATCAGACTTTGTCAGATATATTGGTCCAATCCATCTGAATTGAGTAAAATCTGCCAAAAGGGGCCCTTTACACTCTCTCTGATATACTGCTGCAGATTGATGAGTGGTAGGCCCCCCATACATTTGTCCGACTTGTCATAAGGACAAGTCGGACCCGATTATCCCAGCAGCTCCCCGGGAGGGATCACATGCAATGGCACTTCATGTGCCAAGTCCAGTTTTGCCGGGGAGCTGCGGGGACAATGGAAACCGGGGACAGCAGCGGGGATATGCCGGCGACCAGAGAGCGGGCGGGGGGGGTGTAGGGAGCCGGGCAAGAAGCCGCTGGGCAGGAAGTAGGGGGTGGCGGTACAGAGTACCAGGGAGCCGGGCAGAAGACGCTGCGTGAGTGGCTAGTGCAGCAGCAGAGCACTTCCAAAAAAAGAAAAAGCCCATACAAACGCATAGGAAGCCATTGATTGGCTGAGACCTCTCTCAGCCAATGAGCGATTGGCTGAGAGAGGTCTCAGCCAATCAATGGCTTCCTATGCGTTTGTATGGGCTTTTTTTTTTGGAAGTGCTCTGCTGCTGCTCTGGCCACTCGCCCTGCCGCTGCAGCGTCTTCTCCTGCCCGGCTACCTGGTACTCTGCGCCCCCCCCTGCTCCCGCTGATGGCAGAGGCTTCCTCCTCTGCCCGGCTCCCTGCGCCTGATCCCTCCGCCCGGCTCTGGTAGGTCCCCCGTTGCGTTAGCAAATCTTATGTGCAGCCCGTCCGACCTCCCGACTCCGATCCGATGCGCATGGAGCCGCGGAGTGGATGTCTTCATATGCGATTTGGGACGATTTCACGGCCCGATTCATCCGAATCGGGCAAAATCGTGCACAAATCGCATAATGTATGGGGCCCTTCGAATTTAAACTCACAAGCAGGGCCCTCTGCCCTCAGGTGCTTCTACTATCTCCGAGGGCAGCAAATCCCTTTTTCTCTGCCTCCTGATACTTGTGTCATTGCCGCCTGCTGATGCATCTATGGTTATGTACCCTGTACTTGTCCTCTATTGTATTAAGCTGTAAGTCACTGTCTCCTGGGTTATATACTCTGTAATATTGTGCTGCAGGTCCCTTGTTCTCTGCCCCCTGATACTTATGTCAGTGTCCCCTAATGATGCAGCTATGGTTTTGTGCCCTGTACTTGTCCTCTATTGTATTCAGCTGTAAGTCACTGTCTCCTGGGTTATATACTCTGTAATAGGGAGCTGCGGATCCCTTGTTCTCTGCCTCCTGATAATTATGCCATTGCTCTTTGCTGATGTAGCTATGGTTATGTGCCCTGTACTTGTCTTCTATTGTAGTCAGCTGTAAGTCACTGTCTCCTGGGTTATATACTCTGTAATAGGGTGCTATGGATCCCTTGTTCTCTGCCCCCAGATACTTCTGTCAGTGTCCTCTGCTGATGCAGCTATGGTTATATTATTTATTATTTATTATATGCCCTGTACTTGTCCTCCATTGTATTCAGCTGTAAGTTACTGTCTCCTGGGTTATATACTATGTAATATGGCGCTGTGAATCCCTTGTTCTCTGCCCCCTGATACTTACGTCAGTGTCCTCTACTGATGCAGCTATGGTTATATGCCCTGTACTTGTCCTCCATTGTATACAGCTGTAAGTCACTGTTTCCTGGGTTATATACTCTGTAATATGGTGCAGTGATCCCTTGTTCCCTCTATTGTATCAAGCTGTAAGTCTCTGTTTCCTGGGTTATATACTCTGTAAAAGGGTGCTGCGGACCCCTTCTTCTCTGTCCCCCTGATACTTATGTCAGTGTCCTCTGCTGATGCAACTATGGTTATGTGCCCTGTACTTGTCCTCTATTGTATTCAGCTGTAAGTCACTGTCTTCTGTGTTATATGCTCTGTAATAGGGCACAGCGAATCCCTTTTTCTCTGCCCCCCTGATACTTATGTCAGTGTCCTCTGCTGATGCAGCAATAGTTATGTGCCCTGCACTTCTCCTCTATGGTATACAGCTGTAAGTCACTGTCTCTGCAATAGGGTGCTGCAGATCCCTTGTTCTCTGACCCCTGATACTTATGTCAGTGCTCTCTGCTGATGTAGCTATGGTTTTGTGTCCTGTACTTGTCCTCTATTGTATACCGCTGTAAGTCACTGTCTCCTGGGTTCTATGCTATGTAATAGGGCGCTGCAGATCCCTTGTTCTCTGCCCCCTCATACTTATGTCAGTGTTCTCTGCTGATGCAGCTATGGTTATGTGCCCTGCACTTGTCCTCTATTGTATACAGCCATAAGTCACTGTCTCCTGGGTTATATACTCTGTAATAGGGTGCTGCGGATCCTTTGTATTCTGCCCCGATACCTATGTCAGTGTCCTCTTCTGAAGCAGCTATGGTTATGTGCCCTGTACTTGTCCTCTATTGTATACAGCTGTAAGTCACTGTCTGCAATAGGGTGCTGCAGATCTCTTGTTTTCTGCCCCATGATACTTATGTCAGTGTCCTTTGCTGATGCAGCTATGGTTATGTACCCTGTACTTGTCCTCTATTAAATTCAGCTGTAAGTCACTGTCTTCTGGATTATTGTTAGACTTCTGTATGTTTATTATAGCAACCACTGTTCTCAACTGTGCTTATAGATAGATATTGTCAGTGTATGTCTGATAGTTGTTGATAAAGTTTTTCAGGTACTTCCTGTTTCTCTCTCACTGATCTTTATGCAGTAGCTGGTGATGCAGCAAGTCCAGAGTGCAGCGTGTCATCCAAGTTATATGTTCATCATTAAACGTTCTTCTTGCAAATCTTACAGCATCTACTTGTTCTAAATGCGTTCCTGCTAACAGGTTATGGGCCCAGGACTGCAGAAAGAGAAGTAACAAGAGTTAAAAGTACTCAAACAGAAAGGCAGAACCCAGAAGAGACATGGCTGCCATTAACAGTGCCTCAGCCAAATTCACAGTGATAAATCTGACTAACCAGAATTACCAGACATGGAAATTCAAAGTAAAGATGCTGCTTATAAGAGAAGGTACGTGGAAATGCATACAAGAACCTAAACCTAACCCAGTCACAGAGGAATGGACTGAGAGAGATCAGAAAGCCCAGAGTACAATCTCTCTCAGTATAGATGATGATCAGATCGTGCATATATGTAACTGTGACAGTGCAAAAGATATGTGGGATGTGCTGCAGAAAGTGCACGAGAGAGCAAATTTAAGCAATAAGCTATATTTAATAAGAAAGCTGTATCAGTCTAAACTGCTTAAAGGCCAGGACATGCAGGATTATATAAGATGTACTCTAGAAATGGTAGAGCGTCTGCGTTGCATAGGAGAAGAAATAAAAGACTTTCATATAGCAGCCCTGCTACTCAGTGGTCTCCCAGATAGTTATGAGACACTTGTAACTGCGCTAGATGCCAGACCAGACGATGAACTTACATTAGAGTATGTGAAAGGCAAACTTGTGGATGAATATAAGCGCAAGACTGAGAGCACAAATAAGGATGAAGGATCCTTGGCAGAATCGGCATTAAAGGTGCAGAACTGTTTTCAGAAATCCACTCAGAGACATGAAACACGTGAATGTTTTGTATGCAAGAGACCCGGTCACTTAAAGGCAGATTGTAGAGTTTGGAAAGCCAGAATGGATCAGTTAAAGAAACAAGATGCTAAGCAAGAAGCAAAATGTGCTATAAAAGAGCCAGGAGACACTTCTAATGCTGAATTTGCCTTTCATAGTAACAGCGGTACATCAGCGATAAATGCGTGGTGCATTGACTCAGGAGCTACAAGTCATATGACTAATGATAAAAATTTCTTTACTCAGTTGGACCAAAGTAATTCAGAAAGAATAGCTACAGCTAATGGACAATACATGGTTTCAGGAGGAATAGGGGAAGGTTATCTTTACTGTCCAGTCTCTCCAACATTTACCAGAAAAATATTTATGAAAAATGTACTGTATGTGCCCAATCTTGACACTAACCTGCTATCAGTGAAAAAGCTCGCCAAGCAAGGACATATTGTGACATTTAAAGGTGACAAGTGTATTATTACAAATGGAAGCCACATTCTTGCAGAAGGAACTATCAAAGATGAGCTATATCAGTTAAAGTGCAGAGAAGTTGTTAATACCGCTAAGCAGGAGCATGTTAACTGCATCCATGTATGGCACCGTCGTCTAGGGCACAGAAATCCAGCAGCAATAAGAAAACTAGCCCAAGAACAGCATGCAAATGGTATCAAAATTGATCCTTGCACACAAATGATGAAGTGTACCAGCTGCCTAAAAGGGAAAATGACAAGAAAACCTTTTCCAAAAGCAAGTAATAGTAGAGCTGAAAATTGTCTGGATATAATTCACACAGATGTATGTGGACCAATGAAAAATATGACCCCAGGACAGAAAAGATATTTTCTTACATTCATTGATGATTACTCCAAATTCACAACTCTTTACCTGCTGCAAAGTAAGGATGAAGTCTCAGAAAAACTTGAAGAATATCTTGCCCAAGTAAACAACAAGTTCGGAAGATTTCCAAAAATAATGCGTGCAGATAATGGCACAGAATACAAGAGTGGCAAAACACAAACCATTCTGAAAAGACATGGAGTTACATTCCAGACTACGGTACCGTATAATCCAGAGCAAAATGGTGTCGCTGAAAGAATGAATCGGACACTATGTGAAAGTGGGCGGAGCATGCTCTTTGATGCAGATTTGCCAGCAACTTACTGGGGAGAAGCAATCATGACAGCCTGTTATCTCCAAAATCGTTTATTAGGTAAAACAACTGAAAAGACTCCATATGAACTATGGAATGGAAAGAAGCCTGACCTGCATCATATTAAAATATTTGGAAGTAAAGCATTTGTACATGTTCCAAAGTAAAAGCGCTCAAAATGGGATGCTCGAGCAGAGGAAGGAGTGCTCGTAGGTTACAGTGAGTCTCAAAAGGGATACAGAATTCTACATAAAGAAACCAACCAGGTGACAATAAGTAGAAGCGTTATAATTGATGAAAACTCAGTGTATCTTACATTTGAAGAAATGACACAGGCAGTGCAGCTTGAAGAACAACCACCGTCAGTAGAAGAAAATAATATTGAAGTTGCTAGTCAGGAGTTCTACAAGGTGTAATAAGAATATTCCACCAAAGCGACTATCTTATCTTGCACGAACAGCACCAGAACCTAAACCAGAATCCTGGAAAGACATGCAAAAACTGCCCAGACTAATAAAAAGGAAAAATGGATTAAAGCAGCTGATGAAGAAATGGAATCTCTTAAACAGCTCCAGACATGGGAACTTACAGAGTTACCTGTAGGAAAACATGCAGTTGGATGTAAATGGGTTTTTAAAACCAAATATGACTCTGAAGGTAAAGTCCACAGATTTAAAGCAAGATTAGTAGCAAAGGGCTATACTCAAAAATATGGTGAAGATTATGATGCAACTTTTGCACCAGTTGCGAAACAGAGTACTTTCAGAACCTTGATGGCCATAGCTGCTTTAAGAAATATGGAAGTAAGGCATTTTGACATTAAAACTGCTTTTCTCAATGGTGATATTGAAGAAGAATTGTACATGGCTCAGCCTGAAGGTTATATAGTAGAGGGCAAAGAGTATCTTGTCTGCAAATTACAAAAATCTCTTTATGGTCTCAAACAATCAGCTAGAGCATGGAACAGTAAAATAAATGAAGTTTTACTCAACGAAATGTTCACAAGAAGTAAGGCAGACTCATGCCTATACTCCAAGTTTGAAGATGGGAAGTGGATGTATCTACTCTTGTATGTGGATGATTTGATTATTGCCCATGAAGAAAATGAAGAAATCAAAAAGTTAAGTGAAGTTCTGAATTCACACTTTGAAACTAAAGATCTGGGAGAGGTGACATACTATCTAGGAATCCAGATACAGCGGAAAGAAGATGGAAGTTTTCTGCTCAATCAATCTGCTAAAATTACTAAAATTCTCAATCAGTTTAAAATGTCAGAGGCTAAAGGTGTGACTACGCCAATGGAGGCAGCTTATCTCAAACTGGAAGGAGAAGATGATCTCTTGCCCAATAATGAACAATACAGACAAGCAGTGGGGGCACTTATATATGTGGCAACCACTACAAGGCCAGATATTTCAGTTGCCATGTCTCATCTTTGTAGGCGTGTGAGTAAACCTCGTCAAAGAGATTGGAATGCAATCAAGAGAGTCATGCAGTACCTTAAACACACACAGGACTTGAACCTGACATTGTCAGAAAAAGGAAATCTTGAATTGACAGGATATGTGGATTCAGATTGGGCAGGTGATTACAAGGATCGTAAGTCAACAAGTGGCTACCTATTCAAGGTTGGAGACAGCCTAATATCATGGTCCAGCAAAAAGCAAATGTCAGTTGCCTTATCATCAACAGAAGCGGAATACATCTCAGCAGCTTATGCCAGTCAAGAAGTTGTTTGGTTACGTCAGTTACTACAGGATTTTGGAGAGTCAGTAGCAAAACCAACGGTATTGTTTGAGGACAATCAGGGATGTATAAAACTTGCAAACAGTGAAAAGATAAATGCTAGAACCAAACATGTTGATGTGAAGCATCATTTTCTACGTGATCTAGTGGAGTAAAATGTAATTCTTCTTGAATATTGTGAGACTGACAATATGTTAGCTGATATTATGACAAAGCCAGTACCAAGGCCAAAGTTTGAGGATATCAGATCTAGAATGGGACTTGTTTGAGAAGCAGTAGTTGAGTGGGGGTGTTAGACTTCTGTATGTTTATTATAGCAACCACTGTTCTCAACTGTGCTTATAGATAGATATTGTCAGTGTATGTCTGATAGTTGTTGATAAAGTTTTTCAGGTACTTCCTGTTTCTCTCACTGATCTTTATGCAGTAGCTGGTGATGCAGCAAGTCCAGAGTGCAGCGTGTCATCCAAGTTATATGTTCATCATTAAACGTTCTTCTTGCAAATCTTACAGCATCTACTTGTTCTAAATGCGTTCCTGCTAACAATTATATACTCTGTAATAGTGCACTGCGGATCCCTTTATCTCTGCCCCCTGATACTTATGTCAGTGTCTCTGCTGACGCAGCTATGGTTATGTGCCCTGTACTTGTCTTCTGTAGTAAACAGCTGTAATTCACTGTCTCTTGGGGTTAAATAATCTGTAGCAGGGCACTGTGGAACCCTTGTTCTCTGCCCCCTGAAACTTATGTCAGTGTCCTCTGCTGATGCAGCTATGGTTATGTGCCCTGTACTTGTCCTGTATTGTATTCTCCTATAAGTTACTGTCTCCCGGGCTATATACTCTGTAATAGGGCACTTCAGATCCCTTTTTCTCTGCCCCCTGATACTTATGTCAGTGTCTCTGCTGATGCAGCTTTTGTTATGTGCCCTGTACTTGTCCTCTATTGTATATTGCTGTAATTCACTGTCTCCTGGGGTTAAATACTCTCTAAGAGGGCGCTGCAGATCCCTTGTTCTCTGCCCCCTGATACTTATGTCAGCGTCCTCTGCTGATGCAGCTATGGTTATGTGCCCTGTACTTGTCCACTATTGTTTTCAGCTGTAAGTCACTGTCTCCTGGGTTATATACTCTGTAATAAGGTACTGTGGATCCCTTGTTTTCTGCTCCCTGATACTTATGTCAGTGCCTCCTGCTGATGCAGCTGTGGTTATGTGCCCTGTACTTGTAACGGTCTCCTGGGTTATATACTCTGTAATGGGGTGCTGCTGATCCCTTATTCTATGCCCCCTCTACTCTGTAATACGGTGCTGCGGATCCCTTGTGGTGCCATATAAATATAGGATAATAATAATAGTAGTAGTGATGATCTGGCTCAACAGAGCCCTGATCTCGCCCTCATCCAGTCTGTCTGGGATTACAGGAAGAGGCATAAGGATCTGAGCAGGCTACATCCACAGGATATCTGTGACAACCTGCCGAGTTCCATCACAATCTGTGTGCAAGTACAAGAGACATGATGTGAAGGCAAAAGGCGCTCACACCAAATACTGATTGGATTTTTTATTTCTCGTCTGTTTAGTTACTTTGCATTTTGTGAATTGATGGAAAGAAATTATTAGAATGTCTATGTTTAACAGCTTCTTACTCTGCAGCATGGTTTCAACACCTGCCTAATTTTACTATCAGCAATATCCTTGCCTGTGAGAAATTGGTTTCAAACCCTACCCTCCTTTTAAAACTTCCAGCCTGTTATTCTAACGCAATCAGCATGACAGAGTGATCAGCAATGTTACATGTTTTGTGTGTACGCCCCAGTTTTAGCAGTTTTAATGGAAATCTCTATTTGTTTCTGAATGATAAAGGTTATTATATCAATACATTGGCCATGTGCGTCCCCACAGACTGGTCTCCCTCTCTGTTCCCATGTGTGCACCTGGGGAACCTCCAATTCATCTACTCATACCTCCAAGCGAATTATTTTCTTGACGTTGGTGGTCTTGGCTGCCTTGAAGTGAATCTGTAAGCCATACTCAGAGCGAGGGGCCACTATCCCCTGGTCCTGAGACACAGAGAAGTCATCCCCAAGGTTCTCCAGCCCAGTCACCCGCCATGCAGCAGGGAGGAAGGTGCTGTTCCTCAGGAAGACTGTTCTAGTGTCCTTCCTGTAGGAACATACAGAGAAGGTGACGTTAGCCTACACTCAGCCATCCAAGTATCCCTTACCTCCCCCACTCACATTTAATAAGTCTCACAGCCAGCACATCTGAGTCTCCCTCACCTCCCTCACATCTAGTCTCACAACCAGCCTTCAGCCATCCGAATGTTCCTTACCTGCCCCACTCACATCCCATCAGTCTCACAGACAACACATCTGAGTCTCCCTCACCTCCCCCACTCACATCCAGTCTCACAACCAGCCTTCAGCCATCTGAGTGTCCCTTACCTGCCCCACTCACATCCCATCAGTCTCACGGACAGCACATCCAAGTCTCCATCACCTCCCTCCCTCACATCTTATTAGTCATACAGCTAGCATTCAGCCATCCAATTGCATTCAGTCATCCAGGTGTCCCATACAATCCCCACTCACAGCTAGCACCCCACTTACAATTCCACACATGTTTCTCTGTTCTACAAACCATCCTAAATGCTGTGTCTCTCCAGCAGCTTATTACCCTCACACCAGATACCCAGAAGAGGCTTCATGCACAGGAGCTCCAGCTGGGATAATTTTTGGGATACATGTTGGAACTGCTCCCTGCTCTCCTCATGCACAGTCCCATACACCCAGCAAACAGTCCCCATACCTCTATATAGCTAGACCTACTGTTTAACTCACCGACGGAGGAGGATTTTTTCAAAGTGAACTTGCTTGCGATCTAATTCCAGCTCTGGACGCACCCCACGGCAACAGAGGTGATATATGGTGGGGTCAGGATTGTCCTTAATACAGCACACAATATTATCTTCAAACACACCTGGAGCTGTAGGGTAGGCCCAAACAGAGAGTTCCTGAGGGAGAAAGCATGTAAATATATAGTCCCATCTCCTAGAACAGGCATGTCCAACGTTGGCCCTCCAGATGTTGTGAAACTACACATCCCAGCATGCTTTGCCACAGTTTTGCTATTAGAGAATGCTAAAACTATTGCAAAGCCTGCTGGGATGTGTAGTTTCAAAACATCTGGAGGGCCAACGTTGGACATGCCTGTTCTAGAAGAATAACACATGGGTGGGTGTATAAGACCCATCTTCTAGGAGAATAACACATGGGTGGGTGTATAATATCCATCATCTAGGAGAATAACAGGTACTTGTGTATTATCAGGGTGCCCACGAAATCGGCCGAAAATCGCATACAAAAAATCGGATGCGATTTAGCTGCTGATTTTCCGCGTTTTCTGGACGATTTGCATGCTATTCCATCATTGCACACCCCCACTATCCAAGTACGCGTCCTCAAAACCGGTTCATACCCCCACTATCCATGTCGGCGTGGAGCTGATTTTATGAAGCGTGGCGAGCGCAGTGAGCCACCGAGCCCGAAGCGTGGCGAGCGCAGCGAGCCCCGCGAGTGGATGTGTAAAACAATCCCAAAGCGTGGCGAGCGCAGCAAGCCCTGCGAGGGGACACGGATTACTTGACCTGTATTCCGCGTCCCCTCGCCACGCTTTGGGCTGACTTGGATAATGGGGGTGGGTACTTGATTCCTAGCATGGTGCCCCCGATTTCCATCAACTCCACGCCGACGTGGATAGTGGGGGTATAAAAAGGTCAGAGGACGCTTACCGCCACCGCTCGCCACGCTTCGGGTTGGCGTTGATAGTGGGGGTGGCGTTGACAATGGGGGTGCATTTAACATTGTAAGCACTCATCAGCGAGCTTGTACAATTAAAAATCGAATCGCATCACATGGCACTTGCTGGCATGCGATGCTACAGTATGCGATATTTAATTGTACAATCAGGGGCATTTTCCCGGAAATGTTATGCCATGGTATGCAATGGGCGCCGTGCTAGTAAACAAGTACCTGGGGGTGTGCAAGGATGGAAAAGCATGCAAATCGGCAGGAAATGGCCGAAAATCAGCAAAAAATCAGCTGAAAATCGGACGCTAAATCGCATCGCGGATCGAAACGGCTGAAAATCGGCCGATAAATCGTATGCGATTTACACTAAATCGAGCGCCCAGATAATACACAAGTACCGCATAACACATGAGTGGGTGAATAAAATCTTCTAGGAGAATAAAACATAGTTGGGTGTATAAGACCCATCTCCCAGAAGAATAACACATGGATGGGTGTATAGGACCCATCTCCCAGAAGAATAACACATGGGTGTATAAGACCCATCTCCTAGAAGAATAACACATGGATGTATAAGACCTATATCCTAGAAGAATAACACATGTGGGTGTAGAAGACCCATCTTCTATGAGAATAACACATAGGTGGGTTTATAAGAACTATCTCCTAGAAGAATAGCACATGTGAGTGTATAAGACTAATCTACTATGAGAATAACACATGGGTGGGTGTATAAGACCCATCTTCTAGAATAATAACATATGGGTGGGTGTACAGGACCCATTTTCTAGGAGAATAACCCATGGGTGGGTGTATAAGACCCATCTTCTAGGAGAATAACACATGTGAGTGTATAAGACCCATCTTCTAGGAGAATAACATGTGTGGGTGTATAAGACTAATATCCTAGAAGAATAACACATAGGTAGGTTTATAAGACCCATCTTCTAGAAGAATAACACATGGGTGGGTGTAGAAGACCCATGTCCTAGTAGAATAACACATAGGTGGGTTTATAAGACCTATCTTCTAGAAGAATAACACATGGGTGGGTGTATAAGACCCATCTTCTAGGAGAATAACATGTATGGAAGTATAAGACCCATCTCCTAGAAGAATAACACATGTGAGTGTATAAGACTCATCTACTAGGAGAATAACACATGGGTGGGTGTATAAGACCCATCTTCTAGAAGAATAACAGATGGGTGGGTGTATAAGACCCATCTTCTAGGAGAATAACCCATGGGTGGGTGTATAAGACTCATTTTCTAGGAGAAAAAAATATGTGGGTGTATAAGACGAAAATCCTAGAAGAATAACACATAGGTAGGTTTATAAGACTCATCTTCTAGAAGAATAACACATGGGTGTGTGCATAAGACCTATCTCCTAGAAGAATAACACACATCTCCTAAAAGAATAACACATGGGTGGTTGTATAAGACCCATCTTCTAGAAGAATAGCACACATCTCCTAGAAGAATAACACATGGGTGGTTGTATAAGACCCATCTTCTAGAAGAATAACACATGGGTGGGTGTAGAAGACCCATCTTCTAGGAGAATAACACGTGTGGGTGTATATGACCCATGTCCTAGTAGAATAACACATAGGTGGGTTTATAAAACCCATCTTCTAGAATAATAACACATGGGTGGGTGTATAAGACCCATCTTGTAGGAGAATAACATGTGTGGGTGTATAAGACTAATCTCCTAGAAGAACAACAGATAGGTAGGTTTATAAGACCCATCTTCTAGAAGAATAACACATGGGTGTGTGTATAAGACCCATCTTCTAGAAGAATAACACATGGGTGGATGTATAAGACCCATCTCCTAGAAGAATAACACCTGGGTGTGTGTAGAAGACCCATCTTCTAGGAGAATAACACGTGTGGGTGTATAAGATTCTTCTCCTAGAAGAATAACACATGGGTGTATAAGACCTATATCCTAGAAGAATAACATATGGGTGGGTGTACAAGACCCATCTTCTAGGAGAATAACCCATGGGTGGGTGTATAAGACCCATCTTCTAAAATAATAACATATGGGTGGGTGTACAAGACCCATCTTCTAGGAGAATAACCCATGGGTGGGTGTATAAGACCTATCTTCTAGAATAATAACATATGGGTGGGTGTACAAGACCCATCTTCTAGGAGAATAACCCATGGGTGGGTGTATAAGACCCATCTTCTAGGAGAATAACACATGTGAGTGTATAAGACCCATCTTCTAGGAGAATAACATGTGTGGGTGTATAAGACTAATATCCTAGAAGAATAACACATAGGTAGGTTTATAAGACCAATTTTCTAGAAGAATCACATATGGGTGGGTGTAGAAGACCCATGTCCTAGTAGAATAACACATAGGTGGGTTTATAAGACCTATTTTATAGAAGAATAACACATGGGTGGGTGTATAAGACCCATCTTCTAGGAGAATAACATGTGTGGAAGTATAAGACCCATCTCCTAGAAGAATAACACATGTGAGTGTATAAGACTCATCTACTAGGAGAATAACACATGGGTGGGTGTATAAGACCCATCTTCTAGAAGAATAACAGATGGGTGGGTGTATAAGACCCATCTTCTAGGAGAATAACCCATGGGTGGGTGTATAAGACTCATTTTCTAGGAGAAAATTATATGTGGGTGTATAAGACGAAAATCCTAGAAGAATAACACATAGGTAGGTTTATAAGACTCATCTTCTAGAAGAATAACACATGGGTGTGTGCATAAGACCTATCTCCTAGAAGAATAACACACATCTCCTAGAAGAATAACACATGGGTGCAGTGGCGGATTCAGGGGGGGGGGCACCTGGGCACGTGCCCCCCCTGTCATTCATTTTGTAGATGAGGACCAGAGCTTTCCAACGAGCCCAGCCCCATGTCTCTAGCCCCCCGGGAACCGGAGATATCGCCTGGCAAAGCTGTAACATTTTTTCCCCATAGGATAATATGGGACCCGTCAATTCCGACCCCCACCCGGTTCCGACAGCTGCCAGTTCCCCCCCTGGCATCACAGGAGCTTGAGAAGGGTGTTATTCAATTCCAAATCGCTGGGCCTTCAATATGATACCAGGATGGTCTATATCGGTCAATCGATTCCAGAGATATAGCGTGTAAATCGATGTTTTTATTTTTTAAATGTAATTTCATGGCTGTTCATGTTCTTTGAGGGCAGATTACTCTGGAACCAAACGTTCCAGTTTTACTGGACCAAAATCATTCAAAGCCCACTCAAAAGTTCTTCAATATGACACTTGTAAATGGGTCAGTTAGTTCCGAAGATATAGCCGGTTAAATTAGATAACTGGTTGAAGGGGGGGAGGGGTGGTTTTCTCTCCCCCTCACACCAGAAAATGCAGGGACTAGGCTGGTGTGAAAGGGGCCAACCTGGGAATGCATTTTCTGGTGTGAAATGGGTATTATTTCAATGTCAGTGGCTGTCACTTCTGCCTGGCGGCGGCTGTCCCCCATTTACCACGAGCATGTATTCCCCGTTGGCAATGAGCATGCAATCCCACATGGCAACGAGCATGGAACCTCTGGCAATAAGCATGGAACCCTTGGCAATGAGCATGTAGATTAGTAGCACTTACTGTATGTAGCATCATTTTTAATAGGCATTATGGTGTTTGGCATAATACATAATGGACATCATGCCATGTAACTTAACGTGCAATGGACATTATGGTGTAAATGTTTAATGCGCACCTTTGGTGGACATTAAACCGTGTGGCATTATGTGAATTTTGGCTCAATCTGTGTGGCATTATGTGAATTTTGGCTCAATCCATGTGGCATTTTATGAATTTGGCTCAATCCGTGTGGCATTATGTGAATTTTGACTCAATCCATATGGCATCTTATGAATTTGGCTCAATCCGTGTGGCATTATGTGAATTTTGACTCAATCCATATGGCATCTTATGAATTTGGCTCAATCCGTGTGGCAATATGTGAATTTTGGCTCAATCCATTTGGCATTATGTGAATTTTGACACAATCCATGTGGCATTATGTGAATTTTGGCTCAATCCATTTGGCATTATGTGAATTTTGGCCCAATCCGTGTGGCATTATGTGAATTTTGACACAATCCATGTGGCATTATGTGAATTTTGATACAATCCATGTGGCATTATGTGAATTTTGGCTCAATCCATTTGGCATTATGTGAATTTTGGCTCAATCCGTGTGTTATTATGTAAATTTTGGCTCAATCCGTGTGGCATTATGTGAATTTTGACACAATCCGTGTGGGATTATGTGAATTTTGGCTCATTCCATTTGGCATCATGTGTAAGGGGCAAGTATAATGGGGTCTAGTATTTTGTTGCATAATGTGTAGAAGTTGAATATGGTGTTGTACATTACACTCAAGGACATGCCCCCTGTTGAGTGGCCACACCCCCTTTTCCAGAGCGCGCCTTCGGCGCGCACACAACTACATCCTTCACTTTTGTTGCCATGGTGGGCCTGCGTACTTTAAATGCCAGGGCCTATTTTTAATCCCATTCCCACCCTCTCTAACACTGGCCCTCCCCCACCTAAACCCTCTTTTATCATGGTGCCCCCCCTGTCATTTTATCCTGGATCCGCCCCTGCATGGGTGGTTGTATAAGACCCATCTTCTAGAAGAATAACACACATCTCCTAGAAGAATAACACATGGGTGGTTGTATAAGACCCATCTTCTAGAAGAATAACACATGGGTGGGTGTAGAAGACCCATCTTCTAGGAGAATAACACGTGTGGGTGTATATGACCCATGTCCTAGTAGAATAACACAGAGGTGGGTTTATAAGACCCATCTTCTAGAATAATAACACATGGGTGGGTGTATAGGACCCATCTTGTAGGAGAATAACATGTGTGGGTGTATAAGACTAATCTCCTAGAAGAACAACAGATAGGTAGGTTTATAAGACCCATCTTCTAGAAGAATAACACATGGGTGTGTGTATAAGACCCATCTTCTAGAAGAATAACACATGGGTGGATGTATAAGACCCATCTCCTAGAATAATAACACCTGGGTGTGTGTAGAAGACCCATCTTCTAGGAGAATAACACGTGTGGGTGTATAAGATTCTTCTCCTAGAAGAATAACACATGTGGGTGTATACGACCCATCTTCTAGGAGAATAACACATAAGTTGGTGTAGAAGACTCATCTTCTAGAAGAATAACACATAGGTGGGTGTATAAGAACTATCTCCTAGAAGAATAACACATGTGAGTGTATAAGACTCATCTACTAGGAGAATAACACATGGGTGGGTGTATAAGACCCATCTTCTAGAAGAATAACACATGGGTGGGTGTATAAGACTAATCTCTTAGAAGAATAACACATAGGTAGGTTTATAAGACCCATCTTCTAGAAGAATAACACATGGGTGGGTGTATAGGACCCATCTTCTAGGAGAATAACACATGGGTGGGTGTATAAGACCCATCTTCTAGAAGAATAACACATGAGTGGGTGTATAAGACCCATCTTCTAAGAGAATAACCCATGGGTGGGTGTATAAGACCCATCTTCTAGGAGAATAACACATGTGAGTGTATAAGACCCATCTTCTAGGAGAATAACATGTGTGGGTGTATAAAACTAATCTCCTAGAAGAATAACACATAGGTAGGTTTATAAGACTCATCTTCTAGAAGAATAACACATGGGTGGGTGTATAGGACCCATCTTCTAGGAGAATAACACATGGGTGGGTGTATAAGACCCATACAGTATTCTAAGAGAATAACACATGGGTGGGTGTATAAGACCCATACAGTATTCTAGGAGAATAACACATGTGGGTGTATAAGACCCATCTTCTAGAAGAATAACACGTGTGGGTGTATAAGACCCATCTTCTAGAAGAATAACACATGGGTCGGTGTATACGACCCATCTTCTAGGAGAATAACACGTGTGGGTGTATAAGACCCATCTCCTAGAAGAATAACACATGGGTGTATAAGACCCATCTTCTAGAAGAATAACACAAGGGTGGGTGTATAAGACCCATCTTCTAGAATAATAACACGTGTGAGTGTATAAGACCCATGTCCTAGTAGAATAACACATAGGTGGGTTTATAAGACCCATCTTCTAGAAGAATAACACATGGGTGGGTGTATAAGACCCATCTTCTAGGAGTGCACCTTTGCAGCAGCTAGGCTGTCTTGAAAATTTTAACTGTTGGTAGCTCTCGAGGACTGGAGTTGGCTACCACTGTCCTAGAAGAATAACACATGGGTGGGTGTATAAGACCCATCTCCTAGAAGAATAACACATAGGTGGGTGTATAAGAAACCTGCTTTTCGCCGGGTCTGAGGGTCATGCTCGGTGGGTCGAGGATGAAGGTTGTGGCTTTCATGTCATACTGGAAGCAGAACATGATGTCAGTATCCAGGGGAGACACGTTACAGATGGTGATTTTCTCCATATTTTCTGGATATTGCCCGGCCTTATACCTGTACATGGGTGACATGCATCATATCACACGCTAATATTGCACGGCAAGCATGCAGTAATACAGAGAAAAAGCAAATGAGCTTATCTGATATATCTGAAGTGGATTCACTTCAGATATATCAGATAAGCTCATTTGCTTTTTAAACATTGTACGGGCATTTACTGTCATTTTTAGCATAAATAAATTGTTGTAACAATATTACGCTAGTTTTGTTCTTATGTTCATATTTGTATATGTATGTGGTCATTTGAATGAGAGAAACATCTCTGGAGTATGACTGAGGGTTCCTGATATCCGAGGGCATTTGATCATCAGGCTCATAACATAGTGGTTTAAGACCACTACAGACGGTACACCTTCATTTTTGGGATGTTCTTTTCACTGAATGGTGGAGGGACCTAGATATTGGAGTACTAATATACTGCACAAAGAGGCGCTCCATCTCACTTTTTTTCATATATATATATATATGGGTTGATTTTATGAATAAAGAATTATATATGACTGGAGTCTACAGTACATCTTATTTCGAAAGTGGACAAAAGAATGCTCTTCTAAAAATCTGATAATTGCATCAGTGAAATGGACTAACTTCTGTTAATTGGCTAGGTCAGTGGTCAGGGAACTCGGTCCTCATTACCCCACACAGTGCATGTTTTGCTGGTAACCCAGCAGGTGCACAGGTGTACTAATTACTCACAGACACATTTTATAAGGTCCGTAAGTGGAGTTAATTATTTCACTTGTGATTCTGTGAGGAGACCTGCAAAACATGCACTGCGTGGGGAAATGAGGACCAAGTTCCCTGACCACTGGGCTAGGTGGTACTTGCTTTAGCGCACTCCGATAACCGCTATTTGTATTTGTTGTACAGCCCAGGCTCTCACTAACAGGAGAACCTTATCGGAGGAGCAGCTGTCAGTTTTAGGAATTAGCGCACTACGGAGGTTAACCCATTATATATATATATATATATATATATATATATATATATATATATAAAACCAACAATAGTGTCTTCAGCGCCCTATACCTTGTGATGTCTTAAACAATGATCCATATGTAAAATTAATAAATGAATATAAAAACAATATACACTCGAAGATTCTTGTTTATAGAAACATAGAATTTGACGGCAGATAAGAACCACTTGGCCCATCTAGTCTGCCCCTTTTTTAAACATGTTACCTCAAACCATATTTGATCCTTATTTTTTTGTAAGGATATCAATATGCCTATCCCAAGCATGTTTAAATTGTACTACTGTATTTGCCTCTACCACCTCTGATGGGAGGCTATTCCACTTATCTACTACTCTTTCTGTGAAGTAATTCTTCCTCAAATTTCCCCTGAATCTTCCTCCCTCTAGTTTCAGTGCATGTCCTCGTGTTCTGCTGCTCCTCTTTTCTTGTGGAATTAATTTTATTTTTATTTTCACAGAGCTTTAAGACAGAACCCAACACGTTTCGTCTCTCCTGGAGACTTCATCAGGGTTTTTTTCTAAAAATATACAGTATACAGTTTTTTAGACATCACATAATATATACATCACATATTTCTAATTAAAAATTAATTAATACAAATATAAATATAAAACAGTTTGTACGTAATTCATGTAGGATCCATAAGCAGTTTTCTGGGGGGGGAGAGAAACAGATGAACATCCAAAATAAAGTTCAGTAGAATGTTCAGTACATACCTTCTAAACATTAAACGCCCATTTAGGCTCTGAAACAATTGTTGTTGTTCTACTGGTTGAAGAAAAGACTGGACTCAGTCCTCTACAGTGGTAAATACCTGATTTACCACTGTAGAGGACTGAGTCCAGTCCTCTACAGTGCCCCCCCCCCCCCAGAAAACTGCTCATGAATTACGTACAAACTGTTTTATATTTGTATCGGTTCGGCACTCACCACAACATGACAAATAGTCCACGTGCCTTTGTAAGTATAAACAGCATGCAAGAATCCCAGGAACCAGGAGACAACACGGCACTGCGGTAAAAGGTTATTTTCTTTATTGCATCATCAGCCTCTGAGGCTGATGATGCAATAAAGAAAATATCCTTTTACCGCAGTGCCGTGTTGTCTCCTGGTTCCTGGGATTCTTGCAAACTGTTTTATATTTATATTTGTATTAATTAATTTTTAATTAGAAATATGTGATGTATAGATTATGTGATGTCTAAAAAGCTGTATACTGTATATTTTTTAGAAAAAACCCCTGATGAAGTCTCCAAGAGAGACAATATGCGTTGGGTTCTGTCTTAAAGCTCTGTGAAAATAAAAAGAAAATTAATTCCACAAGAAACAAGAAGCTTCGAGTGTATATTGTTTTTATATTCATTTTACATATGGATCATTGTTTAAGACATCACAAGGTATAGGGCGCTGAAGACACTATTGTTGGTGTTTATGTGTAGTGGTAGTTCCTACTAGTGGGGAACTAAGTGTCTACAGCGACCGATTAATTTTTCTATTAGCGCAAATTGGAGAACCTGTTTTGCATATATATATATATATATATATATATATACACACATACATACATACATACATACACACACACACACACACACACACACATATATATATACATATACACTTACTTGTCTCTGCTTTTACCACACAGGAGAGGTCCGAAGTCCAGGGTCCCGCTGCTCATTATGAACTTCTTCTGAACAATCTCATCACTTCTAGCCTCCTTCTTGCGGTGTGGGAACACAGTCCTGAAATCAGAGGAGATCAGCGGCTGTCACTCTGGGAGGTACGTGGCAACACTTGGATGAAGGATGGGTTATGATGCCCTCACACATCCAATGCAATATACGCAGCCGGGTATATGGTCCTGTGCCCATGTAGTTAGGGCTGCTGTCAGCAGCGCTCCCTCAGGTACACGCGGGAAATGTCAACCGCACCCCCTCAGGTACACAGGGGAAATGTCTGCCCTGCCCCCTCAGGTACACAGAGGAGATGTCAGCCACGCCCCCTCAAGTACACTGGGGAAATGTCAGCTGCACCCCCTCAGATACACTGGGGAAATGTCAGCTGCACCCCCTCAGATACACTGGGGAAATGTCAGACGCGCCCCCTCAGGTACACTGGGGAAATGTCAGCCGCGCCTCCTCAGATACACTGGGGAAATGTCAGCCGCACCTCCTCAGATACACTGGGGAAATGTCAGCCGCACCCCCTCAGATACACTGGGGAAATGTCAGACGCGCCCCAACAGGTACACTGGGAAATGTCAGCCGCGCCCCCTCAGGTACACTGGGAAATGTCAGCCGCGCCCCCTCAGGTACACTGGCGAAATGTTAGCCGCACCCCCTCAGGTACACTGGGGAAATGTCAGCCGCACCCCCTCAGATACACTGGGGAAATGTCAGCCACACCCCCCTCAGATACACTGGGGAAATGTCAGCCACACCCCCTCAGATAAACTGGGGAAATGTTAGACGCGCCCCCTCAGGTACACTGGGAAATGTCAGCCGCGCCCCCTCAGGTTCACTGGGGAAATATCAGCCATGCCCACTCAGGTACACAGGGGAAATGTCAGCCACGCCCCCTCAGGTACACTGGGGAAATGTCAGCCGCACCCCCTCAGATACACTGGGGAAATGTCAGCCGCACCCCCTCAGATACACCAGGGAAATGTCAGACGCGCCCCCTCATAGACACTGGGGAAATGTCAGACGCGCCCCCTCAGAGACACTGGGGAAATGTCAGCCGCGCCCCTCAGGTACACTGGGAAATGTCAGCCACGTCCCCTCAGGTACACTGGGAAATGTCAGCCGCGCCCCTTCAGGTTCACTGGGGAAATAGCAGCAACGCCCACTCAGGTACACAGGGGAAATGTCAGCCGCGCCCCCTCAGGTACACTGGGGAAATGTCCGCCAAGCCCCCACGGGTACACTGGGAAATGTCAGCCGCGCCCCCTCAGGTTCACTGGGGAAATAGCAGCCACGCCCACTCAGGTACACAGGGGAAATGTCAGTCGCACCCCCTCAGATACACTGGGGAAATGTCAGCCGCACCCCCTCAGATACACCGGGGAAATGTCAGACGCGCCCCCTCAGAGACACTGGGGAAATGTCAGACGCGCCCCCTCAGAGACACTGGGGAAATGTCAGCCGCGCCCCTCAGGTACACTGGGAAATGTCAGCCGCGTCCCCTCAGGTACACTGGGAAATGTCAGCCGCGCCCCCTCAGGTTCACTGGGGAAATAGCAGCCACGCCCACTCAGGTACACAGGGGAAATGTCAGCCGCGCCCCCTCAGGTACACTGGGGAAATGTCCGCCAAGCCCCCACGGGTACACTGGGAAATGTCAGCCGCGCCCCCTCAGGTTCACTGGGGAAATAGCAGCCACGCCCACTCAGGTACACAGGGGAAATGTCAGTCGCGCCCCCTCAGGTACACTGGGGAAATGTCCGCCAAGCCCCCTCAGGTACACTGGGGAAAGGTCAGCCACGCCCACTCAGGAATTAGCTACTGGAGTCATGCGAGTAGTGAGGTCTCTGTGGCTGCTGCAATAGTGTCAGCTGACCTCAGGCAAGATGGCTGCACCCTTGAAGCAGGAGCATAATTTAGAAGGTGAACAAACAGTTGCATCCTGAGATAACTGGCCGGAATCAGCAGAAGAAGCAGTGGTAAGAGGGGTTGGGAACCAGAAAACACAAAGAGGTGAAGGTAATCCTCCTTTACCCACATTTATTGTATATATATATATATATATATATATATATATATATACATATATATATATATATATATATTTGTAGATACGCCTGGCACTCTCCTTACAATGACAGCTTGTCCGGTGCCTCCTTAATCCCAGCAGTGGAAAATACATGCAGTTTTTTTGGAGGGAGCACTCGTGACAGTTTCCAATGGTAATTAAAGAATGAAATAAGCAAACGCACACAGGAAGGTGCTGTTAATATATATATATATATATATATATATATATTATCACAGGTGTAGAGCCATTATGCGGGTGCAGACTATAATGAACCAAATGCAATGTCTGGATCAAAATATATATTTTGGAGAATCCGCTCTCACGGCCAGCCCTTGTCAACGTTCGGGGTGCTCCACTTAAGTAAACATCCAATGATGTTTCCAATATATCACAGGTGTAGAGCCAGAAACAGATCCACAAGGAGCACTCACCAATAAGATCAATTGTAGTTTAATGGTACTTGTTAAGGATACAAAACATCTTACTTTTGTATTGAGGTCGACGTTTCGGCCACTAGAGGGCCTTTGTCAAGACAGATCACCTGGCACATCCGTACAGCACAAGCACTTCAAGTACAATGATCCTGTCCTCAAGGGCTCCCTTATATAGCAGCCTAATGTGGTAATTATCTACAGCCTGGTGCAGTACCGACTGGTGCCTGCAAGGCTCATGTGTCCCCGATCACATGCTTCTAATGCCGCTTACTGATTGGTCAGCCGGCCGGAAATGCTGTTAATCCAATATGGCCGTGCGTTCCACAGCGGTCCCGGTGCGTTCCAGCGCCGTCTGCCATGATTTCTGTGATATGTACAGTCTCCCAGAGCAGTAGGTTAAGTCAGTAGTGGATTAAACATGTGGCCACAATGTGCCAGGGAGTTACAGCGCTGAACAAGCGCGTCAAATGAAATCTCAATCGCTCTATATAGGAGCTATTTAAATGGCCGTGCGTTCCACAGCGGCGTTTGTGCGTTCCAACTATCGTTAATAGCTGCTGGGGGTTCTGCTGGGCTTATTAACAAGGGAACCCTGAGCCTGGATCTACAAATCAACTATACATGTTTACAATATGTGTGTTCACATGCTTTAAGTGTTGTGCAGCAGCTTCAATAATGGAAAGGCTGCTGAAATCATATTGGCAATTATACAGTGTAATACAAACAAACATATAAGACAAACATACAAATATATACATATTTACAAAAAAATATTTTTATATATATTTTTTCCAGTATTTTCTATTGTTTTTAAATTTTCAAATATTTTGTATTTTTTTATTTTCTATATATACATTTTTCATGCATTAATTAATAGAGATGATGGTATAAAAAAAGGGCCTTATAGGTCCACATGCCCCTTATGCCACCGTCTGGTCACAATATCGTACCAACAAAGAAGGAAGAAAAATTGAAGAAGTTATATACATGGGACATCAGGCAAAAAAGCAGCCTGTACAGCCCTATTGGTTCATAGAAAGCAATTTAATGGATTATTTTCATTTAGGCCACGAGGGGCCACAGTGTCCATGGTGTAAATCCATTGTGCTTCACGTTGTCTTAAAGCCTTGGTTCGATCACCCCCTTGAGTGTATTCGGGTATATGGTCTACAAGCATTCATTTAATAGCTGATACTTGATGGCCTTGTTCAAGGCAGTGTTGTGCCACTGGTTTATCAGTTTTTCCAGTGTCCAATGCCTGCCGATTGGTATATCTGTGGTTTGCCATTCGATCACGAAATGGTCGGGTTGTCATTCCTGTGTAGTACAATCGGTACTTATGTATTATCTGGGCTCCCATGTTAAATGCACCCCATTTTTTCATACCCCTACTATCCAATTACGCATGGAGTTGATTTTATGTAGTGTGGCGAGCGCAGCGAGCCACCGTGCCCGAAGCGTGGCGAGCGCAGCGAGCCCCGCGAGGGGACGCGGTCTCATAAGAAAAACGGGAGCCCAGATATTACATAAGTACCGTACAATCCACAGGGGCAGATTAGCACGTAGATCACGTACGGAGTAGTACAGGTAAGTCGGTATCGAATTTTCAGCCTCTTACCACTATGTGGATGCGCCACTGTTGTACCAATCAACATTGCATTGCAAGTTGTGCAGCCCTTGCACTTAACACAGCCAGGTTTGGTGGAACGTAACCATTGTGTCCCTTTGGGGCTTGGGCGCACCGTAGGTCTCATCAGGATCTGCTGAATGTTTGGATTCCTGCGATATGCCATCATGGGTGGTGGATACCTCTGTAATCCCAGGGCAGGATCACTTGTTAAGAGTGGCCAGTATTTTTTATATACGGTTTTTGCCGCTTGTGCTGTATGATTAAATGTATTCACTTGTACCATTCTTTGATCCTTATTGGTTTGTGATCTTATTGGCGGGGTTTGATATCTGACTTTAGCTTTTTTCAGGCATCGGTCAATGGTACTTCGCGAGTATCCTCTCTCAAGGAACCTTGCCTTCATTTCGTCTAGTTGAGCCAAAGTTCGTTCTTCAGTCGAGTTTGTCCTCAGGACTCGTAGGAACTGGGAAATGGGCAGACTCTCTTTTAAATGGACAGGATGTTGGCTTTGGGCCTGTAACAATGTGTTTCTGTCCGTACTTTTTCTAAACATTGTATAGCCCAATCGATTGCCGTCCTTGAAAATTAATACGTCCAAAAACGTTACTGTTTGTTGGTCGATATTGTGAGTCAGTCGGATAGGCTCTGGCATAGTATTGAGGTCATGGACCATCATCTCAAAGGATGCCTTTGTTCCTGCCCATACTAGGAATATGTCGTCGATAAATCGACTGTAACACAACAAGTTTGCCTGGGCTACCGATGTAATATATCGTTTTTCGTAGTTCGCCATGTACAAGTTGGCGTAAGCTGGCGCCAGGTTCGACCCCATTGCGCGGTGCCGTTAATTTGCAAATAGTAGTCGGCACCGTACAGGAAATAATTTTTGGTTAATACCAAATCAACCAGTGTCATCAAGAATTCTGTTGGTGGATGCTGGTGGTGGCTCTCGATAAGATGTTCCTTAATCGCCCGCATGCCCTCACCATGGGGGATTACTGTGTACAACGATTGTACATCGAGAGTCACCAACCAGGTCTCCATGTCTGGTAATTGGAGTTGTTTTATCTTCTCCAGAAAGTCAGATGTATCTCTTATATAGCTGGAGGTCTGATGAACCAGCGGTTGTAAGAACCCATCAACATAGATAGCCAGCGGCTGCAACAGCGATCCCCTGGCCGAAATAATGGGCCGACCAGGGGGGCTGTCCAGCAACTTATGTATCTTGGGCAACGTATAAATTATGGGGGTCACTGGAAAGTCCACTGTTAAAGAAGTCGGCTGTCTTTTTATCTAGCCAACCAGCTACCATCCCGTTTGCCACATAAGAGTCAATTAATGCTTTTAGAGCAGTCGTAGGGTCTGCTGACAACTTACTATATGTGTCAGTATCGGAGAGTTGGCGTCGAACTTCCTTGTCATAATCATGCCAGTCTTGGATGACTATTGCCCCGCCTTTATCGGCGGGGCGTATCACTATATCCGTGTTTTTCTTAAGGCCAGATAATGCCATTCTTTGAGCATATGACAGATTCCGATATTCAGGCCCAGGTGTGACCATCTGTGCCATATCGTGCTCCATCATACGGACAAAGGTACGTATGCTAGAATTAGTTGATTGGGGGTCGAAGGTGCTGGGTTTAAAGTTTTTTCTCATTTTACTTCTACTGTCAATGTTTGTGGACTCAGGAAAGAATTCTCTTAACCTGAGCTTTCTGCCCAGGCGGTAGTTATCCACGACCCAATCAAATTGGTTATGGTGCATGGTTGGTACGAATGACAGTCCAAGTGAGAGGACAGACTCCTCCACCTCAGTCAATTTATAGGAAGACAGATTAAATATCAAATTTGGGCTCGTGTCTTTCGGTCTTTTCTGTTTCCACCCACCGCGCCTCTGATGGCTATGCTGGCGCCTCTGTCTCCCCGACCTCGCTGTCGGGGTGGTAGGTCTAAAAAAGAACCCCTATTACCTCTATTGTCGCTAGAGTCGGTGTATTCACCTTCTGATGATGATCTATTGGAGTAACCTGAGAAGTTACCTTGCTGTCTGCGATAACGTGGTGGTCTCCTCCCACGTGGTCTGTCACTGTCACCAACCAGCCACCTGTATACAGTATGGGTTTTGTAATCAGTATTAACTGTTTCTAGCTTCTTTCTTTTAAATTGTAACAGTTCTTGTTGATACGTCTCAATCTGGCTCTTAATCTTATCTAGCCAAGGTTCTGTCTTGTCACTAGTGAGTTTTTTGAGATATGTACTTTTAAAGTGATCTAAATCTGCCCGAACTTTCACCAGTTCGGAGCCCACCTCTTCAATGACCAACAAAAGTAAGTCGGCAGAACATTTATTCAGGACGCCGCACCACCTTGAGCAGAAAGTTGGATTATTCCTGCCCAAGGTTGGTACATTGGCTATCCTGAACCCACGCAGTATTTTTTTCGACCGGTGATATTCGCTTAAAAATTGAGCGTGTAATAGTAAATCGGTCTCTCGTCTTCTTAATTTTAGTAATCTGTGGTACAGATCAGTTGATGTCTCCGCTGGTAATTCTGCGAAATCTACCTGGTCGAAATAAATTTTATCCGCATCATCGTCAGTTAATGAGATAAACACATTTTGTGCTGCTGCCAGCAGATCATCATCTAGGCAAATTACGGCTGCTTGAGACATAGGCGGACAATCTAGTACCTCTTAATAGGCCAGGAACAAAGTATCGGCAAAAATTTTTTGTAAATTCGTATGAGCCACAAAAGTCAAAAATTTACCAATCATATATAACTATAACTCAAAAAAACAAGAAAGCAAAAAAATGTATGCAAAACAATTTTTCGAATATGAACTTAGAAAAACTATAAATCAAAAAAAAGTCCAATCCACTGTAGATCCGGATCAGAGTTTCTTGAGTTCTCAAGCTGTATTAGTTCCACAATTATATATATGTAGGTTTTCTCATCCGTATCGAAATTATGCGGGTGCAGACTATAATGAACCAAATGCAATGTCTGGATCAAAATATATATTTTGGAGAATCCGCTCTCACGGCCAGCCCTTGTCAACGTTCGGGGTGCTCCACTTAAGTAAACATCCAATGATGTTTCCAATATATCACAGGTGTAGAGCCAGAAACAGATCCACAAGGAGCACTCACCAATAAGATCAATTGTAGTTTAATGGTACTTGTTAAGGATACAAAACATCTTACTTTTGTATTGAGGTCGACGTTTCGGCCACTAGAGGGCCTTTGTCAAGACAGATCACCTGGCACATCCGTACAGCACAAGCACTTCAAGTACAATGATCCTGTCCTCAAGGGCTCCCTTATATAGCAGCCTAATGTGGTAATTATCTACAGCCTGGTGCAGTACCGACTGGTGACTGCAAGGCTCATGTGTCCCCGATCACATGCTTCTAATGCCGCTTACTGATTGGTCAGCCGGCCGGAAATGCTGTTAATCCAATATGGCCTTGCGTTCCACAGCGGTCCCGGTGCGTTCCAGCGCCGTCTGCCGCGATTTCTGTGATATGTACAGTCTCCCAGAGCAGTAGGTTAAGTCAGTAGTGGACTTAACCTACTGCTCTGGGAGACTGTACATATCACAGAAATCGCAGCAGACGGCGCTGGAACGCACCGGGACCGCTGTGGAACGCACGGCCATATTGGATTAACAGCATTTCCGGCCGGCTGACCAATCAGTAAGCGGCATTAGAAGCATGTGATCGGGGACACATGAGCCTTGCAGGCACCAGTCGGTACTGCACCAGGCTGTAGATAATTACCACATTAGGCTGCTATATAAGGGAGCCCTTGAGGACAGGATCATTGTACTTGAAGTGCTTGTGCTGTACGGATGTGCCAGGTGATCTGTCTTGACAAAGGCCCTCTAGTGGCCGAAACGTCGACCTCAATACAAAAGTAAGATGTTTTGTATCCTTAACAAGTACCATTAAACTACAATTGATCTTATTGGTGAGTGCTCCTTGTGGATCTGTTTCTGGCTCTACACCTGTGATATATTGGGAACATCATTGGATGTTTACTTAAGTGGAGCACCCCGAACGTTGACAAGGGCTGGCCGTGAGTGCGGATTCTCCAAAATATATATTTTGATCCAGACATTGCATTTGGTTCATTATAGTCTGCACCCGCATAATTTCGATACGAATGAGAAAACCTACATATATATATAATTGTGGAACTAATACAGCTTGAGAACTCAAGAAACTCTGATCCGGATCTACAGTGGATTGGACTTTTTTTTGATTTATAGTTTTTCTAAGTTCATATTCGAAAAATTGTTTTACATACATTTTTTTGCTTTCTTGTTTTTTTGAGTTATAGTTATATATGATTGGTAAATTTTTGACTTTTGTGGCTCATACGAATTTACAAAAATTTTTTGCTGATACTTTGTTCCTGGTCTATTAAGAGGTACTAGATTGTCCGCCTATGTCTCAAGCAGCCGTAATTTGCCTAGATGATGATCTGCTGGCAGCAGCACAAAATGTGTTTATCTCATTAACTGACGATGATGCGGATAAAATTTATTTCGACCAGGTAGATTTCGCAGAATTACCAGCGGAGACATCAACTGATCTGTACCACAGATTACTAAAATTAAGAAGACGAGAGACCGATTTACTATTACATGGTCAATTTTTAAGCGAATATCACCGGTCGAAAAAAATACCGCGTGGGTTCAGGATAGCCAATGTACCAACCTTGGGCAGGAATAATCCAACTTTCTGCTCAAGGTGGTGGGGCGTCCTGAATAAATGTTCTGCCGACTTACTTTTGTTGGTCATTGAAGAGGTGGGCTCCGAACTGGTGAAAGTTCGGGCAGATTTAGATCACTTTAAAAGTACATATCTCAAAAAACTCACTAGTGACAAGACAGAACCTTGGCTAGATAAGATTAAGAGCCAGATTGCGACGTATCAACAAGAACTGTTACAATTTAAAAGAAAGAAGCTAGAAACAGTTAATACTGATTACAAAACCCATACTGTATACAGGTGGCTGGTTGGTGACAGTGACAGACCACGTGGGAGGAGACCACCACGTTATCGCAGACAGCAAGGTAACTTCTCAGGTTACTCCAATAGATCATCATCAGAAGGTGAATACACCGACTCTAGCGACAATAGAGGTAATAGGGGTTCTTTTTTAGACCTACCACCCCGACAGCGAGGTCGGGGAGACAGAGGCGCCAGCGTAGCCATCAGAGGCGCGGTGGGTGGAAACAGAAAAGACCGAAAGACACGAGCCCAAATTTGATATTTAATCTGTCTTCCTATAAATTGGCTGAGGTGGAGGAGTCTGTCCTCTCACTTGGACTGTCATTCGTACCAACCATGCACCATAACCAATTTGATTGGGTCGTGGATAACTACCGCCTGGGCAGAAAGCTCAGGTTAAGAGAATTCTTTCCTGAGTCCACAAACATTGACAGTGGAAGTAAAATGAGTAAAAACTTTAAACCCAGCACCTTCGACCCCCAATCAACTAATTCTAGCATACGTACCTTTGTCCGTATGACGGAGCACGATATGGCACAGATGGTCACACCTGGGCCTGAATATCGGAATCTGTCATATGCTCAAAGAATGGCATTATCTGGCCTTAAGAAAAACACGGATATAGTGATACGCCCCGCCGATAAAGGCGGGGCAATAGTCATCCAAGACTGGCATGATTATGACAAGGAAGTTCGACGCCAACTCTCCGATACTGACACATATAGTAAGTTGTCAGCAGACCCTACGACTGCTCTAAAAGCATTAATTGACTCTTATGTGGCAAACGGGATGGTAGCTGGTTGGCTAGATAAAAAGACAGCCGACTTCTTAACAGTGGACTTTCCAGTGACCCCCATAATTTATACGTTGCCCAAGATACATAAGGGGCTGGACAGCCCCCCTGGTCGGCCCATTATTTTGGCCAGGGGATTGCTGTTGCAGCCGCTGGCTATCTATGTTGATGGGTTCTTACAACCGCTGGTTCATCAGACCTCCAGCTATATAAGAGATACATCTGACTTTCTGGAGAAGATAAAACAACTCCAATTACCAGACATGGAGACCTGGTTGGTGACTCTCGATGTACAATCGTTGTACACAGTAATCCCCCATGGTGGGGGCATGCGGGCGATTAAGGAACATCTTATCGAGAGCCACCACCAGCATCCACCAACAGAATTCTTGATGACACTGGTTGATTTGGTATTAACCAAAAATTATTTCCTGTACGGTACCGACTACTATTTGCAAATTAACGGCACCGCAATGGGGTCGAACCTGGCGCCAGCTTACGCCAACTTGTACATGGCGAACTACGAAAAAAGATATATTACATCGGTAGCCCAGGCAAACTTGTTGTGTTACAGTTGATTTATCGACGACATATTCCTAGTATGGGCAGGAACAAAGGCATCCTTTGAGATGATGGTCCATGACCTCAATACTATGCCAGAGCCTATCCGACTGACTCACAATATCGACCAACAAACAGTAACGTTTTTGGACGTATTAATTTTCAAGGACGGCAATCGATTGGGCTATACAATGTTTAGAAAAAGTACGGACAGAAACACATTGTTACAGGCCCAAAGCCAACATCCTGTCCATTTAAAAGAGAGTCTGCCCATTTCCCAGTTCCTACGGGTCCTGAGGACAAACTCGACTGAAGAACGAACTTTGGTTCAACTAGACGAAATGAAGGCAAGGTTCCTTGAGAGAGGATACTCGCGAAGTACCATTGACCGATGCCTGAAAAAAGCTAAAGCCAGATATCAAACCCCGCCAATAAGATCACAAACCAATAAGGATCAAAGAATGGTACAAGTGAATACATTTAATCATACAGCACAAGCGGCAAAAACCGTATATAAAAAAATACTGGCCACTCTTAACAAGTGATCCTGCCCTGGGAATACAGAGGTATCCACCACCCATGATGGCCTATCGCAGGAATCCAAACATTCAGCAGATCCTGATGAGACCTACGGTGCGCCCAAGCCCCAAAGGGACACAATGGTTACGTTCCACCAAACCTGGCTGTGTTAAGTGCAAGGGCTGCACAACTTGCAATGCAATGTTGATTGGTACAACAGTGGCGCATCCACATAGTGGTAAGAGGCTGAAAATTCGATACCGACTTACCTGTACTACTCCGTACGTGATCTACGTGCTAATCTGCCCCTGTGGATTGTACTACACAGGAATGACAACCCGACCATTTCGTGATCGAATGGCAAACCACAGATATACCATTCGGCAGGCATTGGACACTGGGAAAACTGATAAACCAGTGGCACAACACTGCCTTGAACAAGGCCATCAAGTATCAGCTATTAAATGCATGCTTGTAGACCATATACCCGAATACACTCGAGGGGGTGATCGAACCAAGGCTTTAAGACAACGTGAAGCACAATGGATTTACACCATGGACACTGTGGCCCCTCGTGGCCTAAATGAAAATAATCCATTAAATTGCTTTCTATGAACCAATAGGGCTGTACAGGCTGCTTTTTTGCCTGATGTCCCATGTATATAACTTCTTCAATTTTTCTTCCTTCTTTGTTGGTACGATATTGTGACCAGACGGTGGCATAAGGGGCATGTGGCCCTATAAGGCCCTTTTTTTATACCATCATCTCTATTAATTAATGCATGAAAAATGTATATATAGAAAATAAAAAAATACAAAATACTTGAAAATTTAAAAACAATAGAAAATACTGGAAAAAATATATATAAAAATATTTTTTTGTAAATATGTATATATTTGTATGTTTGTCTTATACAGTGTAATACAAACAAACATATAATTGCCAATATGATTTCAGCAGCCTTTCCATTATTGAAGCTGATGCACAACACTTAAAGCATGTGAACACACATATTGTAAACATGTATAGTTGATTTGTAGATCCAGGCTCAGGGTTCCCTTGTTAATAAGCCCAGCAGAACCCCCAGCAGCTATTAACGATAGCTGGAACGCACAAAAGCCGCTGTGGAACGAACGGCCATTTTAATAGCTCCTATATAGAGCGATTGAGATTTCATTTGACACGCTTGTTCAGCGCTGTAACTCCCTGGCACATTGTGGCCACATGTTTAATCCACTACTGACTTAACCTACTGCTCTGGGAGACTGTACATATCACAGAAATCGCGGCAGACGGCGCTGGAACGCACCGGGACCGCTGTGGAACGCACGGCCATATTGGATTAACAGCATTTCCGGCCGGCTGACCAATCAGTAAGCGGCATTAGAAGCATGTGATCGGGGACACATGAGCCTTGCAGGCACCAGTCGGTACTGCACCAGGCTGTAGATAATTACCACATTAGGCTGCTATATAAGGGAGCCCTTGAGGACAGGATCATTGTACTTGAAGTGCTTGTGCTGTACGGATGTGCCAGGTGATCTGTCTTGACAAAGGCCCTCTAGTGGCCGAAACGTCGACCTCAATACAAAAGTAAGATGTTTTGTATCCTTAACAAGTACCATTAAACTACAATTGATCTTATTGGTGAGTGCTCCTTGTGGATCTGTTTCTGGCTCTACACCTGTGATATATTGGGAAGATCATTGGATGTTTACTTAAGTGGAGCACCCCGAACGTTGACAAGGGCTGGCCGTGAGTGCGGATTCTCCAAAATATATATATATATATATATATATATATACACACATATACACAGATTCTTGTTGCCCGGCACTCACTGTTTGAATAAGTTGGTAATACCCGGTGCCCTCCTCAATGGGGTCTTGCGCCCTTGCAGATAGTCGGTACAGATAGGCGGCACTCTCAGGATTTCTTGGTGAATAAACGTGTAATTTTATTTTCAAACACGATCCAACATGTTTCGGGTCTTGCCCGTCCTCAGGGATCAACAGTGTAAGTACAAGTGCACATATTTAAACATCCAGGCAGAACCCGCCCCCTAATTAATCACACCCCACCTGGATCAAGCTTACCTGCGGCGTCCTTCGCCAGGTCCGGCTCCCGCCACCTCCAAGTGCGTCGCTCCACCGATGACGTCACGCAGGGCACCCAGTACTTCGTATAGGAACTGCCCGCCACGTCATCAGCCGTTGCCTCGCACCGTTGAACCGCAGCTCACAGCCAAGCCTCGCTCTGGGCGCCCCAGACAGCCGTCTCCATGGTGACACATCTACAAAAACATAATAAACAAACCGATATTTAAAAACAATGTTAAGAGGCTTAATATAAGCCATTTAAGAGGCAGCGAGCTGCCATATCACTTGTGCTGCACAAATATAAAGTGAAAAAGTGAATTATAAAAACATATATAAACGCTGGAAATACATTTTTACACTGGGAGTGCTTGCATAGTTCATATTGTACCACAATATCATAGTATCTATGCTTTGTATTAGTACCTTAATTACCAAACTGTAACAATTAACAGCACTATACCAGTGAAAGTAAGCTGACCTGACTGATCACCATCAGGTGTGCGCAAACAGTACGTCTTGCAGAGCTTGGTGCCAAAGGCACTTCATTCTTAAATAATAATATCTCATTAATCTAAAATACTTTCAAATGAAGCTCTGCAGCCCGTGCTGCTCGTTCAGCCTTCTCGGCGATAGGGTGTCCAGAACAAAAATCCATTTGGATTCTGCTTGTAGCAGTTTCCTACTCCTATTCCCACCTCGGACATGCTGGGGTGTGTGGTCAATAATTTTAAATCTGATGCTTGCTATGCTGTGTTTCAAGAGAGCGCAGTGCCTTGCGACTGGCTGGTCACTAGTGCCGGTGCTGAGGGCCTGTCGGATGGCCGACCTGTGGTTAGCCATGCGCTCTTTAAACTGGCACTCTGTCTTGCCCACGTAGTATAAGCCACATGGACAAGACAGAACATAAACCACGTACTTTGTAGAGCATGTCACAGAGTGTTTAATGGGTATTTTACGACCCGTATGTGGATGACTGACAGTGCTCCCAACAAGCATGGCTCTACAGGTGGTACACCCGATACATTTGTAACAACCTTTAGGACGAGTTAAAAAATGACTAGCTGCTGGTTTCTTAGTGAGCTCAGTCACATCAACCTTGACAAGCATGTCTGCAAGGTTCCTGCCTCTCCTATATGCTGGCATAATTTTTTTTATTGTGCAAGCTCTTCAGTTCCCTGTCCGAGGAGACTATAGGCCAAAGAGATTTCACTTTTTTAGTGTGAACCTCACTATTGGCTGCATGCTGTGTTACCCATGAAATTCTGTTTTTAAGTTGTTGGTCTGTGTCCTTTTCTCTATTTTTATTAGATGTAAGGGCCATTTCCCTAGACATCAACAATACTTTTTGTTTGGTGGCTTCTAAGTCATCTCTCCTGTACCCTCTCTCAACAAACCTCTCCTGCATAATTTCTAAGTCCCTTTTTGTCTGTTCCTCATCACTTGTTATCCTTTTGACACGCAGCATCTGTGAGTATGGGAGGCCATATCGTAGCGCCCTCGGATGGCAACTCTCATATCTCAACAGCGTGTTGCGGTCGGTTTCCTTTACATGTATGGATGTTTGCAATTTGTTATTCCTCAAACAAATTTTTACATCCAAAAAGTTAATATCCTGTGTGCTCATATTAAATGTCAGCTTGGCTGGGCAGTTACTCAGATTATGAGCCTCCAAGATGTTACTGAGCTCTTCTTCACTGCCCAACCAGAAAATCAAAAGATCATCTATGTAGCGAAGGTACAGTAGTACTTTCACTACATAGGTTGTGTCATAAATGAGCTTCTTATCTACCATATTCATATAAGCATTGGCGTAGGATGGGGCCACATTGGACCCCATCGCCACACCCAGCCTTTGGCGATATATTTTACCATCGAAGTAAAAATAATTAGTGTACTTTAAGTAGGACTGTGTTGACCAATTATTTCAGCCAGGGGGTCTCTCTATCAGGTGGTCTCTACCTATCTTGATGCACTACTGAATCCTCGTGTGCAGTCAACACAGTCCTACTTAAAGGACACTAACATGTTGCTTACCTGTTTACATAGTCTGGGGGATCTCCCTGACAATTTGATCATGTGCAGTGCCGATGTAGTGGGGTTGTATACGTGCATCCCCCACGAGGAGGGCATGAGTGCCACCAGAAATTTGTTGCAGGAGTCAGCAGCATATGTGGGTCCGGAGCAGGACTTCTTCTTCAATCTGTTGTATCTTGTGTTACATCGTAATTATTTTTACTTCGATGGTAAAATATATCGCCAAAGGCTGGGCGTGGCGATGGGGTCCAATGTGGCCCCATCCTACGCCAATGCTTATATGAATATGGTAGATAAGAAGCTCATTTATGACACAACCTATGTAGGGAAGGTACTACTGTACCTTCGCTACATAGATGATCTTTCGATTTTCTGGTTGGGCAGTGAAGAAGAGCTCAGTAACATCTTGGAGGCTCATAATCTGAGTAACTGCCCAACCAAGCTGACATTTAATATGAGCACACAGGATATTAACTTTTTGGATGTAAAAATTAGTTTGAGGAATAACAAATTGCAAACATCCATACATGTAAAGGAAACCGACCGCAACACGCTGTTGAGATATGAGAGTTGCCATCCGAGGGCGCTACGATATGGCCTCCCATACTCACAGATGCTGCGTGTCAAAAGGATAACAAGTGATGAGGAACAGACAAAAAGGGACTTAGAAATTATGCAGGAGAGGTTTGTTGAGAGAGGGTACAGGAGAGATGACTTAGAAGCCACCAAACAAAAAGTATTGTTGATGTCTAGGGAAATGGCCCTTACATCTAATAAAAATAGAGAAAAGGACACAGACCAACAACTTAAAAACAGAATTCCATGGGTAACACAGCATGCAGCCAATAGTGAGGTTCACACTAAAAAAGTGAAATCTCTTTGGCCTATAGTCTCCTTGGACAGGGAACTGAAGAGCTTGCACAATAAAAAAAATTATGCCAGCATATAGGAGAGGCAGGAACCTTGCAGACATGCTTGTCAAGGTTGATGTGACTGAGCTCACTAAGAAACCAGCAGCTAGTCATTTTTTAAATCGTCCTAAAGGTTGTTACAAATGTATCGGGTGTACCACCTGTAGAGCCATGCTTGTTGGGAGCACTGTCAGTCATCCACATACGGGTCGTAAAATACCCATTAAACACTCTGTGACATGCTCTACAAAGTATGTGGTTTATGTTCTGTCTTGTCCATGTGGCTTATACTACGTGGGCAAGACAGAGTGCCAGTTTAAAGAGCGCATGGCTAACCACAGGTCGGCCATCCGACAGGCCCTCAGCACCGGCACTAGTGACCAGCCGGCACTAGTGACCAGCCAGTCGCTCTCTTGAAACACAGCATAGCAAGCATCAGATTTAAAATTATTGACCACATACCCCAGCATGTCCGAGGTGGGAATAGGAGTAGGAAACTGCTACAAGCAGAATCCAAATGGATTTTTGTTCTGGACACCCTATCGCCGAGAGGGCTGAATGATCAGCACGGGCTGCAGAGCTTCATTTGAAAGTATTTTAGATTAATGAGATATTATTATTTAAGAATGAAGTGCCTTTGGCACCAAGCTCTGCAAGACGTACTGTTCGCGCACACCTGATGGTGATCAGTCGGGTCAGCTTACTTTCACTGGTATAGTGCTGTTAATTGTTACAGTTTGGTAATTAAGGTACTAATACGAAGCATAGATACTATGATATTGTGGTACAATATGAACTATGCAAGCACTCCCAGTGTAAAAATGTATTTCCAGCGTTTATATATGTTTTTATAATTCACTTTTTCACTTTATATTTGTGCAGCACAAGTGATATGGCAGCTTGCTGCCTCTTAAATGGCTTATATTAAGCCTCTTAACAATGTTTTTAAATATCGGTTTGGTTATTATGTTTTTGTAGATGTGTCACCATGAAGACGGCTGTCTGGGGCGCCCAGAGCGAGGCTTGGCTGTGAGCTGCGGTTCACGGTGCGAGGCAACGGCTGATGACGTGGCGGGCAGTTCCTATACGAAGTACTGGGTGCCCTGCGTGACGTCATCAGTGGAGCGACGCACGTGGAGGTGGCGGGAGCCGGACCTGGCGAAGGACGCCGCAGGTAAGCTTGATCCAGGTGGGGTGTGATTAATTAGGGGGCGGGTTCTGCCTAGATGTTTAAATATGTGCACTTGTACTTACACTGTTGATCCCTGAGGACGGGCAAGACCCGAAACATGTTGGATCGTGTTTGAAAATAAAATTACACGTTTATTCACCAAGAAATCCTGAGAGTGCCGCCTATCTGTACCGACTATATATATATATATATATATATATATATATATATATATAGAAGCAGCACTTACCCTGCCTTGCAGCGGGAAGGAGATAGACCAGCACTCAAGTTGATGAAGAAAAAAACGTGTATTCACAAAATAAGCAAAAGCATCGTGGTTACAGCAAGGTTATCAACATGTTAGAAGATACAAAACATCACAGCTGACCCGACAGCTGTTTCGAACTGGATCCTATCCAGTTCTCTTCAGGGGTACTGACAGTGCGCAGTGAACGTTGATTTATACACTAAGTAAAGGCGCCAAGTCCGCCCTTAGGATTTCAAACAGGCGCTGTCACTCAGCACCACGGGGTGTGTGAGAGCGTCCTGTTGCCAGGTAACGTGGTGCGGGGGTTCGGTCGAGTGACGCGTCACTCGGGAATCCCGGCATCAGCTGCTGCTAGCTGTCAGCGCTGTTGCTGGATGTCGGGGCAGGGAAAACAAGCCAACACTGACGGCTGCCTGCGTGAGGGTTGAGGTGCCAGTGTGTGGGGTTTGGAACAAGCGGGGACAGCGGACAATGGACTCATTAAGGGACGTCTGATACATGTTATAAGCGGGGCGTCTAGTACATGTTCCATGCGGGGATACATAGAGCGGATTCAATGGCTGAGCGGACATAATCCAGTGCTGAATAAGTTCAAATCATAATGTACAGAATAGGTTCAAATCTTTGAGGCACCCAAGCAATGCGGCTATGTAGATCACAATACATGTCGACAGTAACGCATATATATTAGACAATTGTTGCAGATAATGCAATGGCACTCGGCGGTGCACTCTTATGCAGTAGAATGATGGCACATACATTCCAGCATTTAGAACCCACGGCGGGGTCATAGTGTGTGTCTGATGTGTAATTAAAAAGCGCTGGATCACTGGCTTTGATATCACACAAGCTATCAAGCCTGTTCCCAACACTGCAAATGTGCATTGTTCTATTAGCCGTATGTGAAATGTATTTATACATAAAAAAGGGGTTGGGTTTGTGTGGCACATTAGAAAACGATAAGTACACTCAGGCACTGTACGTAGGGTGTTCCCTTAAATGAAACACCCCATTTTAAAGTCCTCATTCAAGCCATGCGGGGTGAGGGAGTTCAGACGGTAGATCCACTTGAGTTCACGCTGTAATAAAAGGGTGTCTCTGTCACCGCCTCGCCTAAGTGGTGGTATGTGGTCCAAGAGATGGCACTTGAGTTGTCCAATATTGTGTCCTTTTTCCAGATAATGTCTGGCAACAGGGAGGTGTTTTAGATCGAGATCCGCATTAGAGGTAATAAAGCTTTTTTTGATCGATGATCTATGTTGCCCTAGTCTTTCTTTAATCATTCTCGTCGTTTTCCCGACATAGACGAGATTGCAGGGGCAAGTTAAGGCATACACTATAAATTTGCTATTGCAATCCAATCTGTGGTTAAGCTTGTATTTTTGTCCATTTGCTGGGTTAGTAAATTCATTCCCAGTGACTAAGAAGCTGCAGTTAGTACAACCTGAGCACTTGTAGACTCCTGGTTTTCTTGATAGCCAGGTTTTGGAGTTCTGGATATTAGGTGAAACGTCTGTTACCACCAATTGGTCTCTCAGGTTAGGCCCCCTACGATAAGCAAATCTGGGGGGTGTCTTTAGTACCGGTTCGAGAATTGGGTCACTTGCAATCAGGTGCCAATGTTCAAGGATTTTTTTCTTGATGAGTTTAGAAACAACTGTATAGGTACTACAAAAGTTAATTCTTTGTTCAGGCTCGTCGGATAGCTTATTTTTCTGCACCAGTAGATCTTCCCTTTTGTTTTCAAGGGCTCTATGGAGAGCTGCATCCACATCATATTTCTTGTATCCTCTCTCAAGGAATCTTTTGCCCATTTCTGCTAGAGCCAAAGGCAATGCTTCTGGGTCAGATGTGATCCTGCAAACCCTTAGCATCTGGGAGTACGGTAGGCCTTTCTTGAGTGCCTCTGGGTGATGACTGTTGGCATGCAATAACGTATTTTTATCCGTAGTCTTGCTGTAGACTTTTGTATGAAGTTTGCCCTCCTTGTAGGTTATACTTACATCAAGAAAACTGATGGATTGGCGGCTGAAGTTTATAGTGAACCTGATTGTCCCTGGTAGTGCATTAAGATAATTAACAAAGAGCAGTAGATTTTCCTCTCCTCCGGTCCATAATAAAAACAAATCGTCTATATATCTGACATATAGCTTCATGTATTTGTTATAAATTGGATGTCCGCTTATGTGTTGTTTTTCATAATCCGTCATAAACAGATTAGCGTAGGCTGGGGCCATATTGGACCCCATTGCCGTGCCCTGGCGTTGGAGGAAAAACCTGTTCAAAAAGAGAAAGTAGTTCTTGTTAAGAATGATTTCCATGAGAAGTGCAAGATAGTCAATTGGTGGTCCAGAGTATGCTTGGTTGTAGGTAATGATGTTACGGCAGGCTGCTATCCCATCTTTATGGGGGATGTTGGTATACAGGCTTGAAACGTCCAAGGTTACAAGGATAGTCTCTGGTGGGATATCTGTAATTCCGTTGAGTTTGCGTAAAAAGTCAGAGGTATCTTCTATAAAGCTATCCGTGCTTTTCACTACTGGCTGAAGGTAGAAATCTACCAGTTGTGAAATTGGCTGGCATAACGATCCCCTGGCCGAGATGATCGGTCGTCCTGGTGGAGATATGAGGGATTTATGAACCTTGGGAAGGGTATTAAGAATTGGTATTTTAGGGTTTGTCTGGGTGAGGAAATTCGCTGTCTCACTGCTGATGTAGTTATTGGAGACCCCAAGATTGATGATGTTATCTATCTCCTTCTTATATTGCCACGTGGGGTCACGGTCAAGTTGGAGGTAGCATGTCTGGTCTGCTAATTGATTGAGGGCTTCTTTAACGTAGTAGGAGTAGTCCAAGAGCACTATACCACCCCCCTTGTCCGCTGCCCTGATAATGAGGTCTTTGTCTCCTTTGAGCGTTTTAATCGAATTCCTTTCATCCAGACTGATGTTGTGGTAGGAGATTTTATGTTTATCCACAATTGGGCAGGTGTCCCTTTTAAGGACCCTGAGAAAGGTATTCACTGACGCATTGAGGGTGGGGGGGTCGAACTTGCTGCTTTTCTTCAGAGTGCTGGTCATTGTCTCCGTTTTGTTGGTAGATTGGGCTACTGGATTTTTCTGAAAATAGTCCTTCAGCCTCAGTTGCCTTCCAAACTTGTACATGTCAATGTGCCAATCAAAACTATCCTGGGAGGTCGTTGGTACAAAAGAAAGTCCTTTGTTTAATAGTGTGATTTCGGTCTCAGTTAATTGGTGTTTAGATAGGTTAAATATCACTGAGCCTGTTGGTGCCTGTTCACTTTTCTTTTTTCTTTTTCGCCCACCCCTGCGGGTGGGTAGAGAGGACTATTTTCAGAAAAATCCAGTAGCCCAATCTACCAACAAAACGGAGACAATGACCAGCACTCTGAAGAAAAGCAGCAAGAAGAAGCCCTCAATCAATTAGCAGACCAGACATGCTACCTCCAACTTGACCGTGACCCCACGTGGCAATATAAGAAGGAGATAGATAACATCATCAATCTTGGGGTCTCCAATAACTACATCAGCAGTGAGACAGCGAATTTCCTCACCCAGACAAACCCTAAAATACCAATTCTATATACCCTTCCCAAGGTTCATAAATCCCTCATATCTCCACCAGGACGACCGATCATCTCGGCCAGGGGATCGTTATGCCAGCCAATTTCACAACTGGTAGATTTCTACCTTCAGCCAGTAGTGAAAAGCACGGATAGCTTTATAGAAGATACCTCTGACTTTTTACGCAAACTCAACGGAATTACAGATATCCCACCAGAGACTATCCTTGTAACCTTGGACGTTTCAAGCCTGTATACCAACATCCCCCATAAAGATGGGATAGCAGCCTGCCGTAACATCATTACCTACAACCAAGCATACTCTGGACCACCAATTGACTATCTTGCACTTCTCATGGAAATCATTCTTAACAAGAACTACTTTCTCTTTTTGAACAGGTTTTTCCTCCAACGCCAGGGCACGGCAATGGGGTCCAATATGGCCCCAGCCTACGCTAATCTGTTTATGACGGATTATGAAAAACAACACATAAGCGGACATCCAATTTATAACAAATACATGAAGCTATATGTCAGATATATAGACGATTTGTTTTTATTATGGACCGGAGGAGAGGAAAATCTACTGCTCTTTGTTAATTATCTTAATGCACTACCAGGGACAATCAGGTTCACTATAAACTTCAGCCGCCAATCCATCAGTTTTCTTGATGTAAGTATAACCTACAAGGAGGGCAAACTTCATACAAAAGTCTACAGCAAGACTACGGCTAAAAATACGTTATTGCATGCCAACAGTCATCACCCAGAGGCACTCAAGAAAGGCCTACCGTACTCCCAGATGCTAAGGGTTTGCAGGATCACATCTGACCCAGAAGCATTGCCTTTGGCTCTAGCAGAAATGGGCAAAAGATTCCTTGAGAGAGGATACAAGAAATATGATGTGGATGCAGCTCTCCATAGAGCCCTTGAAAACAAAAGGGAAGATCTACTGGTGCAGAAAAATAAGCTATCCGACGAGCCTGAACAAAGAATTAACTTTTGTAGTACCTATACAGTTGTTTCTAAACTCATCAAGAAAAAAATCCTTGAACATTGGCACCTGATTGCAAGTGACCCAATTCTCGAACCGGTACTAAAGACACCCCCCAGATTTGCTTATCGTAGGGGGCCTAACCTGAGAGACCAATTGGTGGTAACAGACGTTTCACCTAATATCCAGAACTCCAAAACCTGGCTATCAAGAAAACCAGGAGTCTACAAGTGCTCAGGTTGTACTAACTGCAGCTTCTTAGTCACTGGGAATGAATTTACTAATCCAGCAAATGGACAAAAATACAAGCTTAACCACAGATTGGATTGCAATAGCAAATTTATAGTGTATGCCTTAACTTGCCCCTGCAATCTCGTCTATGTCGGGAAAACGACGAGAATGATTAAAGAAAGACTAGGGCAACATAGATCATCGATCAAAAAAAGCTTTATTACCTCTAATGCGGATCTCGATCTAAAACACCTCCCTGTTGCCAGACATTATCTGGAAAAAGGACACAATATTGGACAACTCAAGTGCCATCTCTTGGACCACATACCACCACTTAGGCGAGGCGGTGACAGAGACACCCTTTTATTACAGCGTGAACTCAAGTGGATCTACCGTCTGAACTCCCTCACCCCGCATGGCTTGAATGAGGACTTTAAAATGGGGTGTTTCATTTAAGGGAACACCCTACGTACAGTGCCTGAGTGTACTTATCGTTTTCTAATGTGCCACACAAACCCAACCCCTTTTTTATGTATAAATACATTTCACATACGGCTAATAGAACAATGCACATTTGCAGTGTTGGGAACAGGCTTGATAGCTTGTGTGATATCAAAGCCAGTGATCCAGCGCTTTTTAATTACACATCAGACACACACTATGACCCCGCCGTGGGTTCTAAATGCTGGAATGTATGTGCCATCATTCTACTGCATAAGAGTGCACCGCCGAGTGCCATTGCATTATCTGCAACAATTGTCTAATATATATGCGTTACTGTCGACATGTATTGTGATCTACATAGCCGCATTGCTTGGGTGCCTCAAAGATTTGAACCTATTCTGTACATTATGATTTGAACTTATTCAGCACTGGATTATGTCCGCTCAGCCATTGAATCCGCTCTATGTATCCCCGCATGGAACATGTACTAGACGCCCCGCTTATAACATGTATCAGACGTCCCTTAATGAGTCCATTGTCCGCTGTCCCCGCTTGTTCCAAACCCCACACACTGGCACCTCAACCCTCACGCAGGCAGCCGTCAGTGTTGGCTTGTTTTCCCTGCCCCGACATCCAGCAACAGCGCTGACAGCTAGCAGCAGCTGATGCCGGGATTCCCGAGTGACGCGTCACTCGACCGAACCCCCGCACCACGTTACCTGGCAACAGGACGCTCTCACACACCCCGTGGTGCTGAGTGACAGCGCCTGTTTGAAATCCTAAGGGCGGACTTGGCGCCTTTACTTAGTGTATAAATCAACGTTCACTGCGCACTGTCAGTACCCCTGAAGAGAACTGGATAGGATCCAGTTCGAAACAGCTGTCGGGTCAGCTGTGATGTTTTGTATCTTCTAACATGTTGATAACCTTGCTGTAACCACGATGCTTTTGCTTATTTTGTGAATACACGTTTTTTTCTTCATCAACTTGAGTGCTGGTCTATCTCCTTCCCGCTGCAAGGCAGGGTAAGTGCTGCTTCTACATTTCCTTCTTTGGACCCTGCACCTAAAGCTTTTTTAAGAGTTCTTGTGAGTGCCGTTTTGAAAGCCAGTCTATATATATATATATATATACACACAGTATGATACCTACCAACAGGAAAATTTGTACTGTCCCTCTGTTACTAACATACTTACTTAGGATCTTGGCTAATTGCAGGAAAGGCGCAGATTCCACGACAGTACAGCTGGTATTTACGACGGGTCCCAAGAACTTCAAAGTTTAGGGTTTGATCAAAGTTTCCAATATTGTCAGACTGAAAATGGATTCTCAGTGACACTTCTCCCTGTGCTGGTACCACCCAGCGGAATATACCTAGTCTGGGGACACAAGAGAGCATGAGAATGATATATACTCATTGCCAGGTGTATATAATCACACGACACAATGTATAATTACTGTGGTAACTTCTCCAGCTGGGCATCTCCAGTGATGCTGCTCTGGTCAGCATCTGAGAGGGCTCCTGGCGTCCTGGCATCAGGTGGTGGCGACCGGCTCTCCAGATTCTGCTGATTCTTGCGGAGAGAGGAAGTGCGACGTTTATCCCGCTGGCTCTCACGTCCCATTTCCACAGCTTTCTCCTTCTTACTCCGGCTCCTTGTGGGGGTCAGCTGTTCCTCCTGAGGTCACACAAAACCCAAATATTCTGATACAGAGGCTGAACTAATGCATGGTATTACCTGCAATGGTGCACAGCTGCGTGGCAGTACCTGCAGTGGTGCGTAGCTGATGTGGCTGTACCTGCAATGGCACACTGCTGACGTGGCATTACCTGCAATGGCTCACTGATGATGTGGCATTACCTGCAATGGTGCACTGCTGATGTGGCAGTACCTGCAATGGTGCACAGCTGACGTGGCTGTACCTGCAATGGTACACTGCGGATGTGGCATTTCCTGCAATGGTACGCTGCTGATGTATTATTACCTGCAGTGGTACGCCGCTGACGTGCTAAGACCTGCAGTGGTACGCTGCTGACACGCTGTTACCTGCGGTGGTATGCCACTGATGTACGATTACCTGCAGTGGTACGTCGTTGATGTATGATTATCTGCAGTGGTGCGCCGCTGATGTAATACTGCAGTGGTACGCCGCTGATGCGCTATTACCTGCAGTGGTATGCCACTGATGTTCTATTACCTGCAGTGGTACGCCATTGATGTACTATTACCTGCAATGGTACGCCATTGATGTACTATTACCTACAGTGCTATGTCGTTGATGTACTATTACCTGCAGTGGTATGCCGCTGATGTACTATTACCTGCAGTGGTACACCGCTGGTGCACTATTACCTGCAGTGGTACACTGCTGACGCGCTATTACCTTCTGGCCTGCTGGAGAGGAGGAGCCTGCACACTGGTCCCCTCCTGTCTTAAAGTGCCTCTGCACAGAACATATCGCTGATTCTTACTTTAAGACCAGGTTCTGGCTCTGGCTCCGGCTCCTTCTTCTCCTCAACAAGTACATTGGGGTCATCTAGGGACGCAGCGATGAAGGTGAAGTGACTAAGAGTCTCCTGCTCATAAGGAAAAGTCCTCAGTTCAGGGAAGGGGATGACGGAGAATAAATGTGGCGGTGGAACTGGAGGACCAGATGGGCCAAGTCCGAGGCCTTCAAGTACCTGTCAGGAGATAAGATGCATGATAGAATCATCACTGTACACATGGTCAGCAGTGTTTAATAGGCATTGCCAAAGACTACACATAACTGTACGGACAAACACTGGACTGTACAGACTACACATAGCTGTATGGACCAACATTGGACTGTGCGGACTACACATCGCTGTATGGACCAACATTGGACTGTACAGACTAAACATAATTGTACGGACTAACACTGGACTGTAAAGACTACACATAACTGTATGGACTAACACTGGACTGTACAGACTACACATAACTATATGGACTAACATTGGACTGTAAGGACTACATAAAGCTTTAAAGACTAACACTGGACTGTATGGACTACACATAACTGTATGGACCTACATTGGACTGCACAAGCTACACATATCTGTATGGACTAACATTGGTCTGTACTGACTAAACATAACTATACGGACTAATATTGGACTGTATGGACTACTTAACTGTATGGACTACACATAACCGTACGGACTAACATTGGACTGTACATAATACACAACACTGTATAGACACATAACTGTACAACTAACATTGGACTCCAAGCACTACACAGAACTGTACGGACTAACACTGGACTGTACATAATAGACAACACTGTATGGACTACGCATAACTGTAAAACTAACATTGGACTCCAAGGACTACACAGAACTGTACAAACTAACACTGGACTGTACAGGCTACACATAACTATATGGAGTAACGTTGGACTGTACAGACTGCACAACTATACGGACTAACGTTGGACTGTACGGCCTACACATAACTATACAGACTAACATTGGACTGTACGGACTACACATAACTATACGGACTAACTTTGGACTGCACGGACAACACATAAATATACAGGTCTAACATTGGACTGTACGGACTACACATAACTATATGGACTAACATTGGACTGTACAGACTACACATAACTATATGGACTAACATTGGACTGTACAGACTACACATAACTATACGGACTAACATTGGACTGTACGGACTACACATCACTATAAGGACTAACATTGGACTACACATAACTACCGGTATACAGACTAACAGACTACACATAACTGTACAGATTAACGTTGGACGGTACAGACTACACATATTGTACAGACTAACATTGGACTGTACAGACTACACCAGGGGTGTCCAAACTTTTTGCAAAGAGGGCCAGATATGGTGATGTGAAAATGTGTGGGGGCCGATCATTCAACCTGATATTCTTTGAACCATTAATCACATTAGAATGGTCCCCCACTCTGCCCCCATTCACTGTATGTCCCCCAGCGTGCCACCATTCACTGTATATTCCCCGCCTGACCCCCCTTCTACATATTTTCCCCAGCCTGCCCCCATTCACTTTATGTCCCCCACTTTGCCCCATTCACTGTATGGTCCCCACTCTGCCCCCATTCACTGTATATCCCCCAGCATGCCCCTCCTTCACTGTATATTCCCCTGCCTGACCGCCTTTCTCTGTATTTCCACCAGCCTGCCCCCATTCACTGTATGTCCCCCAGTGTGCCCCCATTCACTGTATGTCCCCCAGCCTGCCCCTCCTTCACTGTATGTCCCCCAGCCTGCCCCCATTCACTGTACGGACCCCAGCCTGCACCCATTCACTTTATGTCCCACAGCCTTCCCCCATTCACTCTATATTCCCATAAACTGCCCCTCCTTCACTGTATGTACCCCATTCACTGTATTCCCCCCACTCTGCCCCCATTCACTATGTCTCCCAGCCTGCCCACCCTTCTCTGAATGTACCACATACTGCCTCCCTTCACTGTATATTCCCCTGCAGGAGACAGATGTTTGGGCTCCCACCGCCACCCAAGAATATTACAAGAGCAAGCTTCCTCTGTGCTGCTCCCCCCTCTCCGCACACTGCTGTCACTTATCGCGGTGGAGGGTGATATATAATTGCAGCAGCAGGAGTTGGACACATACTCATCTGAAAAACGGCAAACACGTCTCACAGTGGAAGCCGGCACCCCCTCACCAATGCAGACAGCAAGCCAGCAAGGTAAAGGCGCGCTCGCCGGGGTACCACCTCTAGAGTCCTGTGCTGTTCCTCCCACGTCAGTCTCCAGCCGCCCGCTTCTGGCTGGAGGCTGCGGGCCGCTTGAAGTGACATCACGGGCCGCAATTGGTCCCCGGGCTGGACTTTGGACATGCCTGGACTACACAGAACTGTACGGACTAACATTGGACTGTATGGACTACACATAACTATACAGACTAACGTTGGACTGTACAGACTACACATAACTGTACAGACTAACATTGGACAGTACGGACTACACATTATACGGACTAACATTGGATTGTACGGACTACACATACTGTAACTATACAGACTAACATTACACTGTACGGACTACACATACTGTAACTATACGGACTACCATTGGACTGTACAGACTACACATAACTCTGCCCCTAGCACCAGGTCCTGCAATTCTATTCCAGCAGAATGCTCTGCACTGCAGTGCTCACCTCCTCTGCGGATGGGAGAATCCTGCTCTGTAGAACCTTTTTTTCAGTGGCTTCAGCATCTCCAGACACCTGAAAGTGGAAGTGTGGGATTCCCACCTCTGCCTTCAGCTCTTCTCGGTTATCTTGCCCTTCCTTCTCTGGCCCCGTGTGTGGCCCAGCTTCATCTTCCATGGTTCTCAGTTTGTCCAGCTGCTCCTTCTCCATTCGTTCCTTCTCCTGCCTTTCCTTCTCTGCCTTCTCTCGCTCAAGTCTCTCCTGACGTTCTCGCTCACGATCTCTGCGGTGCTTCTTACTAGATGGTGCCTGCCACTCAGGAATCTGGTCCTCCACCTCATGCGTCCCGTCCTCAGCAGGATGGTTTGGTATCAGAATCCCCTGTACACGGTCCCAGAAAGTTAGGATGTGTAGGATTTCCTTCTGGGAGGACTCATAGCTCCTGAACCTCTGTATCATCTGCCTGTCACTGGCCGGCTCCTTCTCAGGCTCCTCGTGGACAGTGATATGCTTGGGGGTGTCTCTGCTCTTCTTCTTCTTGCCTTCATCAGACTCATAGATCACAGACTCAGGCTGGTTAAGGGAAGTCTTTCTCTCCACTCCAGAGTCCAGCCGCTGTTCTGTCTTTGTGGCCTGATAAAGGGGAAAAGTACTGTGTTGATGATATACAAGGAGCGAATCCTGTATACAGATAGCTGAGCCTAAGCAAACCATTATACACGTGCGCTAAATAGGTAGAATGGTAGGGGACTGGTTGTCCCGTACCCCATGGAATAAGTTGGCCATGCCCTCTCCAGTGCCAGACCAAATTGACGGGCATCTGCTTTATTCAGTGGCATGGTCACGCCAGCATGACTATGGAACAGCACCTGTTTATTGCCAATTTGGCTCTTCTTTCCCTCCTTGTCCTCATCACGGCTCTTTCCTCTCTTAGACTTTCTTCTCAGCTCCTCCTCTTCTCTCTGTTTCATCAATTCTTCTCGCTGCTTCCGCTCTTGTTCCTCTCGGGCCAGGCGCTCTTCCTGCTCTCTGCAGCCGACAATAGATAAAGATGAGACGGAGGAGACACAGAGAGGGGAAACACAGAGAGAGGAGACACAGAGAGAGGAGACCCAGAATGAGGAGACACAGAGAGAGGGGAGACACAGAGAGAGGGGAGACACAGAGAGAGGGGAGACACAGAGAGAGGGGAGACACAGAGAGAGGGGAGACACAGAGAGAGGGGAGACACAGAGAAAGGGGAGACACAGAGAAAGGGGAGACACAGAGAGAGGGGAGACACAGAGAGGGGGGAGACACAGAGAGAGGGGAGACACAGAGAGGGGGGAGACACAGAGAGAGGGGAGACACAGAGAGAGGGGAGACACAGAGAGAGGGGAGACACAGAGAGGGGGGAGACACAGAGAGGGGGGAGACACAGAGAGGGGGGAGACACAGAGAGGGGGGAGACACAGAGAGAGGGGAGACACAGAGAGAGGGGAGACACAGAGAGAGGGGAGACTAAGGACCAGATGCACGAAGCTTCAAAAGTGATAAAATGGAGAGTGATAAACAGCCAGCCAATCAACTCCAACCTGCCATGTCACAAACTGTGTTTGAAAAATGTTAGTCAGGAGCCAATTGGTTGGTTGTTTATCACTCTCCATTTTATCAATTTTGAAGCTTAGAGCATTTGGCCCACAGAGTGGGCAGACACAGAATGAGGATACAGAGAGAGAGAGAGAGAGAGAAAAAGAGAGAGAGAGAGAGAGAGGAGAGACACGAAGAGAGAGGGTAGACACCGAGAGAGAGGGGACACACCGAGAGAGAGGTGACACACCGAGAGAGAGGTGACACACCGAGAGAGAGGTGACACACCGAGAGAGAGGTGACACACCGAGAGAGAGGTGACACACCGAGAGAGAGGAGACACCGAGAGAGAGGAGACACAGAGAAAGGAGACACAGAGTGAGAAAGAGAGAGGAGACACAGAGAGAGAGAGGAGACACAGAGAGAGAGAGAGGAGCCACAGAGAGAGAGAGAGAGAGAGAGAGAGAGAGAGAGAGAGGAGACACAGAGAAAGAGAGGAGACACAGAGAGAGAGAGAGGAGACACAGAGAGAGAGGAGACACACAGAGAGAAAGAGGAGACACAGAGAGAGAGAGAGGAAACACACAGAGAGAGAGAGAGAGAGAGAGACACAGAGAGAGGAGACACAGAGGGCCTTATTTTGGTTCATTCTTTCTGACAAAATCCTTCTTAGATGGACAAAACCATGTGCGCTGCAGGTGGGGCAGATGTAACACGTGCAGAGAGAATTAGATTTGGGTGAGTTATTTTGTTTCTGTGCAGGGAAAATACTGACTGCTTTATTTGTACACTGCAATATAGATCTCACTTTGAAGTAAAACCCCACCAAAATCTAATTCTCTCTGCACAAGTTACATCTGCCCCACCTGCAGTGCACATGGTTTTGTCCATTTGAGAAGGAATTTGCCTCTGCAAGTGAACCAGAATAAGGCCCAGAGGAGACACAGAGAGGGGAAACACAGAGAGAGGGAACACAGAGAGAGAGAGCGAGAGAATACACAGAGAGGGGAGACACAGAGAGGGGAGACACAGAGAGGGGAGACACAGAGAGGGGAGACACAGAGAAAGAGGGGAGACACAGAGAAAGAGGGGAGACACAGAGAGAGGGGAGACACAGAGAGAGGGGAGACACAGAGAGAGGGGAGACACAGAGAGAGGGGAGACACAGAGATAGGAAATAAAAGAGATGAGATACAGAGAGGGGAGATACAGAGAGGGGAGATACAGAGAGGGGAGATACAGAGAGGGGAGATACAGAGAGGGGAGATACAGAGAGGGGAGATACAGAGAGGGGAGATACAGAGAGGGGAGATACAGAGAGGGGAGATACAGAGAGGGGAGATACAGAGAGGGGAGATACAGAGAGGGGAGATACAGAGAGGGGAGATACAGAGAGGGGAGATACAGAGAGGGGAGACACAGGCCCTTATTCAGATCTGATCGCAGTACAAATTTGTTCTGAAAATGGGCAAAACCATGTGCACTGCAGGTGGAGCAGATGTAAAAGAGTGTTAAATTTGGGAGGGGTGTGTTGAAACTGAAATGTAAAATGCAGTGTAAAAATAACGCAGCCAGTATTTACCCTGCACAGAAAAAAAAATAACTCACACAATTCTAACTCTCTCTGTACATGTTACATCAGGATGCAGATACAATCCCGGCGGTCGGAATCCCGGCTTTCAAAATCCCGACGCCGGAATCCAGACTGACGAACATCCAACACTTTCTCCTTCTGTGACGAGAGGCAGAATAAATTAGCGTGGCGAGCATAGCGTGCCTGCAGGGGGGGGGGGGCAATCCACATCCCCCCTTGTCGGGATTTCGGCTGCCGGGATTCTGGTGTTGGGATTTTGAATGCCGGGATTCCGACCGCCGGGATTTAGAACCAATCCCGTTACATCTGCCCATACCTGCAGTGCACATGGTTTTGTCCATTTTGAGAGCAAATGTGTACTGCGATCAGATCTGAATAAGGGCCACAGAGAGAAAGAGATACAGTATAAAACAAAAAATCTAAAGCACATTTTATCTGGAATAGGCTTGATCCTAGGATTACATCAGGTCCCTTTCTAATAGCCCTTGCTGCTTACTTGCCTTAGATGTCCTCCAGAGTGTGTACCATAGGTCTGAATGTATGAAGGACCTATCCCTACAATTACCCATTGTCTTTAGTAGTAAAATGGGTAAATACAAAGAGGCTTTCATCAGGGTGGAATGGTAACTCGAAAAATCTTGAAGCAGCTTGGGGGAAGGGGTGGCTGGGTGTTACGGGTGGTGGTAACGCTACTTACCCGGCTTGGGGGGGTATTGCTGCTTACCCGGCTTAGGTGATTTCGACCCACCGCCATGTTGCAGCCCAGTCAGGGGGGAAAGCAGCCAAATCTGTCCCAACAGAAAATGTCATGGTTTCCTGCCAGGCCAATCTGCCCCTGGCTTTCATATATCTATACTGTGATGTTACTGCTGCCCCACATTCTGATAGAACAGGAATGTACTACAGCTAATTATAAAGTGAAGTTATTTACGCACACGTGTTCACATTAATATCTAATCCGAATCGCTGATACCAATAATAAGAGTTGAGGTTCTAGGTTGCACTGAATGAGTTAGAAAAAATGTTATCTAAGATACACTGATGCCAAGACAAGGAGCAGACAATTAATTACAGACGAAAAAGATATAATAACATATAATGGTAAATAATACTATACATGTATGTAAATTATATTATGTATGTAGATTATATGTAATTTAAGTGAATAAATACCATCTTTACAGAGAGAGAGAGATAGAAATATGACAGATGAGACCTTTTCTTTCTTTCCTGCACAGCTTGGAGGCGTAGTCCATCGATACGTGCTCGTTCCTCTGCAGGTAACTGGTCATATTCCTCCTCATCCATTGCTTCCATATTGGCTTTCTCCTCTGTCTGGGAGCGCAGCTTCATCTCTTCTGCAACAGACAGATAGGAGTAACTCATGGGACCCACTTACCACAGTACATCAGGACCAACTAACTGTGACATAGGAACTATATATAGAGGACACCAGGACCCACTAACCGTGAGATAGGAACTATATATATAGAGGACATCAGGATCCACTAACTGTGAGACAGGAACTATATAGAGGACCTCCGGTTCCATCCAACATGAGACAGGATCTATATAGAGGACATCAGGTTCCATCCACCATGAGACAGGAACTATATAGAGGACCTCCAGTTCCATCCACAATGAGACTAGAACTATTTAGAGGACATCAGGTTCCTTCCACCATGAGACAGGAACTATATTGAGGACATCAGGTTCCATCCACCATGAGACAGGAACTTTATAGAGGGCATCAGATTCCATCCACCATAAGACCTGAACTATATAGAGGACATCAGGTTCCATCCACCATTAGACAGGAACTATATTGAGGACATCAAGTTCCATCCACCATGAGACAGGAACTATATAGAGGACATCAGGTTCCATCCACTATGAGACAGGAACTATATATTGGACATCAGGCTCCATCCACCATTAGACAAGAACTATATTGAGGACATCAAGTTCCATCCACCATGAGACAGGAACTATATAGAGGACATCAGGTTCCATCCACTATGAGACAGGAACTATATAGAGGACATCAGGTTCCATCCACCATGAGAAAGGAACTATATTGTGGACATCAGGTTCCATCCACCATGAAACAGGAAGTATATAGAGGACATCAGGTTCCATCCACCATTAGACAGGAACTATATAGAGGACATCAGGTTCCATCCACCATGAGACAGGAAGTATATAGAGGACATCAGGTTCCATCCACCATGAGACAGGAACTATATATAGGACATCAGGTTCCATCCACCATGAGACAGGAACCATATTGAGGACATCAGCTTCTATCCACCATGAGACAGGAAGTATATAGAGGACATCAGGTTCCTTCCACCATGAGACAGGAACTATATAGAGGACATCAGGTTCCATCCACTATAAGACAGACAGGTCAGTGAGATGTTGGTGACACAGTGGATTTTGGGTCCTTCGCAACATAGGCAATGCTTCTCATTCAGCAACCTACAGCGATCCACTTTTCAAAATCCGTTAACTCCTTCATTAACATATGTTCTAATCAAGACTCTTTTACCCATTTTATACCTTCAGTGACACGTAGCACGCCATTTCACTCACGGGGGGGGGGGGGGGGTAGTGTAGTCACTTGTCTACATGGTATATGGAGTATGTTAGAGTCCACCCCCAGTAACACATAGAACGTTCCCAGATAGTAAGACCATACTGATTTATGTGCACATTTTCAGGCATCTTCTCTTGTACACTGCGAGGACTGTATGACACAGTTATAACAGCAATACTGCACGTACCTCTCTCCTCTCTCTGGACTCTCTCACGTGCCGTCATGTCTGTGTAGTCCTGGCGCAGATCAATTACATATATATGCTTCCGATTATTCAGAGCCTTCAATACAATGCGAAGTGTGGTGGGCATGTTGCGGGCAAACAGCGTGTCCAGACCATCAAATACCACACCCCGGAAACAGTCGTTCAGCTGAGTAAGGGGAACAGGAGATCATTACAATCCATAGAGACATCAAATGGAGAAACATATGGCCTGGAAGGCACTACTGTATACCACCAGGACTGGGACAGACAACCACTCAATGCACCTCATTCACACTCACACCAGCCCTTCACATGCCAGCACTCAGGAGACACTATAATATATATATATATAATATATATATATATATATATATATATATATATATAAATAACCTGGTAGATATGATATATATCTAATATATTTAGCCAGATCTGTCACTCATCCCCTGTGTATATAACGTTCCAAGCACCCCCCCCCCCAGGGAAAAGTGTTCTATGTGTATAACGTTCTACACACCCCACCCCCTTGACATCACCTCCCCCCACCCAGCCAGGGCTACAGTACACGTCCGCCATCCACCATTAGTCCGCCATCCACCATTGCTCCACAGCCTCCATCCACCATTACTCCCGCACCCCCTCCCCCCATGGACCCCGCCGCCCCCCCCTCCTGCGATTCGCAGGACCCGTGACCCCCCTCCCGTGATTCGTGGGACCCCCGCGATTCACGGGACCCCCGCGACACCCCCCCCCACGCGATTCACGGGACCCCCGCGACACCCCCCCTCGCGCGCGATTCACGGTACCCCCGCGACAACCCCCCCCACGCGCGATTCACGGGACACCCCCCCCCCCCGCAATTCACTGTACCCTCTACACTATCAATGTACATCTTACTCTGTAACCGCTTTTTAATTAAACAAAAGAATACACACCCCTTCCAAATCATATGCTCGCTATATAACACATTTCATCTATAACTCAAGTTGCAATGCAGGCATCTTTCATACAATTCTAACCATATATATATATATATATATATATAACAATACAAACGTTCACAAATTAAGGGGGCGCAGCCCCTTACGCCGGTGTGAAGAGCGCCCGTAGGGCGTGATGAATCACCTAGTATATTATATCTCGATTAAATCTCGAAAGATCTTGAACCGGTGTGTGGTCTTTTCATCCTCCAAGACGCCCAAGTACCGCCTATTATCGCTATATATATATATATAGCCAGGTAAGTATATAATACAACGGGGCGGCACTCGAACGGATTTCTCACAAGAAATGATTGCAGACCGACAACTGCTTAGGTCTGATGTTTCGGTAATTTTATTACCTTTCTCAAAGACACAAATACATACAAAAGACACTTACTTTATAGAAGAGATCACCAGTGACAAGTCTCGGCGTATCCACGCCGGCGCACATATCTGACGTCACTGGACGACGTCCTCAGCACAGACAGCCGCACAGCTTGGACCGTTGCTATGGTGACCACCGGAGACCTGTGATAATAGATACAATGTGTGAAAAAAACGTGAGACACTTAAGCAGACAATGCATGTATACATTTGCAGGCATATAGACAAAAGATACATTGCAAGGCAGACAGGATTAATGCATCACTGTAAGTTAAACTATATAACAAGTACACCATGTCACTGCATCAATGCCAGTCAATATCAAAAGAAGTATAGGTACGAACGGTGAGAGGGGAAGGAGAGGGGGGGAGCATTGGAATAGATGTCAATCCGGTGCGGACACAATTTCTGGTATGTCGACTAGTGTGTCGACAGGCTGGATACAATTTACAGGAAGCAATTAAGGGATGAATATTCATTAAGCCCAGCGGGGGCAACAGCATTGAGCTTATAAATCCATTTTGCTTCAAGCTGTAGAAGCTTCTTGTTTCTATCCCCTCCTCTCACACTCGCTGGAACTTGGTCTATCATCTTGTATTTGAGAGTCGGCAAGGGATGTCGACAGTCTCTGAAATGTTTGGCCACCGGTTGTTCTGATGGATCACCGTCCAATGCATGTTTTATTGCAGAGCGGTGCATGGCCATACGCTCTTTGAAGGTTCTGCTGGTTTTACCAACATATATGAGTCCGCAAATCTACTGGAGCATGTCAACCGGAGATGATAGACCAAGTTCCAGCGAGTGTGAGAGGAGGGGATAGAAACAAGAAGCTTCTACAGCTTGAAGCAAAATGGATTTATAAGCTCAATGCTGTTGCCCCCGCTGGGCTTAATGAATATTCATCCCTTAATTGCTTCCTGTAAATTGTATCCAGCCTGTCGACACACTAGTCAACATACCAGAAATTGTGTCAGCACCGGATTGACATCTATTCCTATGCTCCCCCCTCTCCTTCCCCTCTCACCGTTCGTACCTATACTTCGTTTGATATTGACTGGCATTGATGCAGTGACATGGTGTACTTGTTATATAGTTTAACTTACAGTGATGCATTAATCCTGTCTGCTTTGCAATGTATCTTTTGTCTATATGCCTGCAAATGTATACATGCATTGTCTGCTTAAGTGTCTCACGTTTTTTTCACACATTGAATCTATTATCACAGGTCTCCGGTGGTCACCATAGCAACGGTCCAAGCTGTGCGGCTGTCTGTGCTGAGGACGTCGTCCAGTGACGTCAGATATGTGCGCCGGCGTGGATACGGGCGTGGAGAC